>NW_028258312.1:20107500-20447500 GCF_053883595.1 Heterocephalus glaber
AGATTTTGGTCTGTCATTGTCTGAGAACCAGTTATCAGTTGCTACTTTTTTTACTTGAATGTGTAAATGTGTGGATGTCCGTGTCGTTTTATGAAAATAGGAAGCAAAGAATATGAAAATTTTTCTGAATCTGTAGTATCATATCAATTTCCATCCTTGATAGTGAATGATAATCATACTTATTTTGTGATGCCGTTGTGCATTTATAGAAATAAGTTGATCCTGAGAAGATAAATTTGTAAAGTTTAAGCAACATAGTGTTCTTAATCCTAGAAAAAGTTAGAAACAGAGCAGGTGATAATATGGGGAAGTGCAAGTGAATGTTTTAAAATAAATAGCAGTTGGATGACCTGGGATGTCAGAACTGGAGACAGGGGTGTGTGTTTGTCAATATATCCTTCATGTTTTACAGACTCCTAAGGGAATGAGGGAAGATACAATTTCACCTTTTCTGTGCCAAAACATTTTAATTATATCTTCTTCCAACTACAGCGGTTCAGTAACCAAGGAGCTGACATTGATGCATGTGTTGATAAAGCTGCAAACATTCAAAATGAGATTAACAAAGATTTTGAGCAAAGGGTGACAGCTAATTTTGCACAGTATTCTGCATCTAATTCAGGCCAGCGTAATAATAGAATATTTTATAACTTTTTTATTCAAAGGGACTTTTATGATGCATTTATGTTTGTAGATATCATTGTATTATACTAAAGAAATTATCTGTCTTATGGCTTAAAACTATTTGCATCTGTGTTGTAACACTGAAACATGAAAAGGTTATTATAAGTTTTTTTGTTTTTCTAACTCATGCTTCATCCTTGGAAATCTTTGCCTTATCTTAATTAACACTGAGCACACTACCTAACAAAGGTATAGAGATAGCAAACCAGTGTTTTCCTATTTTGCTTAGAATGCACTAATAAAATTGCCAATAAAAGTTATATGCAATTTATTTAATTAATACAACTGTAGATTCTTTATGTTTTTGAGCTTCTTTGAGCACATTTCAGTGTATTTCTTTTCTAATCTCTATTTTAAGGCAGCTGACAATCTTCTTTCACTTTTTTTTCTGTTCATGAAATTAATTTTCTTTCTTTCTTTCTTTCTTTCCTTCTTTCTTCTCTCTTTCCTTCTTTCTTTTTTCATCCACTCACTTCTCCATCTGCTTTCACTTTTGTTTGCTTGGGTCGTCTCTCATCCCAACTTGATAATGAGGAATGCAGTGTGACCCTGACCTCTATCAGCCCATGCATGACCTTCTGACTCTACCATATAACCTTTGACCTTCTCTTTGACAGCTTGATTAATTACCCTGTGTTATGATTTATGAGTAAGTGCTATGTAAAAATAATAGACAACAGGTGGTCCCCTGAAAACTTTTTGTGGCATGTTTTCTTTTACTGACTAACTTGATGAGCTATTTGAAGTTGGGAACTTAACTGGGATAAACTGTGTTGGTCCATATTATGGTATATTTTTTAATACCATGAAACATGGCATTAGAATCCAGGAAGCTATAAGTTGAAGTATGGTGCTGGTGAACATTTTACAAAATATTAGCAGGGTGTTGTTACCTAAATGCACGTGGAGAAGAAGCACAAAAGAGAGTCAAGTGACATTTTAGTTGTTTCAGTCCCAGGTCACGTCTTGAGAAAATTGCTGAAATAATGGAGGGGGCATTTTTCAAGCAGAGCTGCAGCTCCAACAGCTATGTTTACTTTAACGCTTCACTAGTGACTTCTGATTGGTTGTCATGACCTCATCTCACTGTTGGAACTAGGATGTTGCAACAGTGACATATACATACCCTCCTTGTGAAAAAGATGAGAATAAACACAACATACATCTTTCACAAAAGATGAATGAACAGTGGTTTGTCCATTTTAACCATGAGTAGATGCAGTATAGAGATAAAACACTTCAGGTTTCATTTCCCTTGATGAGCACCTATCTTCTTTCAAACAAAGCAGACAGAATGTTGAACTTGAAAAATATGATTGATAAATCTATGTAAGATGATCTCTTGCAGAACTTTCCCCAAAGACCAAAATAGGTGGTTCTGTAGGTCAAAGGATTCGACCGTGGCCCCTGACCTCTCTAGTCACATGTGACTTGCAGTATTGGCAGGTTAATATGCAGAGCTGAATACTTTCAGCTGACTTTTATTTAGCCAACCACAAGAGATCTGAAAAGATGCAGAATTTGTCTCTATTTTCCATTCTTTTTATAATTGGTAATTAATAGGTAAATTAACTTGGATGAATCTTCAGCTTTTTTCCTGGTATCATTTGTGATCAAATATAGTCTGGTTTCGGTCAGGCTTTTTAAAATTTATCTATTTGCACATTCTTATTGATAAGTACATTTCTGTACTGATTTAATTCTCTAGCAAGTTTTCCTCCTTGGTTCTTTGAATTTGGCATCACCTGTCTGTTTTAGACCTAACCCAAGACAATATTTGTTGATTGAATGATTAACTGTCATTTATAAATAAGTTCATTTAGAGATTCCAAAGCAAAGAAGGCCGGGGGTGGAGGCTGGGCATGCTTTTTCAATCACAGGAAGTACTTGTGCTGAATAAAATGCCATGTCTAGTAGTAAATTTTTGAGGATTTCTGATTAAGATTACATAGTTTAGACAGGTCTCACGTTGAACTACAATTATATATACAAAAATACAGAAAATGTAATGAAATGAATGAAATCTTACTTTTATCAATATCTATCCTCTTAATCAGCTTCTTGATCTACTAGACTGTGTGGTCAAACCTAAGAGTTAATTAACAACTTTATGTATGCTTTGTCTCTTGAAATATTGGATATTGGAATTGATTTGGGTAAATCATTGTAAAAGATGTCAGAAGTTTTGTTTATTTAGTTGTATAATGTTAGATAATCAGTTTTATCATGTTTGTTTACAGATAACAGAAGGGGTTTCTGTGTGTGTTTCAAATAGCCTAACTTTTCATCCTGTTCAAAATTTTGCAAGCTTAAGGAATAATTGAATATAAAAAGAATATTTCAACATAAAATATTTAAGATTCTAACCCTAAATTATGAACCATTCTGTCTTAGAGTAGCAGTGCACAGTTCTTTTATGATAATATATTAACTGCCTTATTTTATAGTGTACTTTTGTAGAATTTTGTAGACATATTCATTAAAGGACGTATTAGCAACTTTTTAATTTATTTTGTTCTGTACTTATTGAAGTACTGAGAAGAAAATTACTTTTTAAAATTGTATGTATTATGATTTTAAATATGTAAGTTTTATTTAAAAATGAAGCTTAACTGCTGATATTTTATTGCCTTGAATTTTTAGTTTATATATATATTATATATATGTATATATAATATATATATAAAATGATGGCATTCCAAAATCTTTTTACTTTACACAAGGAAGTTTTTTACATTGTTGTGAGAAAAGGGAGGAAGAAATGAAGTTTTACTATGTATCTGATGTTAGACCCAGTGTAGGTGGGGTTGTTTATTTTGTTGCACCTTCTCTTTCTTTCTCATTATAAAATGGTTATGAATGTTCTATGTGACTATTGTGTCACTTATATTATCAGTAACATTTTAGTTAAAAAACACTAGTTTTTTTACAGAGTGGTAATTGAATTTTCAACCAACACTTATTAATGAACATTCATTTCTGCAGAAAATGTTCCTGAATATTTCTTATTATTATTGTTAATTAAATTGGTTGTCTGAAATATCTAAAAGAGATTTTTCAAATAATTTAGGTATTCAAAGAGGAACATTCATTGTTGAAATCTCAATGATGAAATTTTTAATTTATTTATATAGTGATGATTTAAAAATAGAGTCTTTTTCTATTTTTGCTTCAGTGAAAAATTGACACTGTGCCTTTATAAAATTGAAAAAGTGAGTCATGTAATTTTCAGTCATGTAATCAATAACTTAGACAAATACTACTTCTTTCATGATTTGTGTGTGTCTTTTTTATACTTATCTAGATGGTGCATATCAAAATTTCAGAGTCTATTCAAAATGAAATAAGCACAATTTTTCAGCCTATAATTACTAAAAATTGAAGTAAAAAGTCAAGTCTGATATGAAAATATTTGTAATATTTAAGTTATGAATTAGTGTCATAGTTTTATAATTCTGGTGACTATAAACTTTGCTTAGAGTTGTCCTTTATTTGGAAGTCATTCATTGTGCAAAAATAGCGCATCCAGTATATCAATAATAAAGTCCAACTTTGTTATCTTTGGTTTGAAATTTTTGGTGTTATCTTTACAATGTAGTATAGCGTTATTTCCATCCTTAAGAATTGGAAGATTCTATTTGGGATTTCCTAACTCTGTCATGTGTGTGAGTATGAGAGGCGGTGTGTGTGTGTGCGCGCACGTGCGTGCGGGTGTGTGTGTGTGTGTGTGTATGTGTGTGTGTTTAAAGTTCAGTTCACTCAGAAAAGGCAGGGAGGAAACATGACAGGAGACCACTCACTCATGGTACAGAATCTAGTAAGGAGGCAATTTTCTTTTTGGCCTATGGTGACCTTTTTTGACTACGTTCCTTACACCAGAGACAGTGTACTGAATGCCTCTATTTCACCCTGTTTAGCAGAGTGCAACAGTATTCTTTAACTTACTTTTGGTGGGAGGAGAAGTTATAGCTGAAATTTGAGAAGGGCGTGAAAAGTTGTAAGAGGCACAAGGAAGGGGAACGTCTTCAAATGTGATTTTAATAACTAGTCAAGTGTGTCCAACTGTAGAAAATCACCAAGTGACAATCTGTCTACCTGACAGTGATCACAATGAATAACAAGACTTCTGAATAGCTATACAGATTAGAATAAAGCAGGACCAAATAAAATATCTTTTGTTGCTAAAACTTTTGACTTATCAGCTAAGAAACTTAAAAAAAAAAAAAAAACCTCTTGTGCTTTGAAGCAAAATGTTTAAATTAAGAAATTTGCAAAGCATTTATAAGCCCTTCATGAAAGAAGCATTTATGTTTATAAAAGCTTTATTTGAACATCTGTTGAAGAATGTGTGGTTTTGTTAATTATTTCATATATATTATTATTTAATATTCACATGTATAAGACTTGACAGCCCTAGCACTAAAATTAGAACTTCAGTGATCTTCAAAATTCCCAGTCATCCTTTTAGTCAATAATATCATCTGATGTAAGGTGAAAATTGAAAGAATCCAAGTGAAGTTTGTAAAGTACAAAATCAGCTATAGAAAGAGCCAGCCACATGCAGCAATATAGTGTATTTAGCATTAAGGTAATGGAATGAATGCTAACATTGGTTTCTTTTTACTCCCTTCAGTTTTTAAAAATCTTCCAGTTGGTTTGGCAAAAAAATAAATAAAATTTAAACTTCAAAGAGCATTCTATGGTAATAATTTTGAAAAACTATACTTTTTTGGTAATGACAGATGTTTTATGTTTTATGTTTTATTTTCTGCATCTCTTTTTTATCATAATACATCTTTAAGTTTGACCGTATGAGATTTTGCAACGACATAATGGGAACACCCACAATACAGAATTGAATAGAATAGACAGATATATAATAGCTTCAAAAAGTAGCAATGCACGTGCTTGTCACTGGTTATTGTTTATCCTTCTCTGTTTTTTCGTGGTTATATTGTCCCATCAGTTATAAATATCAAAAGTTTTCTTAATTATAACCATAGAAATGTTTGCCTGGTTAGAAATAAATCAGATAGGAGAACATGTTTTCCAAACTGAAAGAAAGCCTTCATAAGCTCAATAAACTACATTTTTAAACTTTGGAGCTTTAATTGTAGTTCCCTAGTAATATTTCTTAATAAAGAGAAATTATTATGGTAATTTCAGAAATGAAATTTTAAGATTAAAGAAGTGTTTGCATATATCATAATAAGGTATGGGTGTATTTTGTATAATTTGTCAAACCTGAAAGAAGTGAGTAAAAGCCAGGATGCACATGGGGACTATGTTTCTAGTAGTATAAATATGTGCATTTGTGGAATGTTAGATCACATTTACGGCTTTTAAATTAGATATTCTTTTTCTTGTTCAACAATGTTAAAAATGCTCATTAAAGAAAGGGCAATTGTAAAGAAAAATGCTAAAAAGTGTAGTTTGAATTGTTAACTTCAATTTCAGTGAGCTTGTTTTCACAAAATATGTATTATAAATATTAATGTGATTTGAAAGCATACTTTGGTCATTTATTTCATTCACTTTTAGGGCTCTGAGAGATCTGAATTTTTAATTTAATATTTATAATATTTATTTTGCAGTTATGTCTTTTTGTTCTTATAGATGTTATATACTTATTTACATATTTAATAAAAAGCTATTTCAAAGACTTTTCATTGAAAAACTTGAAACCATAATTTTTCCTAAAGAAATATTTTATTTTATATGCAACTACATTAAATTCATCAAATTTGGGGAACTTTATTAGGAATTGAAATGGATTCTAAGATTAACTTATGTTACATTCTTTCATTTCAAAACAGGAAGGATATGGAGTAATAGTGCTGAATCCCAATGAAAACTATATTGAAGTAGAAAAGCCGAAGATACATGTACAATCAACTTCTGATAGTGCAGATGAACCAGCAGAAAAAAAGGAAAGAAAAGATAAAGTCTCTAAAGAAACAAAGAAGCGGCGTGATTTCTATGAGAAGTATCGTAACCCTCAAAGAGAGAAAGAAATGATGCAATTGTATATCAGAGTGAGTGAGACGACTACTTTCCTTTTATTACCCCCTTTACTTTGTATATATTTTATTTCATATACAGTATTTTGTTTACTTTTTAGTAAACTTAATTGTTTAGATTTTAACCATTTGTATCCCATGTTTGTCTACTTGGAGGAAATATTTCGGTTTTTTATTGAAAATTACATAATAGGCCATTCTTATTTCATTGTGACATTTTATACAAGTGTCAGATGCAGTTGCTATTTCCTTTTGTGTCACATGCTCCTTCAAGGAAAATTCTCTAAAATAATTTTATCATCCTATGTGCAGAAGGAAGAAAACTGTCCAATCTAGCTTCCCAACATGCCATTTCTTTAAGGTATTATGCTGTTATGTTTTCCATAGGAAAGAGTATGTGTAGCCTAACAATTCTGAAACATATTATCTGCTGAATTAATAGCACACTGTTAAAAGTCTTTATCTGGGATGGTAACTTTTAACAGAGAATGATTTATTTTCATGTGAGCAACTATCCATCCATGGTGTCTAAGTCTAATTTCTGAAGGAAGATGGGGGAGGAAGAGTAATTAATATCTTAATAAATATTTAAGCTAAAATAGTTCGAGGATAGTGTAATGAGGGAATTTTTGTCTTTTGCTCTTTTCATCCCAGTGAGCCTTTGCACTTTGTAACACTAGCAGCATGAGATCGTTACTGCAGTGCTGCTCAAGGACATCTGATTCTGAGGGGACGCAAACAGTTGTGTTTGCACTTTGACATATTCTTCGTGATAGACATACTGTGCATTACATAAATGAGACAAATTTGGGCAATTTTTAAGGTCCTTATTATGGATACTAGAAGTTTATTTTTAAATAGTAAGTCACGTCAAAAATGCTACTGGGTGAGGTAAGATTGTAAATTAATAATGTTCTTCAAAAATGAACAACTCATAACATTTAAATATAGACAAATTAACACTTTATAAATTACACTGTAAGATACGAGTAAGATTTCAGAATATTCAACTTGAGCTATTTTTGCACTTAGTTTACAAGATCATTACTAAAATATTTTATCCAACCTTTGAGGGGAAATACGTTGCTTTGTAAATTTTTATTTTATTGTACTTGTAGTTCAAGACACGACTACTCTTCTTTTTGGATTTGCATTTCAGAAATGCAGTTGAGTTGAGTTGGGAAAGTAGACTGTAAATTCTTAAGATCGCCCCAACTGTGTCCTGACCAAGAATACCAAAAATACTTCATGGGATAAGTTAGACAGGAGTTAAACAGATTACAAAACTTGAATATTTGAAAATCATGTTAGCATTCAACAAATACTTATAATTACTAGATTTAGAGTCAGTTGTCATAATATAGTTACCCACCCTTCTTTTATGTCTGGCTCATGATGTCACCTCCTCCGTCAGTAGCCCTAAGCTTCCTACTGTGACCACCATCCATGACAAAGTTAAATTTTAAAAATTTTCCTCTGATATCCAGATTTCAAAATTGAGCTCTGTAAGATTCCTGAAATATACAAATGATAAAGACCATTCACTTGTCTATATGAAACTCAAAAAAAAAATGATTTGGAATGTTAAGGTTTTTATTCCTTCTTAAACAATTTCTCCTATTTATCTATGACTTGTACAGATTTAACGTGTATCTCAAACATCTGCCTCTGTATTTATTTCTTTCTATCTTGTCACCATGGCTTTGATTTTTTCTTTTGTTCTCTTGTATGTGTGTATTTTCTTTACCCTGTTTTTCACAATTGCTTCATTTATCCCTGCATCTATTTTTTTCTTACACCAAAGGAAAAAAATCTCTTTATGTTGCTTCATTAAGACGTGCTCTCTTTCCCTTTGTCTTTCTGAAATTCTTTTCTTTCCTTTGCAGTCCTTGTTTGTTGCATTTCTTTTTCTTATGTCTTTTTGCTTCTTTCTTGCTTGCCCCATTTCACTCATCAATTCAAGTTCCTATTCAAAGCACTAACAGATAAAAATAGACTCATGTACCTAACACAATTTTTTATGTGATAGTCTTAGTTAATGAAATGGTTGCTTTTTTAATAAACAGTTTTCTCTTAAAATTTTCTGGAATTGTGCAGAATAGCAGAGGTATGTTGAAACTTCAAACATACTTCTAGATAGTAAGTTTGAATTTTTAATGGGCAAGAGAAGAATGGATCCTGTGTGAAATATGTTACTTATTTGGTAATTTTGATCTACTCAAGAAATATCTTCTTTCCTATATATATCTTCAGATAGCAAATGTTTGCAAGATTGACTCAGAACATAGAGTATGATGGAGATAAATTAACTTTTATTCATATACTTCTCAATCATTTACATTTCAAATTCTCATCTGTTTCTTTTCAACAGCCTAATTTGGTAGGTGGATCAAATCATTTTATCCTTATTTTGTAGTTAATGAAATTGCTTCATATTATGTTTGTCTAGGATAAATAACTAATAAATGGAAAAGCCAAGTGTTAAAGCCAGGAATTATAATTACTGTAGATTCTTGATCCCTTTCTTCTTTATTACATTGTTATATCAGTTGAAAACAAAGTGTATATCTGAAATATGAAAATTAAACCTTATATGATAAAGGTATTAAGTGTTGTAGTAATATATGATGACAACAGAGGTGTTTATAAACAATATATATCCTCCCTTTATTAGATCATTTTACTACTCTGGATTTACAAAGGAGACTGAAGGTCAAAAGTGTTCAGTAATTTTCCCCAGGTTACATAGATCTTACTGTAAGCTGCATGAAGGCAGGTCTTTCTTTTATGCTGTTCAATGCTGTACCCTTTCAGCCTATATAGGAGCTTCCTAATAAAATTTATAGAATAGAGTCTTAACAATAGATTTTAAATAAGATGATGGAGCCAGTATTAAAATTCCAAACTTTTTTGGCCACAAGTTCTAAATTATTAAAACATAGTGCTTGATTCTCTGTGAGGAAACATTCAAGTATACCAGAACAAGCAACAAACCCTACGTTGTTGGGCTCCTACCCAATCCAGTGGCCAATATTTCATCCCCAAAATTAATCTAATTGGTTTCATGAATTAATCTACTCAGTATGTTGCATTAATTTATTTGGTACATTGATTGATCTATACATTTTTATCTGAATATATAAAAGTAGAATATCCTGTTTTCATTTTTAATTGGATCATTATAGTCTTATCAGGGTGAAAATGATGTTTTATTCTGACCTAATGCTATGTCTGTTTTACACATTTGCTCTACCCTCTACATAATTTGTGCTTTACGGAGTCTGTTACCCTGCCTGTATTCTTCCCCCATTCCAAATTCTACCCATGTTGTAGTGTTCAGCTGAAAATTCCTGGCACTAAGACACGTGGAAATAATTAGGACTATGCAACTTACGTGGAACTTGTCATGTGCTATATTGAGACATTGCTTGTCTTTTGTCTCATCATTTTATTAATATTTCCAATTTATCTTTTTTGCCCTTGCCCTAGATCTCCCTGTAATTCTGTAGATCTTTGCTCTACCTTTATATATGTTGGCATTGCATGTCAGTCCTTAACAACAGCAGATGTGAACAACTTTCTACAATAGTGTGAGCTTATCGCGGGAGAGCTGGAAACCGATACTAAACCAACTCAGTAGAATTTAATCTCCTGGAAGGAGCCTAAAGCAAGAAGCTTGGGCCTTGGTCTAGAGATACACAGAATAGGGACCTGAAACATAGGAATGAAACTTATTGGAGTATCTAACTGGGGGATAAGAAGGTGTTTGCTAAGGAAGAAGACCAGTTCATAGAACTTTATAGATTACAAACAGAATGTAGGCAAAGGGACTTTGATGCTGATGTGTGTGACATTCAGTTGGAACTACGTGAACATCTCTTGCCTAAGGAAAGCCTTAGTGGTGAACTGTGCTGATGGGAAGTAAAGAAGGATTCGACCCAACATGTAAAAGAAAACAAAAACAAAAACAGATGCTGAGGATGCATAGGGGGAAAGAGAGTTACATGGCCACAGCAAGAAAAGTCCAAATGTGTAAGAGACATTTACAGAACAGGAATCTTGGCAGAGACTGGCATTACACATTGAAGAACTCAAATATTTATGGATTGATCGCTTGTTGACATCCATCAAAAATCTTCTTCCTTTACATGTAAGATATTTGGTGGTGTCTAGTTTTCTGCCTGATTTTTTTAAGAATTCATTTGAATTTTTGCAGTTTTTTGGAAACAGCCAACTTGGATAAACTGAAGCTTTCTTCTAAAAAATATTTTTGATGTTCAGACTTGTGTATGTTTGCAATATTAATGAAGGCTGATAAATGTCATTCTGTCTTGTCTTCTGGCCTTTTTCTTGTCTGTACTGGCACCATGCCCCTGGAGTCATTTCAGCCTACTGTCGTAACAACTAAATTTAATTTATTTATATCACAAACAATGTTTAATCTCTAGAAATTTTTTATTTTCCAGTGTAAATTGAATGTTCCATATCAGAAATCTTGAGATCAAAAGGTGTTTTAGATATTGAAGATTTTCAGATTTGGGGATATTTGTATATACTTTTTTTTTTTTTTTTTTTTTTTAGGTACCGGGGATCAAACTCGGGTCCTTGCGCTTGCGCAGCAGGCAGCGAAACCACTGAGCCAAATCCCCGGCCCTTGTTTGTATATACTTTTAGCAGTTGAGCGTTCCTAATGCAAAAATCCAAAATCTGAGCTTCTTCAACAACAACTGACTGTATATCCAAATATTTGAATATTCCTTTTCCTTGATATTTAGTAAATAGCTAGTCTCCTTTCAACTTTATGCAAGTTTCTAGTTTACACAGGCAGACATAAAGCAGAAGCCAGGCCTAAAAGTTTAAGATTAGTAAAATACAATTTTATTTTACTTACTAAGTGAATATAAATAGAAATGACTAACTAGTGGATTATGTAGCACATTTCTGATGCATTAGTAGCAGAGGATGAGAGATCAAAGAACTTACTCTTTTATGTAGCAACTTTCCTTAACTATGAAATAATGTACTTGCTGGCATATATTATAGCTTATTAAGGGGATTGATTTGGTCTAGGCAATAAACATCATGTCAGACATGCCTGGCAGGAAAACCTGCTTAATATGTTTTGTAATAAGATGGAATTTTTTGTTCTCGAAAACATCTGCCAACTGAATTCAGGAGTGAAGACAGAAAATGTCATCAATTTAGTGGTAACTCTATAAATTTAGTTTGTTTCTGAGCAACACGTATCAAGACACACAAAATTCTCAGTGTTATTCACCACTGGTTATAGTACTCTGTAAAATGATGAAACAAAAACATTTTATTTTTATATATTGTGTTAATTAATTCATAATGAATTTTAATATTTCAACTGATAAAATTCTAACAAGCATCTTGCCAACAGATCATTTTTTAAAGCATCTGTTTTTTAATGTGTTGGGTTGAGAACTGAGTCAAATGGCTAAATATGTACATATATTCCTTAAAAAAGCATATTTCTACCTCCATAACTATGGATACACTATTTTTTTTCCCTTGGACCACCAGGGGCTGCTGCTGTTCATATCGGATTTTGCTTTTCTTAGAAGCTGAGTATGTTAAACACACTACATCTTTATCTTCTTTTCTTTTGTAGCCTAAAAATCTTTTAAAATTTAACTGGGGAGCCAGGGGTTAGGCTAGTAATTTAATAATCAATATAAAAACTTATATTAATATTGTAAACTTTTTCTGCATTCCAAAGCATTTCTATTTTTCCAAATCAACTTAAAATCTGTAGACATTGAAGGTAGATTGTGGTAATAACTATTTTTACTTTTTGTTTCCAGTGTATTAATAACATTCAAAATCATAGCATTGCAGTGATAGTGTAGAGATGAGATTAAGCGCAGGTTCCGATAGACCTGAGTATAAATTCTACCTCTTTTACCTAATGCAGTGTGACTTGAATTCCCAACGCCTCACTATTTTGTCTGGAAAATGGAACGATAATAATTTATGTAAAGTAAATATAGTATCAGTCTTGAGGCTTTAGGGCCAATAAATAACATGTCTTAAGATGAGAATCAATTGAGAAAGTATCCAGCTCTGAAGAACCGAGGTCTTTGTGCCTTTTGGTACCTTTCTGAGAACAGCAACCTGTTCTCCAGTTTTCTGACACCAACTGTCCAACAATTCTGTTCAGTTCAATTCTGCCATTATTTACCTGGCGTTAGTGTCAGATCCCACAAATTGAAAGATTCAGTCCCACAAAACTATCCTCACTTCAGAAACCAGTCACAATTCTCAAGGTGGCCACCCATACTTCCATTTGACTGAATGTAAATCCCACAATGCCCCTCAGACTCAGTTACTTGCAAAAATGGCTCACAGAGCTCAGGAAAATACTTAGCTGTACTGGTTTATCATAGGAGTGCAACCCTGGAACAAGCAGATGGGAGAGGCATAGCACCGTGTAGGTAGGAACAGGCCTCTGAGCTTGTGTGCCCTTGGGGAGGCCCCTTACTGGCCCCACCTCAGTGCCTTCTCTAAGCCAGAGGCTCTCTGCTTCTCAAGCTCGGTGGCTGAGGCTAAAGTTCCTACCATGTAAGCTGACCAGCTGCATCCCCAGGCTGTCTAGGGTTCTCGTGCTAAATCACCTTCTTACCCTAAAATCAGGAATGAAAGAGCATTGCTATAATTAACAAAAGACCCTCCTGCCTCTCAAAATTCCAGAGATTTTTAAGGAGCTCTGTTCCTGGAATGAGGGACAAAGACCAAATATATTTTTATATCATGCCACAACATTATGCCAAAAATAGTACTGTGCTCCTTACTTTGAAACTCTGTGTATATTATTACATAGGAATCAGAAAAAAGGAAAGAAAACATCAGTTTTATCAATTAATATGGTTCAACTAAAAAATTTGACTTTGCTCTGTGGCTAGCAGACTTCCTGATACATTCCCTCTGAGGTGAATTTCCCCTTCCCCCTTCTGGCAAAGCAATAGTGGAAAGCATGCTGGAAGGCATCCTCCCTTCAAGCACACTTGAAAGAAGCCCGGAAGGGCAAGGCTGAAGGAGGTCAGCATCCTCTCCCCAGTGTGCCCTTTACAGAAGTCCCTCCTCTTTGGGGAAAGAAAGAACAAGGGGCAAGGAGAGAGACCAGGAATCTTACTCTGTCAGGGTGCCTCTTTCGAGGAAGCCAGAAGAGGAGTTGTTACCACCTGACCAGAGTCCCTAATAACATCATTATTGTCATTACTGGCCTTTTCTAACAACTCAAAAAATGAACATTAAAATATAATCAGTAACTATTCACTAAAGCATATGTTACTTTCTTTTCTTTTCTTTTTCTTTTTTTTTTTTTGGTACTGGGGATAGAACTCAGGACCTCGCACTTGTGAGGCAGGTGCAGTGGGTGCCACTGAGCTAGATCCCCAACCCTGTTACTTTCTTCATCTTAAGGTTTTCGTTAAACTGCCATCAAGTCTGATTACAAAGTAGCCACAGGGTCATTTAATTTGAAAGCATGAAAAGGGCCATAATTCTGTTTTAAATCATCAGATATTAATTTTTGTATTTTTGTGTTTCATGCTTTCAAGCCCTAATAAACAAAATTTTAAATAAAGATTTGATAAATGAATGAATGCATGAATATTAATTCCTTGCATGAGCCTACAAAACAAGAGACACACATTTCTCTATAAATTTACTTTTTGATATCCAATAGCTTGAGATTGAAAGAACAGTTAGACTATGTATATCATGAACTAAAAATGTGCCAGTACCCAGGAAATTACTACATTGTGCTGTAACCTCAACTGCTCTTATTAAGTGTCCTAAGCATTCTTTAGGTTTGGCAAAACAAGCCTAAAATGAAGAATTGGAAATTAGTAAATGAATGGGATTTTTAGATTCATAATAGAAATTATGATAAAGAACAAAATCCTGAGTTTGTGGGTGGTGGACATTGACCAGTATTGAGTGGGGCTCTGTCAAAAATAGGATACATGAGTGACAAGAATAAGAACCTCTAAATTGAAGAGATTCATGCTATAATTTTTGCAGTACTGGAGATTAACCCAGGGCATTTGCACTGAGCTACATCCCCAACCCTTTTCTTCCGTTTTTATTTTTTTTTTTATTCACTAAGTTGCTAAATGGTTTAGGCTGGGCTCTGACTTGTGATCCTCCTGCCCCAGCCTCCCAGAGCACTGAGATTCCAGGTGTGTGCCACCATGCCTGGCAGTATGCCACAGTCTTAATTCTGTTACTTACCGCCTGTGATTTTAGCCAAGTCATCACTCCTCTTTGTTTCAGTTTCTTTGTCTACAAAATAAGGATAATCTCATCTATTAGACTTTGTAAGCAGCAATGAGGTCATTGATGTATATGAAACAACCAGTGGGATAGCTATGATTCAATGCAGTGCATTCCTATTTCCTTTCTCCCCCCTCCTTCCCCTTCCCCTTCAGAAACATGGGAAGAATTATGGAGTAATGAGGTCTTCCTGTTGGTTTATAATCGATGATTCTCACACATTTGGTCTTAGAACCAAAGATGCTTAGCATTACAGGTTCAAACACTATTATATGCTTAAGCATTATTATTAAGGTCATAAAAGGGTTTTTATTTATACATCTACTGATGTTTACCATAAGAAGAATTAAAATCACAGAAATTTTAAGCATTTACTTTAAAGTAGTAATAATAAACCCATAATATAATGACATAAAACATTTTATGAGAAATAATTATATTTTTAAAAAACACATAGCGCTGTGCTATTTTTGAAAATCTCTTCAATATCTGGCTTAATAGAAAACAGCTAATTCTTACATCTGTTTTTGTATTCACTGTCACATGTTACGCTGTCTTCATTGATAAATATGAAGAAAATTTGGCCTCAAATATATATGGATTTGTAAAAGACCATGTTAGTAGCTTTTTCAGATAATTGTGTATATTCTTTCATGCTACACCAACACTCAATAAAATGTAGTTTCTTGAAGATTAGTTGCTGAGTGCAATCTAAAACACATCTCATACTCTCATGAAAATCCATTGGTCTAAGTTGTACTTTGAATGGATCTTTAACTGAGTAATTTTGTAACATCATTTATTGGTCATTTGGCATCATTTCACTGAGTTATGCAGGTCTTCCAAATGTTGAGATGCTCAGTTACATAGAATAAAAAGTGCCTGTCCACTATTATTATTGCCAATCTCATCAGAAGTTTTAAGAATTAAAAAAAGACCAAACTTGCCAAGAAGGATTCATTTTCTAAAATTTTAACTTTTTGAACAAAGTCCAGTTTTAGCACTTTACAAATACTATCAGTTGTTTTCCTTGAACTGTTAACCTTACTTTGTTCATTTTCAAGAAAATATCTCCTAAATATCCAAATCTAAATAATTATAGATTTTCTATTAGTCTTATAGGTAAAAATGCTGTTCCATTAAAAAAAATGACTATTTTAGCTCAAAATTCATTCAAGAGTACAACTATTTTTCCTCCAAACAGCTATCATAACATAGTTTTGTGTGCAGATGCTCTATGTAAACCTTCATTACATTACTCAGAATATTAAACATGTATCCAAGAGCTGAGATATAATAAACATAATTTTTACCACTTCATCTTTCTTTAAGTGAGGTTGGCTTATTTCCCCTTTATTTGCCTGTGAAGAATATGAATATTGGTACAGGTTTGTATCACTGCATTCATGTGTACTAAGTCACGGGCAATTTTATCTTTCATTGCTTTTTAACCAGTAATGCAAATGCCAACACAACAAACAAGACAATGTCCTAGTATTACAGTGAAATAATTTTGAACTGGCAGACCCCCAGAAGTTTGTGGATTACATTTCTACAAGTACTAGTCTCTTTTCTAAAAGTGTAAATAAGGATCAAAATGTATAATTGATAATGTGAAATAGGAAGAAAAGGTCTAAAGGAGTAGGGGAAGTGGGAGGGGTAGGGGAAAGGAAAGAAGGAACAAGAAAAAATAGGAGAAAAGGAAAAAATGGAAACAAAGTCTTTGTAAATAGGGAGGGGTGGAGGGTTAAAGGGAGGGTAGGGGAAGGGGGAAAAAATAAGAACCAAGATACATCATGTAAGGGCACAAGATCCCAATGATGAATGTAACCGTATTGTATACCCAAAATGTACCAATAAACTTAATGGAGAATTAAAAAAAAAAAAGAAATGAGCTCATATGACTAAAATAAGAACCATATTTCTGTTGCTGTGTTCAGCAATGCAAAACTAGATCAATTATATGCACAGCTATGCAAACTGAAATAGAGCGCTGGAGCAGGACAGAACTGGTTAACTGAGGCAGTGCACCTGCCCAGGTTCACTACACAGACTGCTTCACCTGCTGTGCATCCCATCGCCACTCTTTATTGAAACCAAAATGTCAGTCCACACTGACCAGGCCAGTGAAATTTAAGGATTCAGAATTTATTTTCTACTCCTCCCCTCTCAACAGAAGAAGGTCCTGGAGAATCACATGCGTATTTGGGTTTTTTAGCAACTACGGTTTTCATTCCTTCTCTTCTCTCTAACAGGGGTGACCACTTGCTTCCTATGAGAACCTCCAGTACCAGGCCTGCTCTCCATCTGGGTTCTAATTTTCTACTAACCCTTTACTGGTGCTGCCTCCCTGCTTTAAGTTTAACTTGCCCTGATTAGACTGATTCTTTAGTGATTAGGAGCTGGGCACTGGTGTCTGGTATAGGTCTGGTTCAGGTGAAGTTCTGCTAACTACAGCACTGTGACTACAGGCAAATCTCTTAACCAGTCTAGTTCTCCAAGTCAGCTTCCTCTTGTTTCTTGTCAAAGGTAACATCTGATATTTACTGTCAAAAATACAGTTAGACTGACCATGCCTCTGTTTGATTTGTTTTTGTTCTTACGAATGCCGACCATTTCCTGGACTCCTAGAACTTCTACTCTGTTTCTAGGAAGAAGGAGCAATTTAAGACCTTTTGTCTCCAAATTCTTCCCCTCTAGCTGGGGGTCTTGAACCTCTGTTTATCAAGTTAGGAATAGTTGTTTGTTTGTGTCACCCTCACAGTAGTCTCCTGTGTTACCCAGACTTTATGGATATGTAAAATGAGACTCAGAGATGTAAATGGATTCATAGTTATATACCTAATAGCAACTAAACCAGGGTTTGAGCCCAAGACCGTACGACACTGCGGTAATATTTTCTGCAAACGGTTCACTAAGGTTTTGTAGTTACACCGTATAGATATAGATATATAGATACATATATATAGAGAGAGATCGATCTTTGTTGTTTGTAAAGGAATTTGCTGCAATAAAAAACAGTATTCACCACAGTACAATGGTTAAAAGACTATTGTTAGAGTGTCACAGTTTGTAGATATCTTAGAATCTTGGACCCACATTTTTCTCTCCTCAGGAGTAAGAGATACTTCCTTAAACATTATTGTTGCCCAAGTCCCAAACTGTTCCCCTGGTTATGTGAGGTGCTTGACAGCCAAGAAGTTTGAAGTTACTAGAGGTGAAGATGAGTGAAAGCCTGTATCACTTTTATATTGTTGACTCAAAAATGCTTTGTTTACTTCAGGTGATCTCTTATTATCTCACCCTGGTTTCAGTGTATCTTTAGATAAGTCCCCCTGTTTTCTGCATGGAGTGCCCTGTGGGCAGTCACAGGGCTCACTCAGGCACACTGTGACTTTGTCAGTGCATGGAAGCACTTTTGCATGCAGCCCTTGTGTTGGCCTAACAGACATGTAACTTGTTCATGCAGTGACCTGAGTGTGTCATTTCAGTTTGCACATTTGTAAACATTAGAAAATTGTACGTTTAGATTTGTTTGAAGCCTGAAATTACAGTTTAAAATACTGTCAATTTCATGTCATAATTTTAACTTCATTCTCAGTATTTTTTCATTAATACTAAAGAAAAATATTGGGTTTTTTTCCCTTGAAAAATAATGGAGTATACAGTGTAGTTAATAGCTCATTTAAGGAACCAATTTAAGGGGGAAGTTAAGTCCTGAATATTAATCTTAGTGGCATCAAGCAAAATATTCCCTAATTTCTGTCTGTCCATAATTCTTATATCTGGTTTTGTTTTCCTAAAAGCTTTCATACAGTTTACTTACAATTGTGTGATAATTGTGTCTGTATGAAATTTGAGAAAATCCCTCTCTTCCCAGAGGCAATAAGAATTATAGACTCCTATCATTCAGATTACCATTGTACATAATAATTCTAAAGGAAGTTGATATTTTTAAATTCATTATTTTTTTCTTTAAAGACTTTTAAATATTCTAGGCCAAACTTTTATATTTTTATGTATGAAGCAGTAATAAATTACACTCTAACCTACTACATTAAAGATTTAACATTAAAATTAGAATTTTATACCCATAAATTAAGTAAATTGTTAGGATTAAAGTCTCTTGGGGTTATTAAAAAGAGGAACTTATATATTTTTGTCATGTTTCTGTTCTAAATGTTTGGCAATGAGGGATATTGAATGTCTGCAATTCATTCAGTCCACATTTGTTTTCTGTTTTGTATAAAGGCCATGTTTAGGAAGAACATTATTATAGTAGGATTCTACCAGAATAGGATGCCAAAAAATAATATCTAAAACTTGGTAGGCATTTTTTAGACATTCTAAGTCCATCCTCTTCATTTGTAGATGTAGATAATGAAATGTAGATTAAGAGAAATTATAATAACTTGAAGGTTGCCCTGTTGCTAGTCCTAAAGTTGGTACTTGGTCCTGCAGTTTCAGTTTACCATTCTGCTTATTGGTAGTTGGCAGAGCAATGTTTTTGCTTTCTATTTGTTTTCTGAAGTGGCTTTTAGTTTGGCCTTTATCTCAGTAGCTAAGGTGTGTGTGTGTGTGTGTGTGTGTGTGTGTGTGTGTGTATCTGTGTATCTGCAGGCAGGGAAAAGATAATAACTCATTCAGTAACTTAGGCTTGAACCTAAAAGTTAGTTTAAAACACTATTCCTTACATATCTATTTTAAGATTTAAAAGGAAGAATATATAAGTTTGAAAAATTTGGTACCTTATATGTAAATTGTGACCTTAACTATCTTCCACTCCTCATGTTCTTTAGTTTGATTTCACACAGGAGAGTGAAAACCTATTCAGAAATTCTTGTACTGACTGCATCTGTAATCATGCCATCAGAGAAAGGGCTGTTTGTGTGTATGTATCTCAGTCAATTGAAAATTACTTGGATTATCCTCGTTTATTAATTCTAAAACCTTGTATCACATTTTGGTGGCTGTGAATTTGGGCTGAATCTTAAAAATTAATGGCATAGCATAGATTATTTGCCAATAATTATTTTCTCTTAAAAATACATATAATAGTAGTGCCTTTTAGAACTGATAATATTTTAGCATGACATGGTGGCACACATCTATAATCCTAGCATTCCAGAGACTGAGGCAGGAGGATCACTCAAAGTTAAAAGCCAGCCTAGACTACATAGCAAGATCCTGTGTCAATAAAATTAAAATTTTTAAATTTTATAAATAGAACTGATAACATTTTAGATGTGTGAAATACAAGACAGGGCTGCCTTGCTGCCTTCCTCTAAGAGGACATTAATTCTTATCTGGCACCCACTAGAGTTGTACAGCATTTATACTATGCGTCCTTGTGGGTGGCCCTCGTAGAGATGATGTAGAGGTGGCTTCTTTTTCCTACATTTTACCCCATATTTGATTTCTCAAGTTATATAAATAGCACCTGACTTGTTTAACAAGTAATGATCCTTGTGTAAATGTTTGTTTATACACCATTGTAGTCACCTGTGTTCATTAATTTGCCAAAGCAGATTGAGAGCAGATTTGATTTGTTTGCAGCACTAGATGTTGTAGCATTAAAAAGAGATCTTTAGATGATAGGTCTAGAGGTAATCCAGTGACTAAAGGATTGGATTAGAGATATTAGCCTTAAATGCACCAACTGTTTGCATAATGTCTTTTACTTTTAAATTTTCTTTTGGCATTTTCAAGATACAGAAATAACTGTTAGTATGATAGACATAAACTATCAGTTATAGTTTGCATTCTGTTAGTACACTTTCATTGATTTTGTACAGTATCCCAGTTGGTGGATATTAAAGGTCTTGAAATTGAAAATATGTATCATAGTCAGTGGGACATGTTGAAATAGATGTCTACATAATTGAATTCCATTAAACAGTTCTTGTAAAATATTAAACCAGCTCTTCGTGCAATACAGAGACAGAAAACAGCAGAATTCCCTTTCTCCGGGAGCTCACAATCACATGGAGAAGAAATATTCATAAGCAACTCTGATATTAGTGGTTGTGGTAGGTATTTTGACACAGTTTATATCTTATGTTGTAAGACATGAGTAAGGGAAAATTTATTTTTTGGTGGTGAATTGAAAAGTCCTTTTACAACTATTAATGTATCATTAGTAATAAAAGTCTGATATTTAGAGACCCATTATAGACCACATTGGATTGTAAAATTTCAAAATTATACATTTTTTTTACTAAATACAACATATTGCAATGAGAGCTTCAAATTTTATGCAACTTTTTGTATAATTCTTTACATAATGTTATATAACATGATTTTTGGTTAAGTGTTTTAAAGCGCTTCAGAATTTGGCAACTAGAAGGAATTAATTTGGTGGATGTTTTTGACACATTCTGAAAACTGTAATATTTCCATTCCCATTAATGCAATGGTATTTATTCAGGATGCTTAGAATTGTTTGCCCCTACTTTTAGCTCAAGTGAGGGTAATCAAACATATATGGAGCATTTAAAAACTGCTAGAAAGGCCGGGGATTTAGCTCAGTGGTGCCACTGCCTGCCTCGCAAGCACAAGGACTCGAGTTCGATCCCTGGTAACAAAAAAATAAAATAAAGTAAAAACTGCTGGAACCATTAATTTACGTCCCTTAGCTAATTTCCTCTCCTTTGCTTTCACGTCATCCACCAAATAATCGGTAGCATATTTACTTTACAGCACTCGGGGTTTAGAAGTAATGCAGTCATAATGGCACCTAGCCTTTGAATAATGTTTCATAGATCATAAAAGATTTTCCATTTTAGCCTTTGATAAAAAGACTAGTTTTTATTAAAAACACTTTCATTTAGTTTTTTTCACATTTTCTTAGTTGCTAATTATGTTATTCTTAGTCTTTCTTCTGTGCATTTAAAGGTATTTTTATTGGGAGAGTCTAAGTTTTTTGAGTTTTTAGTTATTCTAGCTATTAGTCCTCTGTAGAATAGCTGGCAAAACTTTTTCCCATTCTCTAGGTTGTCACTTCACTCTGTTGGTTGTTTGCTTTGCTGTACAGAAGCTTTTTAATTTGATATGATCCCATTTGTTGATTCTTCGTACTATTTCTTTCTGGTTTTTTTCATAATGGGGATTGAACTCAGGACCTTGCACTTGGAAGGCAGGCATGATGGCACTGAGCTAAATCCCCAGCCCTCTAGGTACTATTTCTTGTGCCTCTGGGTTGTATTCAGAAAGTCCTTGCTTATGCCCATGCCTTCGAGAGTTTTACCTATTTTATCCCCCAAATAAAAGACACAATCAAAAAATGGGCAATTGAAATGAATGGACACTTCTAAGAAGTACAAATGGCCAATAAGTACGTGAAAAAAAAACATGTAGTATACCTTGTGTTTAGAGAAACGCAAGGTAAAACAACATTGAGATTCCATATTACTCCAGAAAGAATAGCTATTACTAAAAAATAAAATAATAATAAATACTGGTGGGGCTGCAAGGAATAAGGATTCTTTCCACATATCTGGTGATATAAACTGGTACAAACATTATGGAAATCAGTATGGAGATTCCTCAAAAAACTGAAGCTAGAAATTCCATTTGATTCAGCTATTCCCTTTTAGATTTCTTCCCAAAAGAGATAAAGATATCATATTACAATGATGCGTGCATAGCCATGTTTATTCACAATAGCTAAATATTGGAAGCTGTATAGGCTCATGAACAGATGCGTGGATAAAGAAAATGTGGCATTTATACATATTGGAGTACTGTTCTGCCATAAAGAAGGATAAATTCGAGTCATTTGTAGGAAAATGGATGCACCTTACGACAGTAATGTTAAGTGAAATAAATAAGACATACAAGCTTAAATATGGCATATTTTGTCTTATCTAGGAAACTCAAAATGTAAAGAGCAAAATAAAAGACAATACTAGATAGGGAAATCTTTTCAAATGTGAAAGGGATCCAGGAAGAAGGTGGGAGGATTGGGAGGAAAGGAAAGAAAAGGGAATTAAGATGTGTTATGTACATGTACCAACTCCACAGGAGGAATGGAATCATTATGTACAGCAAACATACACTAGCAAAAAATAAAAACTGAAAAAAATAAAATAGTTTTGTTTTTTGCAAAAATGCTAAGCAAGCAACTTTTTCTCGAAAGATTAAAATAATGATGAAATTAGCTTCATGGGAGTCTGTTTAGGTCTTGCTCTGGTTGCAAATGATTGTGAACTGTTATAGTATGTTACATAATATCATTTTCATAGGGAATATTCTGAGAAGATTTCTTTTTTTATTTTATTGGTACATTTAAGGTATACAATATAATGACATTCATCATTGGAAATTTGTACCTTTACATAGTCCATCTTGGTTCTTACTTTTTCCCCATTCCCCTGCCCTTCCTTCAATCCCTCCACCCCTCCCTATTTACAAAGACTTTCTTTCCATCTTTTTCTTTCCTCATATTTATTTACTTTCCCTTCTTTCCTCTCCCCAACCTCTCTGACTTCCCCTTCCCCTTTGCACCTTTTCTTCCTATTTCACATTATCTATTATCCCTTTTGATCCTTATTTACACTTTCAGTTTCTCACACCATATAAACTACTTGGCATTTACACATGTGTATCCTATTTATTTCACTTAGGAATATCGCCTCAATGTGTATCCATTTGGCTATAAATAACTCTAGTTTCTCATTCTTTATGGTTGAGTAGTACTCTATTTTATTTTTTTTAAAACCCACATTTTCTTTATTCAGTCTCCAGTTGATGGGCATTTGGGCTGTTTCCAAGTTTTAGCTATTGCATATGTGCTACTATGAACATAAGTGCACATACATTGCTGTTGTATGATTCTTTTAATTCTTTGGGGAAGATACCCAGTAGGGAAATAACTGGGTCAAATGGGACCTCTAATCCTAGTTCTTTCAGGTATCTCCATACTGATTGCCACAGTGGTTGCACCAGTCTACACTCCCACCAACAGTGGAGCAGGGTTCCTTTTTCCTCATAGCCCCGTGAGCATTTGTTATTGGTTGATTTCATGATAGCAGCCATTCTTTCTGGAGTGAGGTGGAATCTCAGCGTTGTTTTCATTTGTACCTCTCGAATGATCAGTGATGTTGAACATTTTTTCATGTGTTTATTTGCTATTTCTACTTCTTTGCCTGAGAAATGTCTGTTCATTTCAGATGCTCATTTTTGGATTGGGTCCTAAATTTGGGAGGTCTGATTTTTTAAAGTTCTTTATATGTTATAGATAGTAGACCTATGTCTGAGGAACAGCTAGCAAAATTTTTTTCCCCATATTGTGGATTGTCTCTTCATGCTGTTGGTGATGTCTGCTTGCAGAAGCTTTTTAATAAAGAGATCACACTTGTTGATTGTTTGTGCTAGTTCCCGGGCAACTGAGGTTTTGTTCATGAAATCTTTTCCTACACCGATGTCTTCAAGAGTTCTCCCTACCTCTCTTCCAGCCTGTTTAGTGTTTCTGTTTTAATATTTAGATTTTTAATCCACTTCGATTTAAGTTTATTGCATGGTGAGAGATATCGGTCTACTTTTAATCTTTGGCAAGTTGAAACCCAATTTTTCCAGCACCATTTATTAAAGAAGCTATCTTTCCTCCAGTGAGGGTGTTTGATCCTTTGTTGAAGATGAGGTATCCAAGTGTGTCTGGAGTTGTTTCTGCATCTTGTGATCTCTTCCACTGGTCCTTGGGTCTGTTTCTTTGCCAGTACCATGCTGGGTTTTTTTTAATCACAGTAGCTTTGTAGTACAGTTTCAGGGTGGGGGTTGTGATACCCCTCACCTTATCTTTGTTGCCTAGAATTGCTTTTTATATTTTAGGTCTCTTCTTGTTCCAAATGAATTTTTGGATTGTTTTCTCAAGGTCTGTGAAGTATGCTATTGGGATTTCAATTGGGATTGCATTGAATCTATATAGCAGTTTTTGAAATATGGAAATTTTAACTATATTGGTTCTTCCCACCCAGGAGCAAGGGATGTCTTTCCATTTTCTGATATCCTCTTCAGTCTCTGTTTTTAAGTGCTATAGTGTTCAGAGTAGAGGTTTTTGATTTCTTTCATTACGTTGATTCCTAGGTATTTCATTTTTTTTTTGGATGCTATTGTGAAGGGAGTTGTTTCTCCAGTTCCTTTTTCAGTGAGTGTGTTGTTTTTGTAGAGGAAAGCTATTGATTTTTGTGCATCAACCTTGTATACAGCTACTGTACTGAATTTGATTATTAAGTCTAGAAGACTTTTGGTGGAGTTCTTGGAGTCTTCTATATAGAGTATCATGTCATCTGCAAATAATGACAATTTAACTTCTTCGTTTTCTATCTTTCTTCCTTTTATTTCTTTCTCTTGTCTAATTGCTGTGGCTAATGTTTCCAAAACCATATTGAACAGGAGTGATAATAGTGGACATCCTTGTCTTATTCCTGATTTTAGTGTGAAGGATTTCAGCTTTTGACCTTTTAGTATGATATTGACTGTTGGTGTTTTATAGATGGCTTTTATCAGATTGAGATAGAGAACATCTATTTCAGTTTTTTCTAGGGTTTTTATCATAAATGCATGTTGAATTTTGTCCAATGCTTTTTCTGCATCTATTGAGATGATCATATTGTTTTTGTCTTTGGATCTATTGATAAAATGTATTACATTGATTGATTTGCATATGTTGAACCATTGCTGCATCCCTGGGATGAATCCCACTTGATCAGGGTGTATGAGCTTCTTGATGATCTTCTCCATTCTCTTTGCCAGTATCTTATTAAGGATTTTTGCATCTATGTTCACTAGTGAGATTGGCCTATAGTTTTCTTTTTCAGTTGGGTCTTTCTCTGCTTTTGGGATCAAGGTGATGCTTGCTTGCAGGAATGAATTTGGGAGTATTGCTTCCCTTTCAATTTCATTGAAGAATTTAAAGAGCAGTGGCAGTAGTTCCTCTCTAAATGTCTTATTGAATTCAGCAGTGAAACCATCAGAACCCGGGCTTTTCTTAGTTGATAAGTTTTTAATTATGTTTTCAATTTCCTTGTTTGATAATCAATAGTTTAGAATTTTTTGGTCTTCTTCATTCAACTTTGGTAATTCATATGTATCTAGGACTCTCTCCATTTCTTTTGTGTTTTCCAGAAGAAATTCTTATTGGTGTATAAGTTCTCAAAGTAGGTATTGATGATCCTCTGGATTTCTGCTGGGTCCATTGTAATTTTCCCCTTTTCATTCCTAATTGCATAGATTTGGGTCTTTTCTTTCCTTTTTCTGATAAGGTAGGCTAAAGGTTTGTCAATTTTATTTATTCTTTTGAAGAACCAACCCTTTTTTCCATTGATTTTTTTTTTGTATCATTTTCTTCATCTCTATTGCATTGCTTTCTGCTTTGATCTTTAATTCTTCTCTTGTAAGAGCTTTGGGTTTGTCTTGCTCTTCTTTTTCTAGAAGTTTGAGGTTCTGCATCAGGTTGTTTATTTGAGCTCACTTTGTTTTCCTAATATGAGTATTCACTGCTATGAATTTCCCTTGTAAGACTGCTTTCATTGTGTCCCATAGATTCTGATATGTTTTATTGGCACTGTCATTTAATGGTAGAAACTGTCTGATTTCTTCTTTAATTTACTTGGTGACCCACTGGTTTTTCAGAAGTGTGTTGTTCAATTTCCATGTGTTTATGAAATTCTTGTGGTTTCTTTTGTTATTGATCTCCAATTTTATTGCACTATGGTCTGATAATATACAGGGCATGACTTCAATTCCTTTGCATTTACTTAAACATGTTCTATGAGCTAGTATGTGGTCTATTTTGGAGAACGACTTTTATGTACCCAAAAAGAATGTGTATTCTGATTTTATGGGGTAAAACACTGTAAACATCTGTTAAATCCATTTGTTCAAGAGTTTGATTGAGTTCTAGTATTTGGTTGCTTATTTTTTGTCTAGTTGATCTGTCTACTTGTGACAGTGGCTATTGAGGTCCCCCACTACTACTGTATTAGTGCTTATTTGATTTTTTCATGTCCGTTAGTATTTGTTTTATATAGTTGGGTGCACTAGTATTTGGTGCATATATATTTATGATTGGAGAAGATTTCAGTCTATTACCAAATGACTGCTATTTTCCTTCTTTACACTCCCTCTTGCTCATGACTTGGACTTCAGTTTTTACTAGACAGTGTTCATATAAGTTATTGTCCATGTTGGAATCTTATAGGCTTCATCATGATAAAGATCCCAGTTAATCATCTTTTTGTACCGGCAACATCTAACAGGTTACCTTGAACATGCACAACACTTAGTGCAGTTGTCGGATGAATACATGAACTGAATAATGTGATGTTGAGTTTTGGGTTTACTCAGAGAGGGGCCAAAAAAGAACTGCCTTCTCCTTCTCTCTCTGACCTATTTCCTACCCCTCTGTCCTTGTACTTCATTCTACCCAGCCTGGCCTCCTTGCTATTCATGGAACATCCCACGCATGCTCCTGCCTGTCTCTGTTTTTTCCTGCCCCCAGATACTATGTGCTAGGCTGGCTTTCAGGATTCCTCTAACTATGTACCCATTGCGATTTCAATAGAGGCTCCTCTTGGCCACTCTGCATAGGGTGATAGCCCTGCTTGCCCTTCCCCTTCCTGTTGCCCATCTCTGCTATTTCCTTAACACTTCATCACCTTCTAATACATAGTTCACTTATCTATTAAATATTGTTGATTGTCTGTCTCCTCGTTAGAAATAAGCCCCAAGACAGCAGATATCTTTATTTGGTGAATGATGTACCTACCTTACGGCACACTTAGTACAGTGCATGGTACAAAGTAAGCACTGAATATTTAATTGATGATTGAATTTATAGACCAAAATGGACTGTTGCATTTGGCTTCTCATATACTGGTAGAGATTGTCTTAATAATTAATTGTATCTGATACCTTTTCTTGAGAACTTACTATGTGCCAGACACTCTGCTAAGCCCTTTCTTTGCATATGTATGGCATTTTATTTTCAGTTAGCCTACTTTTGACTATATTGGGTTATTTATGTTCATCTTGTATTTAATTATTCATGTATTCTGTTATTTATGTTCATCTTGTATTTAATTGAATATTCATCCTGTGTTATTCATCTTTCTATCTACAGTGCCTGCTACAGGGTGCCTATACCAAATATTGGTTGAATGAAGGAGGGAATGAAACATTTTTTATTTTGACAAGTGTAGCAACTGGCATTTTACTGGGAAACCCATAAATGGAACCTACTAATTACCTTATAAAAAATAAATATTTCTTTTAAGACTATAAAAAAGTAAAATTGAAAATATTTTTAAATTATAGGCAAATATTTTAAAATGTATTCAAATATGAAGGAATGTGTCACATTTCTTTTAATGGATACTGTTAGATGTTTTTAAATCGTATTAATAGTTTGAATAGCATTAGCAACCATTGATCAAAAAATATGCAGCAAATGGTAGCCCATGGACTTGAAATATATCCAAATATTTGAAAGATTAGTAATTGAAAAATGCTGTATTTGAAAGGCCTAAGTGTGAATCCTCTTTCCACTGAGAAGCCTTCTGTAGTTCAGGGGATACTCAGGAGACCAAAGAAGTTCCATTTTTAAAAGCTACTTAAATGGGTCCAGTGAGTTGTGCAAGCTCTATGCCCACCTTATATGTCCTCACTGGGTTTCCTCGGGCTTCATCTGCAGATTCAGTCCATCCTGTGTCATGCCTGTCTTGTTCACAGGCCATCTGAAATGTTGCTTTCTTCAGAGCTGTAGAATATGTGGCCAAGGCGTCTCCCTGCTCACTAGCTCGAGATGGGGAGTGGTGATGGATGTCCTGGGTCATCTCCAGGACCTTACTTTCAGAAAACAAAGCAAAAACTATGCAGTTACTCTAAAGCACACAGTTAATTATTGTCAATCAACAAATTGATATAATTCTCAAAATTAGGCCTGAAAGATTACTGTTTATATTAGTTATTTTTAGATATTTAGAATAAAATATTCTCTTTATAATAACCAATTGAATGTTTAAAAGTAGAACTTTATAGAGAAACATCTGACATTGACCCTTCACAAGATTCTCATCCAATTTGAAAGCTTTCTTTACAAGAATTTGTTTTATACTGTATATAATACCTAACTTTAATGTCCTTTTCTTTCTTAGGACCTTTCATGACTCTCCCTACATCCTTCCCTTTCCCTGTACCAGTGCAAACACAAGTATGTCAACGAGAATACACACACACACACACACACATACACACACGCACACACCAAATAATCGCAGCCTCTTTTTGTCTACCTTGTATATTGTATTTAGCGTAATATTTGCACTCTGCCAAATGAAGGAAATAGTTAAGGTTATGTATTTACTCTCCAAAGTAGACATCTAATTGTGTAAAAGAAAAGCTTATATTTAATTCATCTTCTACTTCTCAGTGCTTGAATGAAAATCAGCTTAGCAAGGTTTTTCTGTGATGGAATTATCATTGGATTCACACTGGGAGTCTCTGGTTCATTTTTGTCTGTATAGGATTAAGTTAAAATTCTGGTACATTGCACAGATTTTCCAGGTCAAACAGCTTAAGAATTTCAGGGGAACTTAACTGTTGACACTATTGCGATGTAGGAATGCTGTTACTGTTTCAGTCATTAGACTGAACTCTCAGCACTGAAACCTGTTGTAATTTATGTACTTGTTAACAAGGAATGTGTAGGCAACAGCTCCAGCACTTGAAGTGGCATTGAATTCGAATGGATTTCCATTTGTAAATATGATTGGGCATAAAAAAAAATTTAAAAAATATGATTGGGCATAAATGCCATTGAATATATTTCCTTATATAGTAAATTTTAAAATTAGGGAAGTGATCAATTATAGCATTTAATTTTAAAATTAAGTATGTTAACAAAGATGTGATTAGTTGACCTATTTTTTTAAGTTGTCAAAGAAACATTTTATTTTATAGACTCCATTATACTATTCTGTATTTATTGCTATTGCCTTTTTCTTCTTTTAAATTCTTTTATTGGTATATTTTAGGTATACAGTACATTTACATTTATCATTAGATAATTGTACCTGTACATGATGAATCTTGGTTCTTATTTTTTTCCCCATTACCTGTGTGCCCTTCACCCCGTCCACCCTTCCCTATTTACATAGACTTCATTTCCATTTTTTTTTCTTTTCTCATAATTTTTCCTTTCCCTTCTTTCCTTTCTCCTTCCCCTCCCATCATCCCTACCTCTTTGAACTTTTATTCCTATTTCAAATTATCAGTTATTCATTTTAATCAATTTAACCCTTATTTACACTTTCAGTTTCTCACACTAGAGAAACTATTCGGTATTTACACATGTGTGTCTTATTTATTTCACTTAAGAGTATGCCCTCAACATGCATCCATTTAGCTATAAATGTCTCTAGTTTCTCATTCTTTATGGCCAAGTAGTACTCCATTTTATTAAAAAAAAAAAACCCACATCTTTATCCATTTTCCAGTTGATGGGCCCTTGGGCTGTTTCCAAGCTTTAGTTATTACAAACTGTGCAACTATAAACATGGGTGCACACATATCGCTGTGGTAGGATTCTTTTAATTCTTTTGGGAAGATACCCATATCGTTGTGGTAGGATTCTTTTAATTCTTTTGGGAAGATACAAGGGAATAGCTGGGTCAGATGGGACCTCTAGCCCTAGTTCTTTGAGGTATCTCCATACTGATTTCCACAGTGGTTGCACCAGTCTGCACTCCCACCAAGAATGGAGAAGGGTTCCTTTCTCCCTACAACCCTGCCAGCATTTGTTATTGGTTGATTTATTGATAGCAGCCATTCTTTCTGGGGTGAGGTGGAATCTCACTGTTTTCATCTGCATCTCTCAAATGACCAGTGATGTTGAACATTTTTTCATATATTTATTTGCTGCTTTTACTTCATTGTCTGAGAAATACCTGTTCATTTCAGATGCCCATTTTTGAATTGGGTCTTTGAATTTGGGAGGTCTGATTTTTTTTCAGTTCTTTGTATATTCTCGATAGTAAACCTTTGTCTGAGGTACAGCTGCTAAAAATGTTTTCCCACATTGTCGGTTGTCTCTTAGCTCAGTTGGTGGTTTCTCTTGCAGTCCAGAAGCTTCTTAATAAGATGAGATCCCAGTTGTTGTTTCTTTTTGCTCGTTCATGAGCTACTGAGGTTTTGTTCATAAAGTCTTTTCCTATGCCAGAATTCTAACTTATCTTCCAGCAAGTTTAGTGTTTCTGTCTTAATATTTAGATCTTTAATCCACTTTGATCTTAGTTTAGTGCATGGTGATAGGTATGGGTCTAGTTTTAGTCTTTAGCAGGTTGAAATCCAGTTTTTCCAACACCATTTATTAAATAGGCTATTTTTCCTCCAATGAGGGTAGTTGGCTCCTTTGTCAAAGATGAAGTGGCTGAGTATGTCTGGAGTTGTTTCTGCATCTTCTAATTATTCCACTGATCCTCGGGTCTGTTTCTTTGTCAGTACCATGCTGATTTTATCACAGTAGCTTTGTAGTATAGTTTCAGGTTGGGGATTGTGATACCCCCAGCCATGTCTCTGTTGCCTAAAATTGCTTTTGCGATTCTAGGTCTCTTCTGGTTCTAAATGAATTTTTGGATTGTTTTCTCTACTTCTGTGAAGTATATTGTTGGAATTTCAATCAGCATTGCATTAAATCTATATAGTAGTATGGCCATTGGAAGTATGACCATTTTCACTATATTAGTTCTTCCTACCCAGGAACAAGCGATGTCTTTCCATTTTCTTATTTCCTCCTCGATCTCCTTTTTCAGAGTGCTATAGTTTTCAGTGTAGAGGTCTCTTGCTTCCTTTATGAGATTGATTCCTAGATATTTCATTTTTGGGGATGCTATTGTAAAAGGAATTATTTCCTGAATTTCTCTCTCAGTGAGTTTGCTATTTGTGTATAAGAAGGGTATTGTTTTTTGAGTGTTGACCATATATCCTGCTACTCTACTGAATCTGTCAATTAGGTCTTGAAGTCTTTTGGCCAAGTTTTTTGGTCTTCTATGTAAAGTATCATATTAGCACATAATGACAGTTTAACTTCTTCCTTTCCTATCTTTTTTCCTTTTATTTCTTTCTCTTTTCTAATTGCTGTGGCTAGTGTTTCCAGAACTATATTGAACAGGAGTGGTGATAGTGGGCATCCTTGTCTTGTTACTGATTTTAGTGTGAAAGTTTTCAGTTTTTGACCATTTACTATGATGTTGGCTGTTGGTTTTTCATAGATAGCCTTAATCAGGTTGAGATAAAGACCTTCTATTCTAATTTTCTGTAGCGTTTTTATCATGAATGGGTGTTGGATTTTGTCAAATGCCTTTTCTGCATTTATTGAGATGATCATATGGTTTTTGTCCTTGACTCTATTAATATAGTGTATTACATTTATTGATTTATGAATGTTGAACCATCCTTGCATCCCTGGGATAAATCCAACTTGGTCAGGGTGTATGATCTTCATAATGACCCTCTGTATTCTTTTTGCCAGTATCTTGTTGAGGATTTTTGCATCTATGTTCATTAGGGAGATTGGCCTATAGTTCTCTTTTTGGGTTGGGTCTTTCCCTGGTTTTGGAAACCAAGTAACACTTGCTTCCCGGAATAAATTTGGAAGCATTGCTTCCCTTTCAATTTCCTTGATGAGTTTAAAGAGTAATGGCCATAGTTCTTTTTTAAATGTCTTGTAGAATTCAGCAGTGAAGCCATCAGGACCTGGGCTTTTCTTTGTTGCTAAATATTTTATTACATTTTCAATTTCACTCATTGTAATTGGGGTGTTTAGAATTTCTATATCTTCATTTAACTTTGGCAATTCATATGTATCTAGGAATCTGTCCTTTTCTTCTGAGTTTTCCATTTTATTACAGTACACGTTCTCAAAGTACGTATTGATGATCCTCTGGATTTCTTCTGGGTCTGTTGTGACTTCACCTTTTTCATTCTTAATTGCATGGATTTGAGCCTTTTCTTTCCTTTTTTTGATAAGGTTAGCTAATGGTTTATGATTTTGTTTATTCTTTCAACAAACCAACTCTTTGATTCATTAATTTTTGTATCATTCTCTTAGTCTCCATTGCATTGATTTCTGCTCTGATCTTTATAATATCCTCTCTTGTATGACCTTTGAGTTTGTTATTTCTTCTTTAATTTCCTCTGTGACCCATTGGTTGTTCAGGATGATGTTATTCAATTTCCATGTGTTTGTGGGAATTTTTCGATTTCTTATGTTATTGACCACCAATTTTATTGCACTATGTTCTGATAATATACAGTGGGTAACTTCAGTTCTTTTACATTGACTTAGACATGTCCTATGAGCTAGCATGTGTTCTATTTTGGAGAATGACCTGTGTGCAGCCACAAAGAATGTGTATTCTGATTTTGTAGGATGAAACACTCTGTAAACATCTATTAAGTCCATTTGTTCAGTAGCTTGGTGCAGTTCTAAAATTTCATTGTTAATCTTTTGTCTAGATGAGCTGTACATTTATGATAGTGAGGTATTGAAGTCCCCCACTACAATTGTATTAGTGCTTATTTGATTTTTCATGTCCATTAATATTTTTTTGTATAGTTGGGGGCATTTGTATTTGGTGCATATATATTTAGGATTTTCATCTCTTCCTCTTGGATTGTTCCCTTCACAAGGATGTGGTGACCATCTTTGTCTTTCTTAATTAGTTTTGGTTTGAAATCTACTTTGTCTGCAAATATGATTGCTACCCCTCCTTTTTTCTGGGTTCCTGTGATGTGGCAACTATTTTCCATCCTTTTACTTTCAGTCTATGGATTTCCTTTTGAGTTAGGTGTGTTTCTTGTATACAGCATAATGCTGGATTTTGATTCTTAATCCATTCTTTCACTCTATTTCTTTTGATTGTTGAATTGAGGCCATTAACATTGAGAGTTATATTTGATAGATATTGAGTCATCCTTGTCATGATGTTTTGCTGTTGTTGGCTCTTTTATTTCTTATTTTTTCCGTCTTTCCCCTTAGGTTCTTACCTTGCCTGGTGGCTTCCCTCTATTGGGCCTCATGGAGTTGTGACCTTCATTGTGTTTTTCTAGGATATTGGTTAGAATTGTTTGGAGTGCTGGTTTGGTGTTCATGAAATTTTTCAGGTGTTCTGTGTCATGGAAGTATCTAGTTTCCCCATTGATTTTGAAAGATAATTTTGCAGGATACAACAGTCTAGGTTGGAAATTATTTTCTTTTAGGACTTGAAATACTTCACTCCAGGTTCTCCTTGATTTGAGGGTTTGTGTTGAGAAGTCTGCTGTGATTCTGATGGGCTTTCCTTTGTAGGTGATTTGTTTCTTTTCTCTTAACTGCCTGTAGGATTTTGTTCTTCTGTTGTGTTTCTGGGATCTTGACTAGTATATGTCTATGTGTAGATTTTTTTTGATCAAGGCTAGTTGGAGTTGTATATGCCTCATTTATCTGTATGTCCTATTCTCCACCTTTGTCTGGGAAGTTTTCTGTTTCGTCTGTGAATAGTTTTCTTATGTCATTTGCACTTTCTCCTGTTTTTTCGTGGACTCCTATCAGTCTTATGTTATTCTTCTTTGCATCTTCTAGCAGCTGCTGAATTGATTTCTTGAAGTTGTTTGTTGTAAGTATCTTTGTTGATGTATTTAGAACACTCGTGGAATGGTTGCTTCTCAAAGGTGTCTTCCAGATAGAGCTGATCTTTAGGTTTTATGTCTCTAAAGGCTCTGAGGCTGTCTCATTTTCATTATACCAGGAAGGACAACTGATTAGATCAATCACAACACCTTAGCCCAAGTAATACAATCAGCAACACAGTAGCATCAAGTACCTCTTAGAAAATGACAGTTTGTGGTCATTATTAATCTATCACCTTTAACTGTGTAAATTAAATCGAAATCAGGGACCAACCCAACGTATGTTTATACTGAATAAACTCTTCAATACAGCAGCTTTACCCTTTGGGATGGGGAGTTAGAAGGTGTTGGGGAGGGAGGAATAGGCAAGTAGAAGGATAGGGGAAGGTTAGCAGTGAGGCCAGAGGACACAGGTGAGAGTAGGAAAGAGAAGAAAAGAGAGATAAAGAAGAAATATGAATTGGAGGCAGAACAGGAACAGGGAAGGAGATGAAGGGAGATGAAGAACAATGTGGGACACCAAGGGAATGAGACAGAGAGAGAAAAAAGAGAAAAATAAAAATTTTAAAAGAGTAGCAAATAAAAAAATTAAAAATAAGCAAAAAAATAGTGGTAATTTTGAAAATAACAAAACATAAAAGTGAAGAGACTCCTTCAGGGTATGCCTCTGCTGTCACAATGGACAACGTGGGCAGCAGTGTGCAGATATAAGTCAGTGAGTCTCAGTAAGCCAGTCACAGACGCGTGAGATTCAGGCAGATTTCTGGCTGCTAGTCCCAAGTTGAGCTCCCTGACCTCCTGCAGGGTTGAACTCTGCAAGGTTCTACTGCCGGTTCCAGGTGCCTTTCCCCTGATGATAGCCAAGGTTCCGATGGGAGGTGATGATCCCTCCAGTTTACCAAGTACGGTGGTCTGGTGTGCCTTTACTGCAGAGATTCTCTTCACTTTTCCAGTGGGCTTCAGTTATCATCAGGGAGCCTGGTAGAGGCCCTCTCTCTCTCTGTTTACTTCTGCAGCTCAGGACAATGGCCTTCATGGCCCCTGTGGCTCTGTAGTGTGGATCCAAGTAGCTGTACAGCCAAGAGGCGGGGGGGGGGGCTGTTGTTTCTGGCCCCCGCGTGGCTAAGCTGGACGCTGGTGGGCATTTCTGGAGGGGTCCTCACCCGTTAGGTCTCCCGTTCGGTTTCCTGGTCAGAAGTGGGCAGAGCGAGCCGGACTGAGCTGAGCAGGGTGCACTTAGCCGCACCTGCTCTGCCCGCGCACGTGGCCAAGCTGGAGCTAGTTGACCTATCTTTTTTCCAATGTTCTAATATTCTTTAGTTCTAAGTTCTCTATTACTTCTAAATAGATTATATTTAGAAGTTTAAAAGAATATATTTCATTCTAATAAAAAACTGCTACTGTATTACAAATCCAGTGATTTATGGATTATAAACCTGTAGATTTGTGTTGTCTTATGTATCTTAGCAGGTTAACAGACTTAACTGTGGCTAGATTGTGATTGGGCATATGAGGTAGAGCTGGAAGAAGCTGAGATCATGAATGTCACTAAATACATCATCAACACTAAGCAGTGGCCTCAGAGCATGGGAGCGCAACTTACTATCTGTGTCAAACTCAACTATCTGTGAGAAGTTTATGGTCCAGCTGCTAGCTTGCTAATTAACCAAGTGGTATTTCAGTGAGGTTTAAAAACATCTAAAAGGATCAAATAACACAGAGGAACACAATAATAACAAGTCAGGGGCAATGATAGAGGAATACTGCATTCCACATAGTACTTGAGTCGGCAGTATGGGTGGGATGGTGTCAGTGTGGGGAGAATAAGAAATCCAGAAAACCTTTCCTTCATGAGAACTATATTCCAACCAGTGGAATTACTATAGTGAGCAGAGAGAAATAGTGGACAAGTTCTTTTATACTTCTTGAGCTCAGTTTTGTTCCTCTCTGAAATGGATAGGAATACAAACAGGTGGGAGGCCATGATTTCTAAATTCTATGATTCCAAAAAGTAACTTTTATTTGAATATTTGGGATTTTGTTTTTCATCTCACATCTTAAAGATGAGGTACTTTACTGACATTTCCCAATGGTTTTTAAAGGTAAAGGAGTACCAGGTTATTGGTCATTTGTATTGTGTCTGCAACAGTCCCTAAAGTACTTAACTAGGATCGTCTGATAAAATAACTGAATTCCAATTTGCCTTTTTTGTTAATTTTTCAGTGCTACAGAACACTCCTGAAGGAAAAACAACTTCCCTGAAGGACTAAGAGTCCCTAATATTTAACCACAAATACATTTAATAGAATAGGTACTGATTAACCTGGAAAATTTCACTTATAAGCGCTAGAAATTAAAATTATTTAAATGAAGAATTACGTATTAATGTTCAGTTGCCTTCACAACACATATCTAGAAGGAAAAATTTTCTCTGCTAATAATTAAGGTGAGAATGTACTTCTGGGGGGAAAAGTTAGCATTGATGCCAATGTATATTAAATGTATCTAGGTTTAATCTCACCCATTCTGCTATATAGTACATTTGCAAATAATCATCATGAGGTATTATTCTAAAAAGATCCTAAGTTTTTATTTCTAGAGCATGGTGGTCACACATTTGATAGTGAACCTAGATAAAGAATATCAAAACTGAACTACTGACAGGCAACTCCATAGAGTGGAGGACATCGCCACATTCACTGAGGAAGAACAGGCTTCTCTGGCCTTGGTGTCCATGAGCCTTCCACTTCTAACACTGCCTGGTCCTGGTAAAGACCCCATCGGTATGTGAGAGTCAGCTCTCTCTCTCCCACACTCAGCACGCACACTCACATACTATCTATGTCTTTCTCAGTGTCTTTCTGGCCCCTACCAACCTCACTGACACCTCTAGTTGTAGGCCTTCATGCTCTCCAGATGCAAACCATTGGTAGATAGCTCTGCCCTTTTTCTCAGTATATGCTGTGAACTGGAAGAATCAAAGGTCGATTTTCCATGCATACCCATGCTTAGGCCTAAGTTCTGTGTTTACAACTAGAGTGATTTGTGCTTAGATGTATACGCCAGTACTCACATACACACACATATATGCATATAAACGTAGTCATATGTTATCTTTGTCACTTTCGTCTACACTGGGACAAATACCCAGCACCCCCAACTTAAAGAAGGAGAGGTTCATTTTGGCTTCCATTTTTAGTCTATGTTCGGCTGGCTCCAAGGCAGATACAGCATGGTGGAAGGGTCCAGTGGAGGAAAACTGCTCGTGTCATGGCAGCCAGGGTGCAGAGAGACAAGGGAGGAGCTGGGATGCGCGCGATATAGTGGATGAGTATGGTGCCTCCGTGATCCAGTCACCCTTTAAATGCATGAGGCTTCGGGAGCACACCCCAGATCTAGACTATCCCATGCTGTTCTTTACATGTATAAAAACTAATGTAGGATGAAGATCTTGAAGTTGGAGAAGACTCCACTAGGTATGTTGAGTTGACTTAAAAGCCTCAAGTGTCATTTACTGTATATGTAGAAAGGAGATAATAATAGCAGCAACTTCCCAGGGTATCCTGAGGATTAAATGAATTAGAGTATATTAAGCATTTAGCACAATCTCACGTACAGAGTAAGCACTTGAAAAATGATAGCTATTGTTATTACTGTTTTTGTGGCTTTAGGATTTCTTGAAAATCTTATGCCTTTTCATTTTTCTCGTCCTTTTGAGCTAGTCTAGTTTTCACCTAGTATTTTTTTATCATCACAAAGTTCTCATAAATTTTAAAACAGTTAAAGAATGTAGCACATTTATAGCATTAGGAAGAAAAAAATCAACTACAAAAGTATTTTACCTTTGGGACAAAAATTTGCATATGTCCTTTACTGTTAAACATATTATCTAACCTATCACTAGATTCTCCTATATAGTATATTGCACAAATGGGAGGTGGGGGTTTTTTCACGTCTATTAAAATGATTTAGAAAGAAAATGATTTGATAAGGAATTTATTATTGGTAACCAACTATAATGTTGTAGAGCTTTAAAAAGAATTCAGTAAACAGAAGACATTGGATATCATATTGTGTGCATATACATTCTACCTGAGACGTACATTTTCAAGATATTTAATATTTCATTAGAGCATACTGTGTCTGGGTGTTTAATTTGGTACAGTGTGAAATGATCCCATAATCCCATGTTGGTGAACTCAATAGAAAGTTTTGTTCTTTTTACATTCTATGATGTTTTGTTGATTAAAATAACTTCATTTTAAACTTAATTTTCAAGCTACATATTTCTTTGTTCCATAAATGCTCCTTTTCAAAGTATCTGTGCAAATTTTTTTCAATTATTTGTTGGTGTCTTATCCCAAGACCCCCAAGGCTTGGCCTGTGCTTCCTGAGGTAAGATGTGCTCCCAATCTTCCAGTTAGGTCAACCACAAAAATTAAGATATGATAGAAGGTCAGTGGAAGAAATTCATATCAAAACAACTACTCACCATGTCATTATGACAGCCTGCTGTAACAAATGTGCTTCTGTTTTAACTTAGGACAATTAATTGCTAAAAGTAATTTAATCTGACAGAGGCAGGGTGTTGAAAGGCTCCTGGAGATGTCATAAAAGCGACCTTTCTGCCCGAGTGCTGCCAAAAGCCATTTTTAACAAGGAGCTAAGGAAACAGTGCAACTTCTTTTGTACTTTGTTAATTAGTTATTGATTTGAAACAATGCACTTCCAAATGCTGGTAGGTGAGTTAGATGCCACCAAGGTCACTGTGTGACAGTCTACTTTTGACAGTCTTTATAGCATAGGAGAATGCTTTGAAGCCTTTTGTTCTGTTATCCTAAAATTGAGATTCCCTGGTTTACTAATGGTTATAGTTTTGGTTTTTTATTCATCTTTTCTATTTAAATATTTTATATATTAGTAAAAAATGTGACTGATGCTTAGTCACATTTTATTGTATGACATATTTACAATCTTCATAATACTATTCATTCATTTAATGACAAGTACATATTCTACAAGGAGAGTCTATTTAGCCTTAAAAGGGAAACAAGATAGAGGTTCTATAATTTATTGGATATACTCGTCCATTTCTTTTTTAAAAATTGGATATTTAATTTTGATTTCAATGATTTTGTAGTGTTGCTAACAGACATTGACTAAAAATTGTATAATCCTTTTAGAGAAGTCTTCAGGCTGTTTGAAATTACATTGCTAAACAAAGCACTTAAGTGAAAGTTAAAACCGAAGATCCCTGTACCAGTCAACTTGGAAGGATAAGAAAGGAAGATAAGAAAAGTAGGAGGGAGAATGACCTAGCATGGAGTTCAGATTAAAGGACCTGAGTTTGATCCCCGGTACCAAAAAAACAAAAGAAAGAATTTTTACTCACCTTCTGTGCTCTACTCCTGAACTGCAGTAATTAGCCAACCTGGAGCAATCTGCTCAGCTTCTCTGTGCCTTATTCATACAATAAGAACCATAATAGAACCTGCCTCAAAGTATCATTGTGAAATTTCCATGAATTGATAAAAGCAAAGTGCTTGGTCAGAAACTGATAAGAAGTAACTACCTAATAAGTGTTTGCTGCATTTACTCTGATAATTAGTAATAAGATAGAGTTCCTGCTCTTAATTTTATATTAGGAATTTTTTATTTTAAATTATGCAGTGTTTTCTGTGGGCCTCAATAAATATAATCACTTTTCTTATTTTTCTCCTATTTTTCTTAAGTGAATTAGAGTATGTTTGCTGTGGATGGGAAATTTTAAAAATAGCCTGATAAAATTGTTCTCTGTTTTGGCATTTTCTGATGGGACAATAGAGGCAACATTTGGTGTGCCCTTGTTTTAAAATCAGAACTGCTAATAAAATATATCAATTTGTTATTTTACTAAATGTGTCAAGTTTTTCAGTTTAATTATTTAGATGGTGAGAAATCTAGGCTTGCAGTAGATAAAGTGTTTTTCTTAGAATAGAAACATTCGAAATGCCTGTTTTTTATTAAAACTTTTATACTATCATCGCTTCTCAGCCTTTTGGCTAAGATCAAGTGTAAAACTTTTATACTATATTGGAGCACTTGAAAGTTTTTAAGGTAAATCATTTCACTAAATATAGTTGTACACAAATATAAAAACTGATGAAAATGCTTATTGTGTTAAACACTGGTTTTATTATACTAAATAACTGCTTGACATCTCATTGACAAGAAAATGGAAATCAATGTGTTGGCAGCTATTAATTGACAGAATTAGTCTATAAAAATTTGAAGGAGCTATAATACCCACCGTTGGCTCATGTAAAGAAAAGTTCCTATCATACAGTAGTGGGGGAATGTGAGAAAGCAGTTTAATCATACTTATTAAAATTAAAAATACATAAACCTTTCACCCCGGGAGTTTTATTCCTGGAAACCTGACTCACTGTGGTAAAATAATTTCTAATGCAAATCTAATTAAAATATAAATTGATAAGCAAAATTCAATACCCAGATATAAAATTAGCTAAAATGGGATACATTTCTAATAAATGAAATCTAGAATTGCTATCTTGTCTTCACTTTTAAGAGCTAAAATGCTACTGAATTTCAAAACCTTTGGTTGAATGAATTGGGCTTCCCTACAATGCATGGAGACTGTGTTTCAACTAATACTTGTTGTAAGTATATTTTCAGTGTTTCAAAAGTTAGTTTGTCACAGATAAGCTTATGAATCATTGCATCTTTGTGGTGTTTTCTGATAGAAACCAACCATTTATTATGTGCTGTTGGTTAGGGTTCTTATTTTGCATGTATCCAGCCTACACATATGATAGCAACTCTGGTTCTCATTGTTCCCAACGTTTTGCTTTACTTTATCCGAAAAAGGTAGAATTGTAGATGTCTCCCAGGTTAATCTCCCATGTACAAAAGCAGAACCTGAGCATCTCAGAGGGTAAGTGAATCCTTCAGAGCTGGAAAGCAAGCTGAAGGGCACTGGCCCGTTAAGAAGGGACGTGATGTGTGGGTTTGTGGGGGGGGGGGTGTATGTTGTCTCGTAATTGGAAATGATCTGTCCATAGTTTTTAAATTATTAATTCTTTGAGAAGAACTTACTTGTTTCCTTTTTCTCAGAATAACATAGAAAATTCATCTGTCTTCTAAAATGCCATTTTCCCTCCCTTGTTCTCTTTCCCTCCATTGTGGATTTGTGTCTTCACGTTAAAAAATATTTTTAATATAGTTTTTATTGGGCTTAAGATAATTCAGTTAGACACTGGAGTTTATTCTACACTGGACCTGAGCTCATAAGTATTTACAGCACGTGCGAGACAAACTTTATTTTTTTAATTTCTTTTTATTAGTATATGTTTGTGGTACATAATGGATGCTTTCATCATAGAACAAACTTTTTCTTAAAAGACCAAATAGTTGCTAATTTAGGCTTGCAGGCCATATGCACCCTGTCTGAACTCTACTGTTGTATGGCAGAAGCAGCCATTGATAGTACATAAATAAGTCTATTAGCTGTGTTGCAATAAAACAATAAGAATTAAAACAGCCAGCTTTCAGGACATGGTTTGCTCACCCTTGCTTAGAAAATAATTTGCCACCCTTAGTTGTATTTTTCTTTTTGATTAAGTATATAATTAGATTATATATTATATATATTATATATTATATAATTAAGTGTATAATTAGATATGTTTGATAAATGTCTATCATTGTGTAACTATTATCACAGTCATGGCAAAACATGTTTCCAAGCCAGGAGTATGGGTGTGTGCCTTTGGAGGCTGAACAAAAGGGTCCCAAGGACACGGCCAGCCTGTGCAAGTTAGTGAGATGCTCTCTGAAAAGAAGAAAAAAATTTTTAATTAAAAAGACTGTGAGGATGGAGGGGCTGAAGGGAGGCCAGGGAAATGGGGAAAACATAACAGCCAAGAGAGATTATGTAAAGGTGCAAATTTCCAATGATGAATGTCATTATATTGTACACCTGAAATGCACCAATAAAATTAATTTTTTAAAAAAAAATTGTGAATGTAGCTCACTGCTAGACCACCCCTGGGTTCAATCTGCAGTACTGCAAAACAAAAAAAGAGTTTCTATCATCCCAAAAAGTATTCTTTTTTGATCATACAAAAACAATACCTTCTTTGCATCCCAACCTTACTGATCAGTGATTTACGTTCTTCCACAATAATTTGGTCTTTTCTACAGTTTTCTGTCAAATGAATTATATTATATGTGGTTGTTTATATCTAGCTTCACTTAGCCTTATTATTCATTGTAGATGAATAAATAGGAATAAGTTAATAATGGGCTTCAGGTTAAGTTCAGTTTCTCTCTCATAAAGTGACAAAAGCTAAAAACAACCACATATAATATAATTCATTTGACAAAAAGAGTACTTGGAGTTTTCAGAAAGTAAGGGCCTTGATTTCCCTGAAAAGGTCTTTTTTATATAAACCTGACCCCTAGTGTGTAATGTCTACATAAACAACATTTTCATGCCTTTGTCTTACAAGCCCTGCACTCTTGGATTCATTGCTATAAACTGAAGCAATACTGGTTATGCCTACAGAGAGGGAAGGACGTTAAGTATGTTTTAATTAAAGGCTGGGTAAACTCATTAATATTACAGTTGCAAAGTCAGACTACCTAGGTTTAAATTCTAGCTCTGCCATATACTAACAATTTTCTTGAGTGAATTTCTTAATTTAATTTCATTTCTTAATTTAATTTCATTCTGTGTTGGTCTGATGATGGGGATTATAATAGTGCCTAACTTATAGGTCTAGATGAGTTAAGATTTGTAGAGTATTTAGATCTGTGTTCGCCACTGTATGTGCTAGAGAAGCATCAGCCACTAACATCTTAGGCTTGCATTGTAGGCCAAAGTAAGAGGGGAAACTGAAATTTTATTAAAGTCAAGAGAATTATCAGTGTTTACTTTGTTGAAAATATCCAGGATCCCAGTGGAGCACGGTTTGGGAATCTGAGAATCCAACAGCTTTATCTACCTCCCATTCTAGGCCCATGTGTTTTGTGGCAGTGTGGTCCAGTCACAAAGTATTCAGCACCACACCTGTAAATGATGGGCCATAATTATTTATCTGCCCTTCTTGCCTTTTTTTAAGATTAACTTCTTTTCAGTTGTTATTTAAATTTTACATTTAATTAGATAATAGGGCAAAATTTTATCAAGCCAATATGCTAGCCATTTGTTAATGCTTTGTTAAATATGAATTAAAATGATAGAATAGCGTAGACGTTCAGACAGTAGAACTAGATGAACCAGCTTGCAATCCAGAAACGTGTAAGATCTTGAGCAAGTTAAATCCACGAGTTGGGATATCCAGAGTATCTCTGTAATGAAGTCATTGGAAAGATGAAATGAGATGAAAATGTGTGGCCAGTGAAGAGAACAGTGATAGCTTGGGCGAGGGCAGTAAGCATGGAGGCTGACCTCAGTTGATGGGTGCTGGGAATAGCTTAAAGGGCAAGTTAAACTGGACATATGTGAGAGATAGAGCAAAGGAGGTGTCATGAGAACAACTGGATGTGTAGGGTAGCTCTTGGCAAGGTGGGAAAGAGTGAAGGAGGGAAGATGATGAGGAGTTAGGAGTCCAATTCAGAATTTCCTTTTGGACGTGTAAAGTTCGAAGCATTTATTAAATCCAGTGTATTTACTATGATTCAGAGTACTGATCTTTTGTCAGTTATGTTCATAACAAATGTCTTCTGTGCACAACCAGTTATAATTTATTAATGTGGTCCTATTGACCAGTAACATAGCCTTGAATCGGTCTTCAAGATTGATTACTGTTAATAATATCTTGACACGTACAAAGTAGGAAAAAATTGATAGTTTCAAGATATCTCTAGTTTACAGATTCTTTTGTTTATTTTTATGTTTAAGGTTGTATCTTATAAAATTGTCATTTTAGAATTTAAAAATGTCTGCTATTGATATCTTCCTATGGTTCAATTTAGTATTTAGTGACCAAATAACTGTCCTTTATTTTTAGCATTTTCATTATATGCATACTGTATCATTACTTTCATACTGTGCATCCATGTGTATATCCTTGGTCCATTAAATCATTAAAGACAAATGCATACATTTTGTGAAAAATGTATGCACACATTTAAAATAGACAACTGCAGATAAATTTTAATCCAAATTATTTAATTAGATAAAATAAAATTATATCCCAGTGACATAAAATATTTTTCATATAGCTATTCTTAGTAAATGTTTTATTCGATGTTAATATATAAGTTATACTCTGTTAATACATGAAGGTATTAAATATCAGGATTATCTAAAAGTATAAAGCTTAAAGCTAAATCATACAATTCCCTTGTCATGTGTCTTCCTGAATTAAGGCTGTACGATATTTGTGTTCCATTTTTTCTGGGAGGGTGTCCTACTGGCCTGTTGCTGAAAATAGGAATTTTTCTTTTATTTTCTACCTGTGGATTCATTGGGTACTTTAAAAGGATGGTTTATATTTTTGCATCTTGGAAACTCCTTCTGACTCGAATATCTACCTTGCATGCGGATTTTACTGAGCCAAATCTTTCATAATGGAAAATCTTAGCTCTTTAGAAGAAAAGACCTTGATGTTTAAATTTGCCATAGAACATGTATATTTTATATTTGTGTTCTTTATCTAGTTCAAACTTCTTGCATGAGTAGCAAACCCTGGAGAGTAACTAGTGGCAGGGAGTGGATTGTGTGTGTGTGTGTGTGTGTGTGTACACATATAAATACACACATGTAGCTATAAACATTTATATGTGACATTTATGTGTGACATCACTCAAATTAGTGACATAGGCAGGTGCTAGTTTAAAGGCAGAATGTTTTATTTGATTGTGCATATAGAAATTTTATTGATAAATATGCACACCCACATAATCACAGAAATATAAATATGAAGTAAGTTACCTTACTTAAGTTGAACATTTCAAAAAAATCTTTAAATTTTTGGTTTACTTTTTTTCTAAGCCAATTATAAGTTTAGAATAATTATTACAGGAACACTCATAACTTTGTAGCAACAGGTTAGCTGAAGAAAGAAAATCTGTCCAATTTGGCAGTGGTTCAGAAAATATGTGAACCTGTCACTGTAAGCAGTCTCAGAGGGCGAAATGCATTACAGGAGCTAATTAACCTTAGAAAATAATTACACAAATATGCAAATGTTGTTTAGATAATTCCATGTGTTATCAGCTCAGGTAGTCCATCATAAATACAGACCTTCAGTGCCTAGGTAGTAGAATCTGGCATACTTGATAAGGCTTCTGTTGCTGCTTCACTTCTGTTTGGCATTTAGCGATTAATGGTAGCAGGAGAACATCAGGAATTTCAGCCTGTACTCTGAATACAGCAGAATTCCACAGTGTAAATATTCTATGCATTTTGCCACCTACAAACTCTAATTAATAGACTTACTTATCTTTTCACGTATTTCATACATTTGCATATTCTCAAATAATACAACTTAACTCAAGTTAGTAAAATATAAAATGCACTCTAATGTGAAATTCATGGAGTAACCTGCAGAATAGATTTAGTTTGTTTGCTCTTTTGTAATTGAAGTGTGTTAGAAAGTCTTTCCTGTTGAAATCTGTTTAGTCTCAAAGTACATTGTTGGCAATCTATCCGCTCTGGATCATGGTTCCTGAATATATAATGGTTGTGGACACAGTGTGGGCTGCACGTTGGAATGACACACATTTGCCTTGGTATTTCATCACTTCTTTTATAATGTAGAGATTATAGTTCGTAATACTAGTTAGAAGTACATATTTAAAACTATTCTAAATGTATTAATTCCATGATTAGCAATTAAAGAAGGCTGCAGCTGTTTGGCAGAATTTGTTAAATCCTGGAATGATTTGGACACATATAAATTGTAAAAAGCTTTAATTTTGAAAAAGACTTTTAAAGTAGACATACAAAAGCCAAATTTTTATAGCTAAAATGTATCTCCTTTATCATTTACTTTGCTAAAATAGCAAACTGTTATTTTTTAAACTATTTCTTATCTTTGTGCCACTAATGAGTTTACATGCCATTGCGAGGTCTTTTTGACGGTACTAGCACACGGTTATTCCTTCAGTTGGGCTTTAGACACAGACTGCCCTCACCTTACCTTGCTCTGTGCCAATGCACTAGTAGTCTCGGGCCAGTGCACTGCATGTAGTCTTCAAAAGTTTTGTAATTTTTCTGGTTCTTCAGTTACTGTCAAGCTTTTAGCTGTCATTTCTTACTCTTAAAGTTATTTACAACAACCACTCTCATGTACTGCTTGTAAATGCACAGTGAGCTCAGAAGAGATCCTAGAAGGTTTTAGATATGCAAGCATAAAGACGGTCTTTCCTGCTCAGATGCTGACTACTCCCAGAAGCCATCAGTAAGCACTGAGTGGTATTTTTGACTTCTTGTTGTTTACATTTTTATTACAAAAAGTATGTACTTTGTAGAAATCTGGGGGAGTTCATAACAGTGAAAAGAAGCTAACGAGAAAATACAAGGCTATCATCTATAGGCTGCATGGCTGCTCTGAATAGTTTTATTTTTTCTTTTAAAATGTCTTTGTAGGCGGGGAGAGGGAGAGAGGGAGAGAAAGAAATAGAGACATAGAGAAAGAAGTCTTTTTAAGGTATTTTACTTAGTGAAAATTATTCTACATGTAAAATCAAACAAAGTACATATATTACATTTTTAAACTTATTGAATACCTGCATCCTATGTCCTTGGACAGATAAACTGTAAAGTATTTACATATTTTAATAGATTATTGGGTACTTATTCTTCATCCAGATTTTTGCTCCTATAAATGAGATAGTGATGAACATCTTCGAGCATCGTTCTTTTTTGTCATATTCCAGATTAGTAGAAACTAAAGTTATAAAATAGAATTTAAATACTCCTTCATCATGGCTTTTGAAATTCACTTAATAATATTTGTCATTATTGCCAGTAATACCAACATTGCTAATCATTTATTGAGTACCCGTAGCAGCATGCTTTGTTTTTTATACTTTAAATCCAAAAGGCAAGCTTCTTTAAGTTACTTATATTCTAAACAGCAGGAAAAATGAGTTAGCAGATTAAAGAAAGAAGATGAGAAAAATACAATGAAATGATATAGAGTTCGATGTAAACTACCATGACTGATGGTGGAGCTGGCAAGTAACCTTGAACCAACAATTTCTTGAGTAGTTTTAAACATGCCAATAATAAAAATAATACAGGTAAATAACTATAACTACTTTTCATGTATTTCTTATAAAACCTTTTTCATTTCTGCATGAGACTTTGACTTTCGGTTTACTGTTTCCTGGGACACCTGATGATAGGGTGTTTTAGGTGAGGTTTTCCTGACCAACAGATTTTGAAATGGAGATTTGCATGCAGGAAGTCTGTTGGGGAGTTTTCTTGGGACCAACACCTGTCAGGAATAGAACTGGGCAGGAATTGAGCTGTAATGTCACAGCAGCGGACTCAGGTTGTAAGGTCCAACCAGGGCGGCCAGGTTTTCCTTAGACAGTCCCAGTTTAAACCTGTGCTCTCGGTATAATTACTGGTAATCTGTCTTCATTCTCACAAGTTTCTATAATACATTCCTTGGTCACTGTAGATATATCTACAGAAATGTGCTAAATATGTGTGGTCATTTTCAAGACTCGCTGGAAAAAACACATTTGTGTGACTACCACCACAGTCAAGGAATGGTCCCCTGGCGGCCCCAGCAGTGTGTTTCCCACATAGAACTCCATCTTCCTTAGAGATAGCTACTATCCTTACTTTTTCTCAGTTTTTATTTTTTATTAGTAGGTGTTTGCAGTGGATGACAATTACATTCCTTGTGGGGATTGGTACATGCATCTCACACATCTCAGTTCTTTCTCATCTTCCCCTCTCACCTATTTCTTGATCCCCTTCTTATTTGATGAGGATCTGTCTCCCTAGTTAACTATTATCTGTCTTTTATTTTTGCCCTTTATTTGTATTCTGGGTTTCTCATATATTTTCCTGCATTTTAAATTAATAAAAGCTAAATTGTCAAAACCTAAAATTACTACTAGAATTTTCTTCCAATTATTTTTAATATTATATTTATTTATTTTTATTAATTTTATTGGTGCAGTGTAGATATACATAATGATCATATTCATCATAGGGAATTTGTACCTTTATATGATATATCTTGATTCCTCATTTTTTTATATTCATCTTTATTATATTCATCACATATATTAATATATGTAATTCCATACTCTTATATTACTAACACATATCTTAAAAGTATGTTTGTGTTTTAATATATGACTACAAGGTTGTAGGTAAACAACCTGAAATTAAATGTTGAAATTTTAATTTCTTTAAAAAAATTATTTTTCAGTACTGAGGATTGAACCCAGGGCCTTTGCACTGAGCTATATCCTCAACCCTTTTTATTTTTTATTTAAAGACAGTCTCTCCAAATCACTAAGTTGTCAAGTCTGAGCTCAAATGTGTGATCTTCCTGCTTCAGCCTCTGAGAGTGCTGAGATTACAGGTGTGCATCACTGTGCCCCGCTGGTGTTGGAGTTCTATTATGCATTTATTACACTAAGATTAACGAGCAAGAAGACAAAGCTCTTGGCCTCAAGAATTTGATAATTTAATGAGTGATTATGATACAGAGCCTTTGGTATAATGATCGGAAGCATGGCCCCGATGTTAGGGAGTAGCTAGCCTCCAGGCTGGACTTCCTAAAGGAGGTGATGGCTCATTTGATCCCTGAAGGCAAGTAGCAGCTCCCCAGGTGCAGGTGGGTGTGTCACGAGGGCAGAGCTCACAGGTCACTTCCCAGTCGCATGGTCCAGAGACAAGGACAGTGTGGCAAATGTCGTCACTGCCAGTACCCGCTGTAACGGGAACGCAGTGTTCTCTGTGATCTCTCAGGAGGCAAGGGTGTCTTTTGGGTCAAGGTGGTTTTTTTCAGGACAGTGGTGTGAGACAGTAAGAGACAGATGAACATCGGATCCTGAAGGGCCTGAAGCATCATACTAAGGAATTTGGATTGCATCCTGATCGCAATGAGAACACTTGGAGATTCAAGAAGGGATTGTCCAGCTGAGTGACATGACCATATTGCATCTTTAGAAAAGATTTGAAAACAGAAGTTGTATCTACAGAATTAGCATTTAAATTGACAATTCTAAAAGGAGGAAAACTAGAGTGAAGATTCTTGCAATCAGCCACTTGTAAAATGATGGTGGCTTGAGCTAAGCCAGAGGAATTGAGAGTGGGAAGAAGTGGACAGATTTAAGAGACAGATGGAGACAGAATCAAGATTTTATTGATTAATTATATAAGGAATTTGAGGAAGACAGAAGTGAAAAAACATTCTGATTACAGTTGGACATGAGGACCATAGACTTCAATTCAGGTTAGAGAGGAAATTTGAGTACAGTGTCGAATTGGTTGAGTTTGAAGAGTCTATCCAGAAAGAAATGACCAGTAAACAGTTCCCTTTGTGGCTGTGGAGAAAATCTTGGGCAAGATAGACATTCAGAAGCAATAGATGAATAGGTTCTGGTAAAGTTTCTAGGACAGAAATGGGAATCAGTTGTGTTGGTTGTCTAATATCCATGACAGTTTTAGGAAATTAGTCTTTTAGAGTGTTAAAGCTTCTAAGAAATAATTACACAAATAGTTTCATGATCTGTTGAGTTCTAAGCAGTTTATTTTTGTTAGATTATTTAGCTTTTTATTTCATTGGTTTTGGTTTTGGTTTTCACATTATCTTGATTTTTAACTACATGTATCATGGGTAGATATACAGCAAAATAAAGTTGTGATAGAACTTTTGAGAGTTTATGTTATACACACACATACAGTACACATTCGCACACACATTCACACAAACACACACACATGCAGGTTTATTAGGAGTTAGCAAGGTAGGAGAAATGTAAAAGCCCCTAGGTTTATACATTTAGGTTTCTCCCAGTTCTATAAGTGAAATGTGTATGGGACATGCTTTTAGAAAAAAAGTGTATGTATTTTTAATAAATTCAATAGAAAATATCCATTATTCATTTTGTCCTTACTTCCAGCTTACAGTGACACTTAAAATCTTATATATCAAATCACTTACATGTGTGTATAATGTAAATATCTTCAGATATAAATATAAGCATGTAATTAACTTTTGTTACATTATTTTATCACAAGATACAATTCTATATATTTTAATACCTACATTCTTACCCTTGCAGAAGTTTTTATTTTAAATAATTTGTTTCAGAAGATTATAGTAGTAATTAAGCTTAGAAGTAATTTACTAATACTTTTAATACTAATTTATTCTCTAATTTAAATTTTCAGTGCAGTTCTTTTGTATTGTTACGATTTTGAATGAGCTATTACCATCTTATTTCTTATACTATATACACAAACATATAATTTAATTCTTGATCACTGTGATAACAATTAGACAACTGTATAATATATGACATTTATTTTCTTTATAGGAAAACGGGTCTCCTGAAGAGCATGCAGTCTATGTTTGGGACCATTTCATAGCCCAGTCTGCGGCCGAGAATGTATTTTTTGTTGCTCACAGCTATGGAGGGCTTGCTTTTGTTGAACTGGTAAGTGTAAATTTAATCCCTTTTTTAATTACCAGTCTCTTAACAGATATATCTTCTCTGTTTCCTTTGTCTTGATACCTGTTACTTTGTTTTGTAAAGAATAGAAATAAAATAAATTTGAATGAATGATTTGTGATATTTGAACAGAATAAGCTAATTTATTTTAGCATGACAGAACTTTTCAGTGATAACCAGAAATCTTTTTTGCCTTTTTCATATTTATATTTTCAAATTTTCTATATTTTAGTCCCAATTTCTGTACATATCAGATTTATTTTTCCTATTTTGTGTATATGCAACTGAAGCTTATGTTACCTGTAAAATTTCAAGAAACCCTTTGACTATTTGCCAACTATTCACTACTTGGTACTTGATCAGAATTGATAAAATTAGTATTACAACTATAAGAAAGGTTCCATTAATCTGCTTCCAACTAGAATGCATTTATTGGCCATAACAATTTGCATTTTAAAATAACCCAACTCTTAAATTTAAGATTATATGCACATGAAAGAAAAATTACAATATTGTCTGTATTATATACAGTATTAACAAGTAGCACAACCTTGTGCCAGTGTGGTAAATGTGATATAAACTACTCTGAAAATGTACTAATGAAATACTTGTGCCTCTATGTCCATAACCTCTTATGTCACGAAGAGGTATTATTGCTATAATAAAATGATTCATTTGATAATTTTAAATCCAGCTGTTACAGTGGACATTAATAGCAAGCACAACATTGACTAATTTTTATGTTTCTAGACTTGGATACTTTTGGTATGTCATGGAAATTAATTATATTTCCAGAGCCTTTTCAGCTGCCCTATACCTTATTGCTTATCACATGATTTAGACATAAAGCTGATGTTGACACCTGATACCTGAAAATACTTTAGGTGACCAAAATCTAAAAATGCTTATGCTATTTTAAGATCAATAAGGAAGTTAAATCTTTTATTTCTTATAGTGATTTCAGTTCAGGAGGATTCTTTTAAGCACTTTAAAGTTTACTAAATTTATTTATTTTATATATATAACAGATATCTGAAGCTAGCTCTTTAACACATTGATATGATATACTTTTAAAAATATAAATGTTGCCTTTCAAATAATTCCTTTCAACCCTACAGATTTAAAACTATGCAAATACAGATTAGATACCATATGTTTTCCTTGTAAGGCACTAAATTACTTAAAGCATGAGCTTTCTTAAATTGTACAGTGACTTAAAATATGTTTGAAGGCCTGAAATACTAACCAAATTTCAGATTTCTGTAAAACATGAATACTTTTTTCTTTTTATTTTTTTTTCCTTTAAGACAATTCACAAAAACCCTTGTGTACAAATTTTGCGATTTAAGTAGATTTCCAACGGTTTTTAAGATGAACTTAAGATGCCAGGGTTGACAGATGACCAGGGTGTCAGTCCTGCTTTGCCCGTCCTTCTTGTCACACACTGGTGGATATTTCTCCACTTTTGTTCCACTTTAATATAAAGCACACAGATGTTTCAGAACAAGACTTGACTTCTGACCTTGAGGCTATTAGGGTCAGGGTCCTCGGGGCCTGTGAAATTATCACAAGCTGAGCTAAAGTTTTTCTCCATCACAGGAAGTAACCAGTAAGTAAGAAGTTAAAAAGGAGCTTTGTCAGAGAGACAAGATGGTCTCAGTAAGGGTCAGCTTCTGTAGTCTGCTATCTCTGCAGGAGGCACATGCATGGGAGGAGGAATATAATATAACCACTGGCACATCACATATCTGTCAGGCAACACCAGGCCTGAGAAGTCTATTTAATGTCATATACCTTGTTTAGGTTTGAAAACATTAATGGTGATTATCCCAGTTTCATATATTTGCTACTTTTTGTGAAATAACTGATTAGGGTATGTAATGGGGGCATACAGATGGTGACAAATGAAGGAAGAGTGATTCTTAACCTACAAAATTAGATTCCTCTAAGCAAATAACATTGTGCACTGATGAGTTTTACATCAATTTTTGACAACTGTTATTATATTTAAATTCATTATATTTCAGTTTCATGGGGCTTTTAAAAAGATAATGTTGTTAAAGAAAATACGAATAAATATTCTCAAACTTTTTGCTTTTGCCTTAAACTAAGTAATATTCTTTCATATTCTCACCGATATTCTTCAGGAGAAGATCATGGTGTTTAAAATGTTGACAAATATTCTCAGGATTTTAAAACATGGTGTAATATATGAAGTTGTTTACATGAATTCCAAACTTTTTCAAATTGTCCTACTTTGTTTAAGTAACTGTACCGCACACACACACACACACACACACACACACATATGCAGAAGGGTATTAGTTTGTAGCATCGTGTTTAAATGCATGGAAATTGTTCTTCGGCCATCATCATACAAGTTCACGTTCTTCTGCAGGTCATGAATGTCAAGAAAATTTATTTTCATGTAAATTGTGTGGCAAGGACAATTTCACCAATAAATGCAATTACTTACACTACCTACTGTTTACATCAGGGTACCAGTCAGGACCTAAGATTAAATGTATCTTGCCAATCACTGATTTAAAACTGTGTATAAATTTGGTTTAAAACTCAGTGTGTGCTAATAGATATATGAAGATAAATTACACTGAAATTTAGAGCATAAAAATTTTGTAGAACTTTCATAGTTTGCTAATTGTTGTATTTGAAAACTGAGAGCAACATTTGTGATTATATCCTATCTTACAGTGTCGAATTTTTCTCCAAGAATATATTACTATCACATTTATTTTCAAAAGCAATGTTCATTTTATGATAGTAAACCTTAGAACCTGACCAAGTTTAACCTCATAAAAGTAGTGGACATTATACCATCGTAAAGGGAAAAATGGTATTAACAATATAGTTTTTCTCTGCTTTTGCTGTCACTGTACATTAACAATTCAGATTTTCAATTCTTTAACCTTTTCGTGATCCTAGTAAAAAAAGACATTGATAAAATAGTTCTTATCTTTTCTAGCAGTCATGAAAGACAAAAGGAAAAAACTATTTATGTTATGAATTTTTAATGCATTTTTGAAAGTGATATATTTTACTCTGTTATCTTTTCTATACATTTAAAATATCACCCATCTGTAAAGTTAATTATTAAGGCCTAACATTTCTCTCTTAGAAATTTTATTTTCTACCTGATAGATTTAGACATCATAATTTGAATGTATTTATCAAGTACATTTGGAAAGGCATCTACAAATAACGTAGCTCACTTTTACTTTACATTAGTTGTTAAAAACTCAGGATCTTTTTCTTTTTTTAAATTAATTATCATTATAAAACAGTGCAGTTTTTGACCTTAGTCATCGTCTTGTCTCCATCCACTTTGATGAAGTGATGTCATTGCTTTGTTGTTCGCCATTTTGGAGCACTTTATTCTTGTCTTTCCAGGTGATGATCGGTTTGGAAAAATCAAGAACCCTTAAAATATTTCTTTTACTTGGAAATGAGCTGCCAGTGCTTGTCAGTGCCCAGTTACCAATTTCAGCTCACTTTACCCTCCCTGTTTGCAGTGCTCAATAAATCAGTCTACATTCCGATTCCACTCCGTAGCCAGAACAAGACTGTTCGTATTTTTCATGAAATGTTACATATTTTAGTAAATAATATTCCATGAGTTTATTGACTCCTCTCGGCTGATATAAAATTAGTGTCTTTCTTATTACTTTTATTTCCTGTTCCATGTTATTAGTGGTATATTCCCATCCACCATTAAAAACATCACTTAGAAATGTGTGAAAACAGCTCCTTTTGAAAGCATGTCTCTACCCACTTTTGATTTTGGTTTCTCCATGCTTGTCAGCACTTGATTGGCACCTCACTTGCATGTGAATTAAGGAATGAAGGGAACTCTATTTTCCTGCCATTGTTCCGTGCTGGGCTCCCTGGCCTCCAAGCAGTCTAAGCTGCCCTTGAGCAGCTGATAGAGGACTGGTTTTGAAGGTAGCTGTGTGAGGACACTCGACCTCAGTCTACTCTCAGTAGGTCTTTTTAAATTGCCCAGAGCATGCTTTAGATTTGCACTGAAGAAAAAGTGGAACGGAGCTGAAATCTTTAGTTTTTATATCTGGAGACATCACCTAACTATGACCTTAAAGAAGCATCAGTGCATTTTGCTCACAAAGAACAAAGTAAATTGATTATCATAGAATATCTGCTAAGTGTGATCAATTAGGTAGAGTAAAAGTTGGGCTGCTGGCAATCAAGAACTGAAGGAACGTTAAGTGAGGAAGGATAAACCAGAGAAAAACTTAGTCTTAATTAGTATCAAAATGATGCAGGTTGAAAACACTCTTAGAAAAACTCTTCAAATCAAAGTAACTCAGTAAAACTAAGTTGTCATTTGTAATAAAGCTACAAGATACAGTGTAACTCATCTTGTTTCAATGTTGTCTTTTATCTCTGTCTTGACTTGCCCAGATGATCTACAACTTGAACATAGTTTAATATTGTCTTAAATGTCTTAAATGAGCAGTCTTAAATGTCTTGTTTACTGATGTAGAGAGTTTAACCCTTAACAATGTCTCTTTAATTAATAAAATTTTTGTCTCTACTCTTCATTTAAATATTGACTGGTTTGAGCCTTCTGCCTGATCAATTCTTTCACATTAGAGAATGTTATCTTTTTGTCTTGATGTTAGTCAACTCTTCTCTCCCAGCTTTCCCTTTGACTGAAAGGATTGATTCTCTATAATTCATTCTTCTATGATTTTTTAATAAACGAAGAAATTTTTAAACCATCTTATGTCTTCACAGTGTTATCTGGTGGTCTATGGAATAAATCCAGAACACTTCCCATTTCATCCCACCCATGAGTTTACATCACCTTTGCCTTAATAATTTGCTTACTTTTAACTGTTGCCATGTTTTCAACCTTTCAGTATTTGAGATAGAGTTTATATACTTATTGATATACAATTGAAATCTATTGAGCTTTACTGGGATATAATTTACATACCATATTCACATACCATATCCATCTACTAACATGTACAAGTCAATGGTTTTAGGATATTCATAGAGTTATACAATCATCACCATTTAATTTTGGATGGGGCCACTAAGTTTGAGTACGCTAGATTTTAAAACATGAGTCATCTTAAAAGTCTGCCTCTAGTGTTTGGTTTTGTTACTTGAGTTAATTTTTGTGGATTGTGTGAGGTATGGGTCCAGTTATGTATATTCAATTGTCCTAGAACCATTTATTAAAAGGATTATTCTTGGGGCTGGGGATTTAGCTCAGTGGTGCTGCTGCCTGCCTTGCAAGTGTAAGGTCCTAAGTTCGATCCCTGGTACCAAAAAAAAGGATTGTTCTTTTCCTTGTGATTTGCCTTAGCATCTGTGTCAAAGTCAATTGAACATAAATGTAAGTATTTGCTTCTAAACTCTAAATTCTATACCATTGATACATATACTTACTCTCAAATAAGTATCATATTAACTTGCTTACTGTAGCTTTGTAGTGAATTTTGAGATAGTGGGTTCTCCAACTACGTTCTTATTCAAATTTGCTTTAGCTATTCAGGGTCCTCTGCATTTCCAAATGAACTTTAGAAACAATTTATTAATTTTTGTAAAAAGAGGAAGGAGCAGTGATTTTGATTGAGAGTGATTCAACCTATAGAACAGTTGCTATCTTGATAATACTGAGTTATACAATCCAGGAACATGGATTATCTTTCTGTTTATTTAGTTCCTTTCTGAATGTTATGTTTTCAGTGTACAAGTTTTACATTTCTCTTGTCAAGTTCACTCCTAAATTATTCTCTTTTTGTTGCTATTTTAAGTGAAATTGTTTCCTTAACTTTAATATTATTCATTAATGGTATAGAGAAAAATGTTTGATCTTTAATATTCATCTTGTATCCTGTGACCTGAACTCATTTATTAGTTCAAATAGTGTTATTTGTGGATTCTTTAGGATTTCCTATGTATAAGACTGTATTATTTGTGAATACAGGTAGTTTTATTTCTTCCTTTGCAATTTGGATGCATTTTACTTATTTCATAATTTTTATTTTTTAGCATAATTGCCTTAACTACTAAAACCTCCAGTAAAGGTTGAATAGAAGGGGCTAGAGTAGACATCCTTATCTTCTTTCTGATTTTAAGGGAAAGGCATGAAGTGTTTCACCAATAAGTATAGTTATTTTTTCCATATTTGATATATTAGTTCTACTGAGAACCTCGTGTGCTTTTAGTGCTTACATCTTTCAGTCACACCAAGATCAAATTATTTAGAAGCCTCCTGAAATGGAGAAAAAATTCAATAATCTTTAATAATGATCTTTTTATGGACTAAATGATTCATGCTATGGCATTGGAATTACCTTTGGAAGAGGCTTTTTCAGTGTCCACTTAGGAAGCCTACTTCCATCCTTTATGCCCTCCCTGCATTTATTTGTACAGCTGAGAGATTGGCCACCCCATGTCTTTGCTAGATAGAAACTATCAGGAAACCAAGGAGCTTGGCAAAGTTAGCATAACATGTGTTAAGTTAAGGAGAACTCAGATTTACATATTACTTTTTAAAATATAAGTCGTTCAAATATTTTTCCATTGATTTTATGAAAGATTTCAAGGATTTTGGACTTTAGTATAGACATGAGAGTATTATTGAGGATTGAAAGCCTTTTATAATGATTGTAGAAAAAACGTTTTAATTCATAAAGGGGCTGTTTTTACTGCTTTTATGGTCTTATGGTAATCACTTTTGGTAAGCTCAGGTTTGAATGAGGAAATATAATCCACTTACAGGAAACAAATTCAAGGCAATTGGTTATAACTGAGCAAACAGAGTGTAGTAATTGGGTCCTCACAGTACCTCTTCTTCCCTATCATACCTCCCCCCACACTCCCTTATAGGAAAGGGAGTGGAAAATAACAGGAAAAATATAGGAAAAATAACGGAATTCAGCACCAGGGGTAAGGATTAGCAAAGGAAGGTTTATGGCTTTATCCATTGCCCAGGAGTTCAGAAATGGAATCCTTTCCTAAAAAGAAGAGACTACAAGGGAAGTAGCCATAAATCAGGAGCGCTGTGGGTAACCCTAATTATGTAGCATAGATCAGAATGGAATGAATAGGATTCTGCATTTACAGGTCATTTTCAGACCCAGGGCATACCCTTGTTGTACTCCTTACCAGGTCTGCGTGGCCAGGAAGAGGGCGGGGCAGTTCCTTCTGTTGTAGCCGAGATGGTCACATTATATGTCTAAACTTGGGAGTGGGGGCTCTGAGTAACAAAGTTAGGGGCCTCTAGAGCTGTGTAAGCTTAATTGTCGTTGTTGAAATTTTTTAACCCTAAGTACATGCAAGTTCTCTCTCACCTTGTATTTTTTGATACAAGTTTCAATACTTGTTGTTGTTCTGGTGGTTGAACTCCAGGCCTCAGCTATGCTCAGCTATCACTGATCTGTGCCCTAACCCCTCAAGTTTTTTTATTGAATGAATTTGAATCACAATAAAACCAACTGAACCACATAAATTTGACTTTATAGAAATTGCTTTTTGGAGCTAGAATTGAATATTATGCCCTCAAGACAAAATATGGTTTAGAAAAGGGCTATTAAAAATAGCCACTTTTAGGGGCCGGGGATTTAGCTCAGTGGTTCCGCCGCCTGCCTCATAGGCACAAGGTCCCGAGTTTGATCCCTGTTACCAAAAAAAAAAATAGCCACTTTTATACAAAAAGATATACTCTTATTAGGAAATGACTTGAGAGATGGATTGGCAAATGAAAATAAATTCTTTTAAAATTATGATGCACAGTGTATTTACCATTGTTATTCTCTTAATTATTTTGGTTATAAAATTATGTTTTCATAGAATGGCTGTTTTATTTTCTTTATTAATGTATACTTGTATTACATTAAAGTAAAAAATTAAAATAGCTATTTATTTATTGAATTAAATATGCCCACACTATGAAAATATTAAAATAGATAATCCCTGGCCTTGAGAAGGTGATAGACTAACAGAAACACATTCAAGCAGGGGAAGAAACAGAGTAGGCAGTGTGAAGTGGGGTCGCAGCCAGGAGGCCTGATGCTGACTTCCTGTATAAAGCTCCATATAGTGAATCCATCTAAAGCTCAGTACCAGGGCAAATTGTTTCTGTTAATGAACCAATGTGCTCTTTATGTCAGAAAAATATAGTTTACTTTTGCTTTTGTATTGTAGAAAACCAGGTCTGTGGTTGGTTTTCTGTCTCGGTAATTATTCTCAGCCTGTCTCTTCCTCAGGTATCTTTTACTTGAAATTACCTCAGAATTCTTTTGTTAATTGGTAGAGAATAAATAACAGATCCATTCCTGTTTCTATCATGCTGCCTATCCTCACTAGAGACATGATGAGTAGTAACAAATAGTTGTATAAAAAAAATAGTTGTTGATCCTAGATTTGTGTAGAAATAAGTTGTTCAGGAACGGCTTTCAAATAAGGCCATGGTGGATTAGAATTAAGAAAGTAGGGCTTCAGTATTCATGTGGACAAAGAAGGTGAATAAGAGAACACAGTTGATTGTTTAAGATTTTTAAAAAATAATGGTCATTTAGAGTCAGCATCCTTGAGTGTGTAGGAGGTACAGTCTATGGCCTTGATATTATGAACACTTAGGAAAACCATTTATGGAAATTGCTTAATAAATGCAGAATTCAATGAAGGAGATACTGAAATCTATTACCAAAGGAAGTAGCTGAACTTGACTTTAGCCCCATTGTACTTTGGTTATGTTGTATGTGATTAAATCAAATTAAGTTGCCAGGGATGTAGCTCAGTGGCCAGTGCCTGCTTGGCAAGCGTGAGGTCTGGAGTTCAATTCCCAGTACCAAAAAAAAGTTAAAGTCTCAGGTCCTCTATAAATTAGTTTGTCTCTTTAAATATTTATTAGCTGCCTTGGTTTGGGCAACTATGATAAAAATACCTTACACTGTGTGGTTTAAACAAGAAACTTTTTTTTTATTATTCGGAGAGACTAGGAAGTCTGAGATAAAGGCTAGCAGATGATGACTACTGCGGAGAGCCCACATTCTGTGATGTAGACAGCCAGGGGTGGGATACATCTATTCTCGTCCTCTTATTTAAGAATACTAATCCAATCGTGAGGGCTTTAATCTTATGACCCCATTGTGGCCCCACGTCTCAATCACATCACTTTGAGGGTAGAGTATCTAATATAAATTTTAGAGACACAGTTATATATTCCATAGGATATGATTCCATGTGCAAAATACATTCATTCCATCCCATCAGCCCCAAAAGGCTCGACTTGTCCCATATTATGACTTAAATCTAAAATGCTACCCAGAATTCTCAAGTGTTTGGGAAGTGATTGGATCATGGGGCACTATATTCATCAGTGAATTCATCCAGTTTTTATTTCAGTACCTGAATGTACTATTAGGAGGTGGAGCCTGGTTGGAGGTAGATCCCCGAGGACATTACCTGGAAGTATGCATTTTTGTCCTCCCTTCCTCCCTTGTCCCTCTGCTTCCTGGCTGCTATGGGTTGAGTGCCTTTCCTCCACCAAGCCCCTGTGTGATGTTGTTTCTGCATTTCTGCCTTGCAGCCAACCAACCATGGACTGAATCCTCTAAAAACCTGAACCCCAAAACAAACCTCACCTCCATTGTGTTGTGGGTGTTGAGTATTTTGCCCTAAAAATGAAACAATGATTAATAAAACCCAGCCTTACCTCTAAGTGTAAAGTTCAAAGTCTCATCTACATATCACCCAAATCAGATATGAGTGAGATTCAAGCTACAATTAATCCTGGAAAAAATTCTCTTCCAGCTGTGCATCTGTGAAATCAAACAGTTTATGTGCTTCCAAAATACAGTGATAGGTAAACATAGGATAGATATTCTGGTTCCAAAAGAGAGAAATAGGAGAGAAGGGAGGCATATGGGGCCCTATGGAAGTCCAAAACTTAACACGGCATATCCCATGAAATCTTAAGGCTCACACATAATCTTTTATGGCTGATACTTTGATCTGCAGACCCACTAGTAGTGTCACCTGTCAGGTCTTTTGGGGAATGCTTATGTCTCAGCTCTTGGCTGGCAGCCTGCCCACCCTGTTTTCATGCTGGCCTGGAGATCTGCCTCCAGCACTCTGCCAAGCAGGATTCCTGCCCCCTAGGTTTCTATTGGAGGCCATCAGGCAAGGTAAAACTTAGGTGGTGACCTGGTAATAGCTCTGAATTGCCTTCAAAGCCATTCTTCCCTTTTTCTGAAAAATAGTGTACTGTTTCAGCTGAAAACTTTTAGCAGTCTTGTTTTAGCAGAATCTGAGAAATCTGTGACAGTCATTTTTCAATCCCATCTTTTCCTCCAGTCCAAAGGTGAGTTTTCTTTCTGGGTCAGCTGACTACATTCACACTCATACTGTTCTTCTGCAAAGTTATGTTGGCCATACCTTTAGTGCTCTCTTAAGACCAGGTCTTCTCGGCCTTCTGTGACTTCTACTGGCTGCGGCCAGCATAGGAGTGACCCTGGGACACCCAGAAGCCACACAATGATTTGTGTTCATTGATTGTACTTCCCATACAAAATCTTTACTGAGAGGTGCAGAACTGTCCCCTGCTCAGAGGTGAACCTTCCGGTGCACCATGCTACCGCCCCCAGTGCTGAAAAGGTGAGCCGCGTAGGCACCAGCAACACACATCACCCTCCCCCATTGAAATGAGAAGACAAGTAAACAAGTTTCAAAACCAGACTTCCAGATCACCTAAAGCAACCTCAAAGGGAAACCAGATGGAACAATCTGATACTCAACCACCTGGACTCCCTGAACTGGCAATAAAAGAGGATCTGGAAAAAATGAAATCAGAAATAATTTCACAGATATCAGCAGAGATTGTGCCCATAGTGCAAGACATGATTAATAAATTTAGAGAGGACACAGATGAAAAAATACAGGAGCTGAGGAACATGAGGGAATCCCAACATAAGAAACAAATGAAATCCATAAAACAGATGGAAAAACATTTCCAGGCAATTAAAAACTCCATTGAAAGTCTACATAGCAGAAGGAGCCAATGTGAGGACAGAATTTCACATGTAGAAGATAAGATTGCAATTAGTGACCAGGAAAAGGAAAATTTCTTTAAAATAGTAAGGGACCATGAGAAATCAATCCAGCAGCTGCTAGACAATGCAAAGAAGAATAACATAAGACTGATCAGAGTCAATGAAGAAACAGGAGAGAGTGCAGACAACATAAAAAAAACTGTTCACAGAAGTAATGGCAGAAAACTTCCCAAGCAGGGGGAAAGAACTTGACATAGAGATAAGTGAGGTATATAGGATTCCAACTAGCCTTGATCAAAAAAAATCTACACATAGGCATATAATTAAGATTCCAGAAACCCAAGAGAAGAACAAAATTCTACAAGCAGTGAGAAAAAAGAAACATCACGTATAAAGGAAAGCCCATCAGAATCACAGCAGACTGCTCAATGCAAACCCTCAAAGCAAGAAGAACTTGGAGTGATGTATTTCAAGCCCTAAAGGAAAACAGCCTCCAACCCAGATTGATGTACCCTGCAAAACTATTTTTCAAAATTGATGGAGAAATAAGATACTTTCATGACAAAGAGCACCTTAGGAACTTCATGAATACCAAACCAGCACTCCAAAAAATTTTAGGCAATATCCTAGGAAAAGACAACAAGGATCACAATCCTTTGGAAGCCCAGCAGAATAAATCCATTGGATACAACAAGAAATTGAATGTAAAGGGGGAGAATCCAACAAAAAGAAAAAGTCATGACAATGATAAGTCAATATGTATCAGTTATAACCATCAATGTTAATGGTCTCAATTCACCAATCAAAAGAAATAGACTAGAAGAATGGGTCCAGAAGCAATATCCAAAAATACGTTGCATAAAATAAGAAACTCATAGACTGAAAGTTAAAGGGTGGAAAACAATACTCCATGTGACAGGAACCTGAAAAAAAGCATGAGTAGCTATCCTCTCTGCAGATCAAGTGGATTTCAAACCAACACTGATTAAGAGAAGTAAAGTAGGACACTACATCCTAGTAAAGGGAACAATAAAACAGGAAGATATGACAATCATAAACATATTTGCACCAAACACTAGTGCACCCAACTATATAAAACAAATACTAACAGACATGAAAAATCAAATGAACACTAATACAATTGTAGTGGGGGACCTCAATACCCCACTGTCACAAATAGATAGATCAATTAGACAAAGAAGGAATGAAATACTAGAACTCAAACTCTTGATCAAATGAACATAACAGATGTTTACAGAGTGTACCACCCCACAAAATCAGAATACACATTCTTTTCAGCTGCACACGGGTCGTTCTCCAAAATAGACCACATACTCGCTCATAGAACATGTTTACATAAGTGCAAAGGAACTGAAGTTATCCCCTGTATATTATCAGACCATAGTGCGATGAAATTGGAGATCAATAGCAAAAGAAACCACAAGAATTTCATAAACACATGGAAATTGAACAACACACTTCTGAATAACCACTGGGTCACAGAGGAAATTAAAGAAGAAATCAGACAGTTCCTACAATTAAATGATAATGAGAATACAACATATCAGAATCTTTGGAACACAATGAAAGCAGTCTTACAAGGGAAATTCATAGCAGTGAATACTTATATTAGGAAAACAGAGCAAGCCTAGTTAAACAACCTGATACTGAACCTCAAGCTTCTAGAAAAAGAAGAGGAGGACAAACCCAAAGCTCAGACAAGGGAGGAAAATATAAAGATCAGAACAGAAATCAATGCAAAGGAGACTAAGAGAATGATAGAAAAAAATCAATGAAACCAAGAGTTAGTTCTTCAAAAGAATAAACAAAATTGACAAACCCTTAGTCAACCTCATCAGAAAAAGGAAAGAAAAGGCCAAATCTATGTAATTAGGAATGAAAAGGATGAAATTACAGCGGACCCAGCAGAAATCCAGAGGATCATCAATACGTGCTTCGAGAACCTATACACCAATAAGATGGAAAACACAGAAGAAATGCACAGATTCCTAGATACATATGAATTACCAAAGTTGAACAAAGAAGACCTAAAAATTCTAAACAACCCAATATCAACCAATGAAATTGAAAGTGTAGTTAAAAACTTAACAACTAGGAAAAGCCTGGGTCTTGATGGCTTCACTGCTGAATTCAACAAGACATTTAGAGAGGAACTACTGCCACTGCTGTTTAAACTCTTTAATGAAATTGAAAGGGAAGCAATACCCCTGAATTCATTCCTGGAAGTAAGCATCACCTTGATCCCCAAAGCACAGAAAGACCCAACCAAAAAAGAGAACTATAGGCCAATCTCACTAATGAACAAAGATGCAAAAATCCTTAATAAGATACTGGGAAATACAATACAGAAGATAATCAAGATGATCATACACCCTGACCAAGTGGGATTCATCCTAGGGATGCAGGGATGCCTCAACATATGCAAATCAATAAATGTGATACACTATATCAATAGAACCAAGGACAAAAACCATATGATCATCTGAATAGATGCAGAAAAAGCATTTGACAAAACCCAACACGCATTTATGGTAAAAACCCTACAAAAACTTGGAAGAGATGGTCGCTACCTCAATCTGATAAAAACCGTCTATAAAAATCCAACAGGCAATATCATACTAAAAGGTCAAAAACTGAAATCCTTCACATTAAAATCAGGAAGAAGACAAGGATGTCCACTATCACCACTTCTGTTCAATATCGTCTTGAAAACTTTAGCCACAGCAATTATACAAGAGAAAGAAATAAAAGAAATAAAGATAGGAAATGAAGAAGTCAAATTGTCATTATTCGCAGATGACATGATACTCTATAGAGAAGACCTCAAGAACTCCACCAAAAGTCTTCTAGACTTAATAACGAAATTCAGTAAAGTAGCTAGATACAAGGTCAACAAAAATCAGTAGCTTTCCTCTCCATGAACAGCAGACTCACGGAGAGAGAAATAGGGCAAACAATTCCTTTCACAATAGCATCCAAAACCTGAAATACCTAGGAATCAACCTAACGAAAGAAATCAAAGACCTCTTCTCTGAAAACTATAGAACTCTGAAAGGAGAGATTGAAGATGATATCAGAAAATGGAAAGACATCTCTTGCTACTGGGTAGGAAGAATCAACATAGTGAAAATGTCCATACTTCCAAAACTACTATATAGATTCAATGCAATCCCAATTGAGATCCCAGCAGCATACTTCATGGACCTTGAGGAGACAATTCAAAAATTCATTTGGAACAAGAAGTGACCTAGAATAGCAAAAGCAATTCTAGGCAATAGAGATATGGCAGGGGGTATCACAACCCCCAACTTGAAACTCCTACAAAGCCACTGTGATAAAAACACCATGGTCCTGGCAAAGAAACGGACCTGAGAACTAGTGGAACAAATTAGAAGATTCAGAAACAACTGCAGACACACTCAGCCACCTCATCTTTTACAAAGGTGCCAAACACCATCACTGCAGGAAACATAACCTCTTTAATAAATGGTGCTGGAAAAATTGGGTTTGAACTTGCCAAAGATTAAAACTAGACCTGTTTGTCTCATCATGCACTAAACTAAAATCCAAATGGATTAAAGATCTAAATATTAAAACAAATACTGAACTGGCTAGAAGAGAGTTTAGAAAGAACTCTTGAAGACACTGGCTTAGGAAAAGATTTTATGAACAAAACCTCAGTTGCCCATGAACAAGTACAAACAATCAACAAGTGGGATCTCTTCTCATTACATAGCTTCTGCATAGCAAGAGAAACCACCAACACTGTGAAGAGACAACCCGCAATGTGGGAAAAAAATTTTCACTCACTGTTCCTCAGACAAAGGTCTACTGTCTAGAATCTATAAAGTCCTTATAAAAATCAGACCTTCTAAATTTAAAGACCCAATCCAAAAATGCACATCTGAAATGAACAGACATTTTTCAGACAAAGAAGTAGAAATAGCAAATAAATATATGAAAAAATGTTCAACATCACTGGTCATTCAAGAGATAGAAATGAAAACAGCACTGAGATTCCACCTCACTCCAGAAAGAATGGCTGCTATCATGAAATCAACTAATAACAATTGCTGGCGGGGCTGTGGGGAAAGAGAAACCCTGCTCCACTGTTGGTGGGAGTGCAGACTGGTTCAACCACTGTGGAAATCAGTATGGAGATAGATACCTCAAAGAACTAGGACTGGAAGTCCCATTTGACCCCACTATTCCACTGCTGGGGATCTTCCCCAAAGAATTAAAAGTATCATACCACAGTGATATATGTGCGCCTGTTCATAGCAGCACAATTTGTAATAGCTGAAACTTGGAAGCAGCCCAATTGCCCATCAGCTGGAGACTCGATAAAGAAAATGTGTTTTTTTTTAATAAAATGTATTACTACTCAGCCATAAAAAATGAGAAATTAGAGACATTTATAGGTAAATGGATGTACATTGAGGCGATACTCTTAAGTGAAATAAATAGGATACACATGTGTAAATACCGAATAGTTTCTCTAGTATGAGAAACTGGACGTGTAAATAAGGACTAAAAGGTATAATAGACAATGTGAAATAGGAAGAAAAGGGGTAAAGGGGAAGGGGAAGTGGGAGGGGTAGAGGAAAGGAAAGAAGGGAATGGAATTAATGTGAGAAAATGAAAAAATGGAAACAAAGTCTTTGTAAATAGGGGCGAAAGGAGGGGTTGAAAGGCAGGGAAAGGGGAAAAAATAAGAACCAAGACAGATTATGTAAAGGTGCAAATCTCCAATGATGAATGTCATTATATTGTACACCTGAAATGCACCAATAAAATTAATTTTTAAAAAAATAGGGGCTGCAGATTTAGCTTAGTGGTTCTGCTGCCTGCCTCACAAGCACAAGGTCCTGAGTTTGATCCCCAGTACCAAAAAAAAGAATTATTAAAAAAAAGTAGACCAAGCACAAGGACCCGAGTTCAATTCCCGGTACCAAAAAACAAAACAAAACAAAACAAAATAGACCAGGCCTTCTCATATTTGGCATAATTTATAGGCAGAGAATTTTCTAGATCCATAAGCTCTGCATCGTTTTTCATAAAAGATTCTTCTTCGTTTCTATCTTTTTGCATTTTTTAATATGAAGGTACTTTTTTTTTTGGTACCAGGGATCGAACTCAGGACCTTGCGCTTGCGAGACAGGTGGCCAAACCACTGAGCTAAATCCCCGACCCTGAAGCTACTTTTTTTATTTTTTAATTTTTTATTTGCACATGTTTGTGGTACGTAATGTTTTGGGGGTTTTTTTGGTACTGGGGATCGAACTCAGGACCTTGCACTTGCAAAGCAGTTGTGGTGCCACTAAGCTAAATCCCTGGCTTATAATGATTGCATTCATTTATAGGGACTTGGTACACATACATAACACATCCTAATTCCTTTTACTTCTCCTTCCCTTTCCCTTCCTCCACCTCTGGTCCCCTTCCCTCTTGTGAAAGATCTATCTCCCTGTTTTCTATTATGAGCCATCAGGAGGAACCATGCTGATCTTCCAACATTTTGCTGAGAAATCTCAGTTAAATATCTGATTTCATTGCTCACAGCTTCTGCCTTACATGGATCATAAACAGTTCAGCCGGGTTCCTTGCCACTTTATCTCAAGGCTTGCATTTGCTCATTGTCGAATAACAGGATCCTCCTTTCCATCTGAGAGGTCATCAGAATTGCCCTAGCATTCATATGCAATAGTGCTTGCACATTATTATTTATGTATTTTCTGAGAATATGCAAACTGTCTTTAGACCTTTCATCTTTTCTTTCTCAGTCCTCAACATTATCAACTTTAAGATTTTCTTCATGGCAGTATTGGCATTTTCTAGTGTACATTTTTAAATTCTTCCAGTGCCTACCCTTTACCCAGCTCCACGTTTGTACTGTAACAGCTCCACACTTGTTGATAACAATTTCTGCTCTAGTTTTGGCTACTGTAACAAAAATACCATGGTGTGGATGTCTTAAACAACGTGCATTTGTTTTTCTCCTTTCTTGGGGCTAGAAAGTCCTGGTTCAGAGTGTCAGCATGATCATGTTCTGAGAAGGGCTTCTTGCTGGTTTGCAGATGGGCATCTTGTCATTGTGTCCTCACATGGTAGAGAGATAGGAGGGAGAGGGGAGCAGAGAAAAGGAGAGAGAGCCAGAGAGCCAGAGAGAGAGCTATCTGGCCTCTTCTTCTAAAACACTAATCCCATCAGGAGGGCTCTACACTCAAGACCTCGCCTAAACACGATTATCTCCCAAAGACCTCACTGCGCAGGCAGTTCTACCCCGTTGGAGGTGAGAATTGCAGCTGCAGTTTAGAGGACAGGAGGACACAGATGTAGATATGTTAAATTATTTTTCTGTAGCATATTTGAATTTTTGTTGTAAAAACGTTTGTTAAAAAGGTGCAAATGAAAATTGCTATTCAGTATTTTAGTGTCAACTTTAAAATTGAATCAAATGATTAAAAAAATTCTTCTAATACGGCTCATTTATGTCTCAATATATGTAAATCTTGCTATCTAACTTCCTCCATCTTATCTCTAAATTTCTTTACTACATTGGCCAAACATTTGGATTATAAGAAAAGCCTGTTATTTATCTTTCTAAAGGAGAGGGACTAGACAGAAAGATAAGACACATTCAACTTTTTCCAGTGGTAGAAATTTCCAATCTTGACTTCTTTCCAATTACAAGGCATCGAGGGATGTTTAAAGTTTAATAATAAAATGTTGACTTTCTAAAGGTTTCTAATAACCTGTCTGCCAACAGCAAAGAAACCTTGACTTTCTCTGTAAAATGATGCCCTGTAAATTAATAATAAAATAATGCAGATCAGTGGCCACTGCATCGCCTTTGTTGTGTCACTGTTCACATTACCTAGGAAAAGATTGCTACTTGCAGCAAAATGAAGAGTGTAATGAAAGTTGCTACCACTGTTACTAGCTAACCTCAAATTTTAAGTTTTGCTTCCTATCACATATTTTTAGGGCATCTACACAAAAATACTTTTACATGTCTGAATATTAACTATGTAGTGACACGTCAAAAGTCTTTAGTCTGTTACAGACTTTAATGCTTGATGACCTTTGCAGTGCCTGGAAGGTCATGCAGTAGGCTCTTGGAACAGGCGCCTGCATTCCTGAGTGCTGTGCTGCATCCTCCCTCAGTGTCATGGAGCCCTGTCATCGCTGTCATTTGGAATCCATCCGTATAAGCTGTCAGCAGGCCATGAGGTCCTAGGGTACACTGGTCAAGAATAGCTCTCCACAGTTCGTAACAGTGTCTTTGAAAATGAACCTTTAAAAAACACTAGTATTTTTGATTGTCTTGTACATCAGAAGGCAGCAGTAGCATCTCCATGGCCATCACCCACATACATGCCTGTTATCTCATGTAATCCTCCTCACAGTCGTGTGAGAACAGTCCTGTTAGAATCTCCATTTTACACCTGAGAAACATTTATTTTTTTCTTCCTTTAAATGTATGATTTCTCACTATGTTATACCTGAGTTTCTAAATCAAGTATATCTGAAAAACCAACAGTATAATATGCTAACTATAGTGACTTATTAAATTTTTGACATAATGTTTGTACATATTTATGGTATACTGTATAATATGGTATAATAATTTAAAGCAAAATGTCTGTTTTTGCTTTTGTTTCCTATATCTTTCGGGTCTTATCCAGAAAACCCTTGCTTATTTCAATGTCTTGAAGCATTTTTCATATGTTTTCTTCTCGTAGCTTCATAGTGTCAAGTATTATATTTAAGTCTTTAATCAATTTTGAGTAGATTTTTGTAACTTGTGAGAGATAATTCTGTATGTGAATACCTATTTTCCATAGCACTCTTAATGAAAAGACCATGCTTTCTCTCCTACATGTCCTTAGGACCTTTATTGAAAATCAGTTGCCCCAGTTTGTAATAGCTAAAACATGGAAACAGCCCAATTGCCCATGAACTGGAGACTGGATAAAGAAAATGTGTTTTTTAAAAAAATAAAATGGAGTACTAAGCCACAAAGAAGGAGAAATTAGAGACATGTATAGCTAAATGGATGCACATTGAGGCAATACTCTTCAGTGAAATAAATAGGACACACGTGTAAATACCAAATAGTTTCTCTGGTGTGAGAAACTGAAAGTGTAAATAAGTGTCAAAATGTATCATAAATAATATGAAATAGGAAGAAGAGGTGCAAAAGGGAAGGGGAAGTGCAAGGGGTAGGGGAACGGAAAGAAGGGAATGGAATTAATATGAGAAAATGAAAAAATGGAAAAAAGTCTTTGTAAATAGGGAGGGGTGGAGGGTTGAAGGGAGGACAGGGGAAGGGGGAAAAATAAGAACCAAGAGAGATTATGTAAAGGTGCAAATCTCCAATGATGAATGTCATTATATTGTATACCTCAAATGTACCAATAAAATTAATTTTAAAAAAAGAAAAGAAAATCAGTTGCCCATGAATACACGTGTTTACCTCTAGGCTCTTTTCCACTGGTCTATCTGTTTTTATGCCAGTCCCATCATGTTTTGATTGCCACAACTTTGTAATATATTTTGAATTTGGGTGTTACAATGTTTCCTGCTGCATTTTTTATTGTTGTTTTGGGTTTGTTTTTATGTTTTTCAATATAGATTTATCTCCTCAGGGGTTTTTGTGGTTTTATACAAAATCTAGCTTTTTTCCCCTCCTCATTTTGTGAAGAATGTCCTTGTATCCTAAGGATTGCACTTAATATGTGTATCACTTTGAGTAACATAATCATCTTAACCATATTGATTCTTCCACGTGGGACATGTTTTTAATATCTTCCTCAATTTCTTTTACTAATGTTTTATAATTTTTGTTATGGGGATCTTTTACTTCCTTGGGTCAATTAATTCTAGGTGATTTATTTTATTATTTATAGCTATTATGAATCAGATTGCTTTCTTGATTTCTTTCTCACCCAGATTGTTATTTTTGGTGTACACAAATATTTTTGTGTCTTTATATTGTATCCTGCAAATTTACTGAATTTGCTTTTGAGTTCTAATAATTTTTTGTTGAAGACTTTAGCGTTTTTTGATATGTAAAATCATGTCACCTGCAAAGAAGGATAATTATACTTGCTCCTTTTCATTTTAGATACTTTTTATTTTTTTCTCATCTATTTGCTTTGACTAAGACTTCCAGTACTATGTTGAATAAAAGTTGTAAAAGTGAACATCCATGTGTTGTTCTAGATCTTAGAGATGGTTTTCAGCTTTTCCCCATTCAGCAGAGAGTTGGCTGTTCTTTAATCATAGATAGCCTTTATTGGTATATTTTCCTCCTATACTTAATCTTATTAGATATTTTCCTTCTATACCTAATTTCTTGACAGTTTTTTTTAATCATGAAGGAATGTTGAATTTTATTGAATGCATCTGCTGTGTTCATTGAGATAATCATGTGATTTTTTTGCCCATTATGATGATATGATATGTTACATTTATGTGTTTGTGACTATGTGAACCATCTTTGCATTCTTAGGGTAAATCCCACTTAATATTTGATGTGTTGGTGGTTGGATTGATAGTATTTTGTTCAGAATTTTGTATTTATGTTCACTAGTGATACTGGTCTGTAGTTTTCTTTTTTTCTTGTGTCTTTAGCTGATTTTGTTAGTAAGAAATTGTTGGCTTCATAGAATGAGTTTGACAGCATTCCCCCATACCCTTTTCAAGGTTTTGAAATAGTTTGAGAATTGGCATCCATTCTTTAAGTGTTTTTTAGAATCCAGGAGTGAAACTATTTTATCTAGATTTTTCTTTAATGACTGACCTTTTCATACTGTTGTAATTTTGTTACTCACTATATTGGTCTGCTTATATTGTCTGTTTCTACTTGAGTCAATCTTGGTGGTTGCATGTTGCATGCTATCCATTTCTTATGATTTGTTGGAATATAATTGCTCATAGTAGTTTCCTATATTTCTTTGGATCTAGATCTAATATATCTTTTTTGTCTCTGGTTTTATTTATTAGAATCATCTCTCCTTTTTCTTAGTTTAGGTAAAGGATTTTCAATTTAGATTTTCTTTTCAAAAACCAATTTTTTACTTCATTGACCCTTTGTAATCTCTTCTCAGTTTTGATTTCATTTATTTTTGCTCTAATCCTTATATTTCTATCTACTAATTTTGTGTTGTTTTTTCCTTGCCTTTCTAAGTATAGTGACTTTAACTTTCTGGGTTTTCACATATTTCAGGATTCAATTCTTCATTTCTCTGTTGAATTACATGTTTCTCTATTTACTGCCTTTTTTGATTTGTGCCTTCTCAGTAAGGCTTTCAATTTTAATCAGCTGTTGATTGCCCAAACTAATGAAGAGAAACGAAGGTGTGGACATTTTTAAGTAGTAGACAATTCCTGAATCATTAATATGGCTTGATGTATTCTTCAAAGATTTGAATGTGGCTTGGTGTTAAGCATAATGATTAAAAACACTTTATGAAGATCTGGAAAACAAATGAGATTCCTTGACTATGCCCCCTGATTGGCTCTTCTTTGTAGCTCATTTCTTGCTGGAAATAGGCGTTTGTTATCTAATATTGACTAAATATTGACCCTTCAGGTCTCAGTTGGAACAGTTTCTTCTATCAGCATTTGTTCCTTCATGTTATCCATATCTGTAAGCTACACCTATAATTGCTGTATAACACAATACCTGCTAATTATGAGTCACTGTTATAGATGCTATACAGTGTTAACTCATGTAATCCATATAACAACCCTACGCTATAGATACTGTTAAGCTCAGTTACATATGAAGAGACTAATGCATAAGAAATATTAAATTTCTTACCTATTGTACAACTAATACATGATGGAGCCAGAATTTAAACCCATGCTTTGTGGTTTCAAAGCCCATGCTCAAAACCACTATACTATGTTGCCTCTTGACAGCAGTAGGATAGGCTCTACTAAACCTATTCATTAAACATTACTTACCAAGACATATTCAACCGAGTTTAACTCTTTGAGGTAGGTATTATAAACCTTGCTGTACCACTGAGGGACTTGGAAAGGTTGCACAAGGGTCAGAGCCGTGCTTGAAATCCAAGGCATCCCAGCCTCAGAATCGATAAATTTACCCATAACACATACTTCCTTCTAATGCTTTTTCAAAATTGCATAAGTAAATTTGTAATAAGTTATGATATTTTTAATTACTGAGGGAACTCTCCATTTAAAGAAATTGTGCCTTTATGCTTGTAAGCACACAGTTTTTTGGCAAACTGAACCATCATATCTGACACCTACTAAGTTTAAAATGTGCTTTTAAAAACAAGTAATGCACATTGCACAGATATGTATCAGGAAGGAGAGAATTTCATTATTAAATGCCTACCCCAAAGACTTTTTGTATCAAATATTGGATGATAATACTCTAAAATCTGTTTTCTTCATTGTTTTCCTGCATATAGGAGAAAATATAATGATTTAAATAGTGTAACAAAAAGTGAAGCCAAAGTTACATGATCCTTTTTATTTTACTTACTATAAATTGGAGTTTACATTTCACCATTGAATACCAGACTACTCAAAATTCTTGTATTTGAGATTAAAGTTGGAAAAAAGAAAACATTTAAGTCCCTATAATTAACCTGCTACTTCATGCCTTCCTGGTTTATTTAAGCACTTTATGCAATATCTAATACTTGAAAAGCTGTAAAGGGTATTATATTACTTTGATTTTTCAAATCTCTATACTTTCTCCATGTACAATAGTGAAGTTTTTATAAAGCTTTAAGTCAACTAAAGAGGATCAGACACTTGTATGACATATTTAGTAATGCCTTAGGAGAAAAATATTATTAGAGTAAATGGGAACTTAAAGTCTTACCAATGTAAAAAGCACTGGAAACGTGAAAAATGAAAATTATGCTTTGTTTATTCTCCCTAGTCTTGTTTCTTCCCATTGGCCAAATAAGCCAGTGCTTTAAGATGTCTGTATTTTTTTAACGGCCAAATTAACAGCTTTAAATAGTAAATTTCATGATAGAAGATTTATTTTCATATTATTAGAAATGTGTGCTACATCCCTAATCAAAACTGAATCTGCAACTAAATTTTCAAATCTAAAATTTCAGATAGAAGACAATTAAGGTCAGTTACTAACATGTATTTACAAAAGTTTTAGTTTATAGTTATCTTTATTATAATTGCTGGCATTAAATTTCCTATTTAAAATATTTCTTGACTTTTCTTACTTGCCTTTTTAAATATGGAATTTGTAATAAACAGTTTAGAAAAAGAAATATTAGAAATATGTAGGGAACAATTTTGAATTCAGGTTATTTCCTTGAAGACATGATAATAGAGCATTTTTTATACAGTCTTAAAAATTATCTGACTTGCTTTCTAGACTGTTAGACAGGGGTGGAGCTTTGGGTATTAACTAGCTTTTAAACTTATTATGCATTCTTATTAGATTTGAGAGTGATTTTTACAGATATAGGCCTTAACTTTAAAAAATCTTCCCATATTAGTCAATAGGTTAACCATTTTATCAAGAATAATCTTTAATGATAATGTGAGTTGTTATTCTGAGAATAATGACTGTAACTTCACATCTTGAATTATTTCCCCTGTAACATTTTTATTTTATTTTTTGTTCAAGAAGTACCTGAAATAGGTACTTTTTAAAGTTTTATTTCCTGTTCATGAATACAAGCATACTTAAAACTTAACCTTCTGAAATGTCAGCAGATTTCAGCTATGCCAAGAAATTTGAAGAAATCAGAATTTTATTCACAATCTTAAAAGTAATGCTGAATGTTTCTCCCATGATGTTTTGTTCCTCTTTGCTGTACTCCATATCCCAGGAAGAGTTTTTAACTAGCTACTAAAAAACAGCCCATTTTAAGAATTCGCAGAAAGTGTGAGATATTTATCAGTATATATATACTGTCTGAGGCTGATGCAGCTGTGAGGTTTTTCAGATCCAATTGATCTATTGCGCATGTTCCCTCCCTAGGTTTCAAGACGTGCTTCTATTTGCATAAGGCCCTGGGCAAGGTTCTTTCTTCAATTGATTGGCCTGTCCAAGGCAGCCTGATGTGTTCTAGCATTGATCACTTTGTCTTTTCTTGGAAGACAGTGTTACACTGAGTTCATCTCAAACATTCTAGGGAGGAGGTAAAACTTTACTGCAGATGTCTCAATTTTATTCAGCTATTCCTCTGAGTATAGGCCCTTTTTTTCAAGGATAAGTATCACTTTTTTTCCCTCCTAATTTGGATGTTTCTGCAGTTTGAGTGCACTGTAGACTAGATTATATTTGAAAAAGCTATGTTAAAGAAAATTGCTAGAATATATGCCACTTACCATGTGCTAGTTTTGTTTTTCAGTGTATCTCAATTCCAGCTTGAAACCATTTTCTTTAAAGATGATCTCCTAAACCTAGACAAACTAAAATGTAGTAGTGTTTGCAGTACTTACCACTTATCTTAGTTTCAGTTGAATGTACATTGCTTTATATGTTTAAAAAAATAAGTTTTATTTGTTTCACTATGAAATAATGGTCCAGAATGACTTGCCTGGTGCTATTCGTTATTAGTAATGTTAATGTGAATCATAGAAACTCGTCAAATTTAGAATTGATTAAGAATCCATGTATCAATTATGGGTAAAATGTATATCATATCATAACTTTTACAAAAGTGTTGTATTTGTTGTCAGTAGAAAGCTGAGTTTAAGGATTAAGTCTTCAACCAAATCTGTGAGAAATTGAGCAGTGTTTTACAGCTTAGCACTCTTTTATTGGCTGGTCCTTAAATCAACATTTATATTGTCTGCCAAAGAACATATTTGCCTGCACAGCTAATTATCAGAAAATGCCCATACCTTCAACCTATTTGCTGTGTATTTAGTAAGGCACTTGTGAGACAAATGTAAGGTTCTGTCAATATGCAGGGCAATATTCTCCTCTAAGGCTGTTTGCTGTTTTGTCCCAGCCTATGTGAATCTATAAGGTTACAGTTGGCAAAGATTTAGAATGTGTCATGGCTGAATTTGATTATTGTACTGTAGGTAATTAAACTGCTACAACAGTTCCTTAATGGTTTTAGAAAGCATATTTGCTAACACCTACTACAAACCAGGATATTTCTGTATATGCTATTTTATTTTTATTAAACAGGTCACTGTTTCTGAATATTGTTAAAGAATAGAAATTAAACTTAAAAGGAAAATGTTTTCTCATTCAGTGGTATCACTGGTTTCATTCAGTATATAACAAGCCATAATTCCACTTAAATCATCTGTTTTGTAAAATTTGATGCTAAGTGTTAGAGATTTTAAGAAATACTGGAATTCATACTTTAAAATTAAGCCTAGAGTGAATTAAGTGTTTATTCTACCAGGGCTCTATCTGGCCAGTGTCCATGAATAGAATCACTATTAATACGATTAACATATATTCAAAAATATGAACCTATATTGAAGACTTATTTGCAGGTGATTAGAACTTAATCATTTTGTTGTACATGTTACAAAAATATTTAAAATGTATTCATAAAATATTGATTTAATTACCTTCTGATGGTTTAATGTAATTTTTAGTCGTTTTGGAAGAAAATCTGTGGAAATATCAATGAAAAAGGCATATACAATGAAAGTATTAAAATGGGAGACTTTTTCAAGTACTTAAAAATAGCCCTACAAAACTGAATCCAGTTTGTGGCAATACAGATAATAATTTGCAACTTTTGTTCAGGGCACCTCAACTTGGTACGAGTATAGCTCTCTGAAATGGAATTGTATGGTATTTGTACATTTTTTCCAACTAAAGTGGAATGTACATCATCCTGCATAATTCAGTTGTCTCTGGTGGTTAAATTTGCATATCTGAATGACTGAGTATATGTCTTAAGCTTCTGCTACATATAAAATAATCTCATGAGTAAAGGAAATCCCTCGCTTCAGAAGTCAGAAGAGTCTATATATTTCACAGCAATCCATGATCAAACAAGCTAATTCAGATGCTGCAAAGTGCTTTTCCTTAGCTACGCAGAAGAACCATTGACTGCATACAGCCAACAAGCACGTGGTGCTACAGGGGGTTCAATGAAAGCCCCAAATACCAGTGACCAGGAATAGCTACAGACAGGTATAAATATGTACAGGAGCTAGGCAAGTTTTCTGCTGTATGATTCAGTCAAAGTTGCTGTATTTTCTGCCCCCAAATTTATCAGCTTCTTGTATGGACTCAAATTTGAAAAAGTAATTCAATATTTGATGGAAAAGAAAAGAACTTGGCCTCTGTGTAATTATCAGAATGCAGTATGAAGCCTGCTCTTTTAATTTATGCTCAGTAATATCCAGGACCTCAGGCCAGTAGCACACCTTCTCCAGATTCCCCTATGCAGGGTGTGGAAATCTAAGTCTGAAGCATATTCTCTGTGCTCAGTTATTGTGGAACTTTTCTGAGGAGCCAGAGAGCTTTACTGGGAGGTACTGGGAATCATGAAGATGGTAAAATAGCCACAAGCAAAAATTTGTCCAGTAAAAGCCATCGATTTTTCCCATATCTAATGAAGAAGCAAGGAATTGCCAAAGAGCTTTCAAGCTGATGGATTTTCAAATGGAGTAGTAGTAATTTTTAAGTCACATACTGCAGAATACAGTGATTTCAGCCTTGTTCTTATTATTTCTCTTGACAAAACATGATATATTTAGATTGATGAATTCTGGAAGTTATCAGGTTTCTGGTATAGCACATTTGCACCTGAAAATTTCTAATAACACCTTAGTAACTTTATGGTAAAAATCATTCATAAATAATTACATATTAAAATACATCCCTTCATAAAATCTCCAAAGATTAATTTTTGTTCATTTGACTAATGAAATTTGGCATCTCACCACACAGGATGTGTTCATAAATTTGTCATCCTTCTGTATATTTTTGTATATCTCTAGTTGCTTAGAACTTAAGTTTTAACTTTGATTTTCAACTCAAAGTGTGAACAAAAGTTCCAAATCTTTTAAAATAATCAAAAATTAAACATAAAATGATGAGTTAAATATATATAATTTATTTTATGCCCAAGCATTTCCTGACAAGCAAGTAAATTAAAAAAATATATAATTTCTGAATAATAAAAGATTTGCCACCATTTTCTTACTCTTCCTCACCCCCTGCCCCAAGACAGGTGAACAGTATGTATCGGTTCATAAGGAGATATTAACCCTGCTGAGAAAAATGAATAGCTCTCAATGATGTTTAAAATATGCAACTAAAGAATAATATCAAAAGATTAATATTTGCTTTATGCCCTATTTGTTCTTTTCAACTTTTAACAATATGGAATAATTTCTGAAAATGTAGTTCAGTTTTATCATCTCAAAGAAAATGTTTTTGGTATAATACCAGTTGTTGATTAGAAGTTTATTGTGCTCAGTCATTTGCTACACAGGGATAATTTTTTAAATGTTTGGAAATCTTTACTGGCTAATCTTTACAGGTATGATATGCATGAAGAGGTGTTTACAGATATGATATGCATTATTAGATATTCAGATGAATATATGTATGTTAAGAAAATGTCTTCTTTTGAGTTTATATATCATATACATCTTTTCTGCTTCTAAGCACTTTAGAAGAATCCTCTCATTTGTAGCTTTTCAGAACACAAATGCAAAAAAAAATTGTATTTGAACATTTTTATGTAATCCTTAGGACCCTAAAGCTCAAAGCTCAGATTTTCAAAGCTACCTTTCTTCAGTGTCTGTGTACCTGTATTTCCAAACTCTTACCTAAGATATCTAGAAGGGTATGAAATGTAATAATGGGCGTGTTAATGTTGATAATAGAATATGTGGACTACAAACCTTTTCCATTTCTTTTGACCTTTGAGGAATGATAAGACTTCTGAATCACTGTTTCCGTCCAGCTGTGTATGAACCTGGTTTCGCAGTCTTCATACTCCTAACCCAGTATTTTTTTTCATGCAACAGGCAGGGCCCTGCTGATTTTTCTTTTTTCTACAATAAAAAAAACTTTCCTATGGATATCTACTCGTACACCACCCCTCCAATCAACATATAGAGAAATGTCCTGGGTAATCCTAAAACACTCTTAATTTTTACCTTTAAAAATGGAAGCTCTTCTTAATTGTGTTCCATCTGAGCCTTTCAGACTTACCCTTTTCTTTTTCTTGGGTCATTTGGTAATTTTCTGTATGCATATTCTGAGATGGGTTAAGTTGAATTGCAGATAAAAACTGTATGTATCCATAAAAACAAAAATTCATAATGATGTTAAAGAATGTAATACCTTTAAATGCACAATGTTTTAGTCTGTTGAAGAATAGCAGGAAATCATTGGATGTTTAGTCCCAACTACAACAGCACATTATACAAGTTTTCTACCAAGGGGAAAAATAAGACCCTATCCCTCATGATTAGGCAAATCTGGCATTTCACTATCATCTATCACTAAGCAAGTACGTGTTATTACTGATGAGGGTTAAAATCCTGTGGAGATTTTCATTAAGAGACTCATAATTTTTGATGCAACAAAATATGTATTGACCCAATTAAGGGGGATGTAAATATGTCCATGCCATGCTTTATTTCCTTCTGAACATCATCTGCGTACTGTTGTAAGGTGTTTGCTGTTCTTCTTCAGTTACCTAAGATTTCAGTAGTCCTACCAAAGCTAGACTTCTTTAAAAATAAAAACTTAATATTACATATTTTGCAACATTTTTCTAAATTTAAAGATTGAGGTTTTGGCTTCTATTTTCACCAAAATTTATTATAAAGGGCCTAAATACTTACCTGTCCTATTGTAAATATCATTCTTGATGGTCTCTTTATGCCTACGAAACTGTTAAATTTGCCCCTTCTCCATCTTACAGCTGGAGCAATTTAAATGCACATAGTAATCTTTTCATAAAAACATAATTATGTTTCTTGCTTTTTAAAAAGCAAAATTAATTGTACATGGACTATTCTGTGTGGAAAAGTAATTTACAAATGGATCCCTATATAAATGCCTATTTTAAATAGCCTAGGCCCTTTCTTTGCCTTGTACTTTTTATGCAAGTAAAATTAAACCAAATTTATCCTATTGTTTTCACTAGTAGTTTCTTTGAGACATATATAGCCATTCCTCCTGACTTTTTGTTTCTATCGTTCATCATTTTTATTAATATGGATGTTTCTTTTTTTGACTTTTTCCTTTTGCACCGTTTCATAAGTTCTACGGCAAAAATTGTTTTCTCTAATAAATAACTTGTACTTCAGAAAAAGAGAAACTGACTTTATTTTTTTTTGTCACACAAGTAACTACATAGATACATCATTGGTCTTTACAATATAAACATTAAGTTTTCTCATGTAGTGGATTGATTGGAAAACATGTATTTTAACCTGAATTCCATAAAGTATGTGTAATATATTTTAAATGTGAATTTTATGTAACATTTTCTTTGGAAGAGAGATGTGTATTTCATTTATTTGTATTTTATATTAAGGATCTAACATTGAGAATATGCACAATAAAAGTTACAGCATTTTCAAAATCAGTCTCATACAGGCTAACAATGCTAACCTTCTAATGCAAACAAAAAAGAGAATGCTTAAATGGTCTCCACAGATTTAATTACAATTTTGGAGGGGTTTGAAACCTTCAGACTCGGTTCAGGCCATTCCACTTTAGCCATTCAGGCCCTGCTGCCTGTATTGTGTATTCAGCAGTTCCTATTAGACGTCTTCACAGTGAGTGATTCCGCTGGGCTTGCTGACACCCGCTTCATGCATGGCGTGCTGTGCCGGGTGGAATTTTTTTTCTGAGCTGCCTGGAACATTAAAGACATCTTGGCCATGTCAATCTATGTACAGTGTGTGTGTGTGCATGTGTATATGCACATGCACACCCGCCTATGCATGCACACCTACACATGCACACAGAGTCACACTCACACACTTTCCTAAATCCTTATTAAATAAAGTATGCAGTGTGCCTTTGTATACATGCAAAATAGAAAATCTGAATAATAATGAACTTATAAGTTATCAAATATACCTGGTTTTAATAATTTAGTTCGCTTAACATTAGCAACTTTCCACTAGCTTTTATTATCTGTGGTTATCGACACTAGGGGGCACTGCTTATCCTCAGTTGCATCTTTCTTCAGGAAATGAGTAAAAATACTCAGCCGATTTCTTTGCTCTTACTTTAATTAACAATTGAATTTAGAGAACACTAGGCTGTTGGATTCTTTGTTGTTTTGATTTCATTTCTAATGCTGATATATAGTGCTAACAAAGGGGTGGAACGATGGGCTCACAAAGAAATACAGTATCCAATGCCCCATCCAGTAACTTTTTTCCCCATTGGAAATGTCATTCTTGACAAAACCAGAAGGGTGAGTTTGCCCAGTGATGAGGTTTAGATGTCTTGACAGCTGTGCTTCTAGCCAGCAAGTGTGATGAACAGCTTTAGAAATCAAGGGAGAGAAAGCGATCAAGAGTTAGTGTGATTCATTTGGATAAAGGTCAAGAGAAATATGCACCTTTTTGCTTATATAAATTTCTTTCAGTGATTGTACTTCTAATTTTTAGCATTTGCTTTGTTGAAAAGTGACTTGTAGCCCTTTAAAATTATTTAATCATCTACTTAAGCTAATTAAAAATGAGTAAAGAAAAGGGATGTACTACCATTCGTAACTATGGATTAGAGCTGTGGCTACAGCTCTAATGAAAATAGAAGTCACAACTAAATGTTTTCAATTGATAGTTATAGTTTGAAATATGCTTAAAACAAAGATTTGTTCTGTTCATATTTTAGAATTTTAATGTCCATTCTAAACTCAAATGCTCACATTTCAAACTGAGGCACCACCTGTAATCTCTAAAGGACATTAATGATGTTGTTGTGTTACATTTAATACATGCTTTTAAAGTAAAGCTTCTTTCTCTGCTGTCTTCCACTCCTACCTCCTTTGTAGAAAGCAATCAGTAGTTTATAGAACATAGAAATGATTTTACCCTGCTGTCTTAATTAATCAGATTCATTATGGGACTGGTCACATTTCATATTCTCTTATAGTCATATCTATATGAAAATCTCCATTAAGTCACACCCTATTTTATCAGCTAGTGATACTGATGTTTAACATGAATGATTAGAATAAAGTATGCTTGCAGATTTTAAAGTTTTCTGGGCATACAGTTTATATTCTGACCAAAGAAGCACAGAAAAGATTCCAATATAGTCAAGCCTGGTCTGAATGCCAGGAAAACACATGAGCATAAATGTGGCAATTTTAAGTAAAATTCCTTTGCTTTGCAGCACACCAAATTATTTTCCACTAAATAAGTGAATGCTTTAATGAGAAATTAAATTCTTTTAAAGCAAAATGAATATATACAGTATCTTAGGTTGATGTTTTTTCTTACCTAGTTTTAAAAAGTAATTTTAATAGTTCATTAAATAACATTTAAAAATACATTGCCAGTGACTAGTCTTATATGATTTCTAGGAAAAATATTTTCAAGTTTAATAGACAGTTCAGGAAGAAATGCAGTGGTACCTTTATTACAAGTATTTTTCTTTTTCAGATTATTTCTGCACAACATCATAAGAGCATTAGCCAATTCAGGTTCATCTCTGATCTTTAGTAATAGATCTGTCACTTACTAAGAATAGGTACCACCTAGTTAGACCTTATCAGTTCCTATGCAAAGCACTGATTAATCAATATGGGGCAGCTTTTGTTATATTCAACATTTTATAATTTGAAATGTTATTTTCCTCGTGCTAACCATCTACGAGCAATCAGATGCCAGCCCATTTATAATAGGTTTTTCTCCTCCTAGCAGGATGTTGCTTTTGGCTATAAGAAGTTAATTTCAGATCCTGATATACTTGCATTAATTTTGAGAGATTGGCTGAGTGTAGTACAGCAAAGAATAACATGAACACCACACCAGTGTGCTGTAGCTAATCGTTTATTACCTCAAGCCAGAGAAACAGTGTTAATGTGAAGACAGCACTGTGTCTATGGAAAAGATGGAAACTGACAGGAAAGGTGAAGCAACAGTAATGTGATCTAAAGGGATACATTTTAATACTCACAGTTCTGGACATCTTGGGAATATTTTGTGATTAGAATAAATTATTATCTTGAATAACAGACCCCATCCTCTATCCAAACATCTTTGCTTCAAAATGGGAAAGCTCATTGTAATGTTATCTTTTTTGAACCATAAGTGTTCTCTAAAAACCATATGACTGAGATGTTCATCGGCTGGGATGTTTGCTGTAATTCACCAATAAATTTGAATAATTTGACATAATTTCTGACAAAGATAAATGTTTCCACATTCATTTCCATAGTAAGGGAGTGTCTACATGAAGAAACCAGTTTGACTGACTTGACCTGCCAAATTGATCAGAAAAAGAACAAAACAGCAGCCATTAAGTCCACAGAATTAAAGCAGTTTGTGTGTACAAACCACCTTGGTGGCCTGTCATCCCACAACTTGCATAAAAGTAAATCACTTTGGAGTCTGTAGTATGACAAGAAAGCAAAGAACTAAAACACATCATCAAGGAATGACTGGCACATGGGCTCTCAGACAGTGCAAGGCAGTAAAGACTCAAGGGGTGACATCATCTTTGGAGAACTTGGCTTTGGTCCTGGTGTGCTTCATGTCATGCTACAAGTCACACCTACATCACTTCACCTATTTGCTCATCTGTACAAAAAACATTTGGGCTGGATAACTTCCCGTGTCCTTGACAACTTTTCGTTCTTTTTGTTTACGTGATGTTACAGATGTAGCTGTGTTCTTATTAATATTTCACCTGGTTTCAGGAAGCCACGACGTGGCTTATGCTTTTATGTTCATACAAAGGAACATAGATGATGTAATTGTATTGCTTTCTCAACTATTAGAATGAAATGTTAAGGCAGTAGGATCTCCACCCACTGCCTCCAACTGAATAAAAAATGGCATCAACATCAAATTACTGTCTAGAAAATTTAATTCAATTACCAGAAAATTCAGCAATAAGTTTATTGTCCTTTCTGTTTAAGGAGGAAAGGGGCTAATAGATCATAGTGAGTGCTGATGGTTGTGTGGGAAGAGACAGACTTAGGGAAGCCTTGAATTGCCTGACAACGTAGTGACAGAAAGTAGTATGGTACATTTCATCATGACACCCACGATAAGTAGTAGCAGGTTGAGTTCTTATGAAAATGGGTAAAGAATCAGAACTATGGAAGCTTAACATTTGTTTCTCATTCCTATGCATATTCTTCTTTTGTAGTATCTTCTTTTGTCCACCTGTGTGCACACACGTGTCTAGGTGTCTGTCTGTTACTGGGAATGGAATCCGGAGAGCCTTCACACTGAGCTACATTCCTAATCCTTTTGTTTCTTTTGAGACCAGATCTTGCTGAGTTGCCCCGGCTGGGCTTCGACTTCGAATCCTTTTGCCTCAGCCTCCCAGAGTACTGGGATCACAGGTGTGCACCATCATGCCTGGCTCCTGTTTCTCCCTTCTACTAAAGCCCTGATCCTGACAAACCGTCCCTTCAGGAGTCATTTATATTTTTCAATCTAGATTTCTTCTTTTGACTTCTCCCCAATGCTGTTCACTCTCCTCTCTTCAGAGACAGTGATGTTTTGTTAACACTTAACCATGATTCTTTGATACATACATGCCTGGAGGAACAATATAGAAACTTTCCAGCAGTTTACCACTTGCCTTGTACTGCATGTCTTCAGTAAAATTTTCTGAAAACAGCTCACTTGTTCACTCACTTATGCACCATGTCTGTTTCATTTCTAACCTCATTAGATAAAGCGTATGTGTAATTCTGTTTTGTATCTTGCCTTTTATATTATTAACACTCAGTAAAATAGTGTAAGAATTTCAGCCTGCAGTACTGTCAATCTGTCACCTTTCATGCACTGCTTCAAAATTCTGAAAATGTAAATGAAGTAATTAACCTGATAGGAAATAGTGACATATAATTGACTTTCTAAATTAGTGAACTACTACTGACTTTCTTTTTACATCTTTGCCATTTTATAGGATTTCACATTGGCTAAATTGGCTACTTAACAAAAGGTGTGATGTAACAAAAATCCTGCCTCCTACCCTAATAAATACTGATGCTTATTAAATATCCTTTACTGTGCTACCTAAGTGCTATATTTATTTTAGGTTCTTGCTGTTTGAATTTGCCTGCCTCTTGAAACTGAGGCAAGATTTCATTACAGTGAAATAGACTCTAAATTGTTGACTCAACTGGTGGAATATCCTCCACAGAAGTACTAAGGAACAGACACATGAAAGAAAATAGAACTTTAAAAAATAACCTAGAGAATAATTTTTCTTTACTTACGTGTCACCCTCCCTCGGCGCACTCATGCGTCTGAGCTCTCATTGGATGTCTAAATGATAGGTTTCAGGGTTCCTCTCTTCCTGTCAGTGATCTGATCCAGTGTTTTCCATTAGGGTGGATACTGATAGAGGACACTTAGTGTATAGTGACTGTTGTTTATGGTTCACTAGTATATGAACTCTGAAGTACTCTTTCATGATATGTAGTGTGTGTGCATGTTTCCTATCTGAAATGAAGGTGCAGCCATATTCATAAAAGTAAATAGCTACCTTCAATCCAATCCCATCTTTTGTCCCACCCAATGTTCAATATATTTTTGTGCACTAATACTGTCCCTGAAATCCCTATCTCAGATAAACATATTTCAAACCATTTCTATTTCTGTAGATTTGTATGATGATTTCAGAAATATGAGATGTGCCTTTGTAAGAAAAATTGTCTACTCTAGTAAACTAGAAGGTAGTCTTCTCATGATGGGGAAGGGAATTGGAAGAGGAGAGGACAATAACAGGGATGAAAATAGTCAAAATATGTTTTACACATGTACCGACATTCCATCATGATCTCATTTTTCTGTACTAATATTTACCAATAAAAAGCAAAAATGTATTGCATCCATAAATGTATAATTTTTTTCAATCATACTTTAGTAATACTGAAAAAAGAAAATAATGTCTCCAATACCTAATCAGAATTATATTTAAAAATCCCAGTGTAAAGAATAATCCTACATTTTTGGTCCAACCAGTATGCATTTAAATGGCTCTTATAAGTAGGTGATTGAATAGATTTCTCCCAGCCGCAGTATTCACTTGAATGTTTAAACAGGAACAGAAGTTCCAGGTATTTAGCATAAGTTCCTAGGTAGAAGAGCCATCTGGAGATCCTTGTTCAAATATTTTCAAACAATGTAAGAATCTAGTGATTTATACTTATTAAAATGATGTCATGTTCCCACTTAAAAACAAGTGTCAGCTTGTTCCAGTGTCTGGCAACTGTAATAACCCTCAAGTGATTAGCGCATCCTGTTTTAAGGGCATGTAGGCGATTTAGATTGGACTGGTCTGGAGAACTGCCCCTTCCTACCTTCTCTGCAGATCACCCCAGTGCCACCATGTCAGTTGGCTACACGTGAGCCTACATGGTAGAAGGCAGTCAAATGAAGATTGTCCTGCATTTCTAGAGGCAAAACTTAGGAATATTTGGTAGGACATAGAACACCTAACACCTGGGAAAGAATCAAAATCTCAAATGTCTATAGTCCCCAAACTTATATAGCACAATCTTTATTTTACTTGTATAGGGAATAAAGGCCGAGAATTGTAAATTACTCTCTTTCACAGTGAAACCTGCTCACCCTTTCTTTCTCCTATCAGAGCTATCAAATTTGAGCAGACAATAGATAGTGATAATTGTATACTCTATTTGAAGTTTGTATTGTTTTCTATGGTATACTTGCTATTTCTGAAAAACATTTCATCTGTAATTCAAAAACTCAAATCATCCCTCAATGAATTTAAATGATAATTTTTGAAATTTGTGATTTCAGGGTTTCTTTTTTGGTTGCTTGTTTGTTTGTTTTGCTTTGTTATGGTCAACATTTCATATACTTTGACGTTTGTGTTTTTCTCTGCATTATTTTTAGTTGGAGAATAATGAAAAATTTAGTGGAATAATATGGTATCAGCATATGAAAGACCTAACAATCTAAGAGAAACCTACTTGGTCTGCTGGGTAATAGTGAGATGATAATCACAATGTGGTCTTGAGCACACAAAACAATAACTAGTGTCTCAGGCATATTGGGAGGGCAGTTTAGAATTGAGTGGACGTAAGCAAATTCTGTAATTTCAGCTGTGGGTCATGTTGGACACTCAGTTACACCATCAATAAAGGACTTGCTACCCCAACTCTTTGTCAGGTCCATCCAGCACTGCCTCAGATATTCAATATGCCCATATTCAAAGACAGAATAATGTGGGAAATGAAGGTCCAAGCATCTGGGCCCAACTTGGGACCGTTCTGAAGGACCATTCTAGGTTCATATCTCCCCTGGAATTGTACAAGGGTGTTATTGTGCCAACATCTGACCTTAACTTCTCTCCCCACCTATTCCTGCTTCATCCCCTCCCTCCCTTCCTCATCTTTTGTTCCTAATAGCACTCCTTTATAAACAGCCTGCATGCTAAATACAGCCTGATTCCTGAGGAACCCAACCTGTAATCTAAACCACCTCTAAACATACCAAACCAGAAATCGCTATACCTTCCTAACCCTTACCTTCCCTGATGTAGTCCATTTCTGTAAGTAGCATTTCTATTCCTCAGATCATTTTTGAGCATCGGTTATGTGCCCGTCACTGTGAAGAGAATAGGAATGTGGTATTGGTAAATATGGTCCTGGCCTCATACAACCTACATTTCAGCAAGAAGAGAAGTGAACAGATCATCACCAGTGTTGTATTTAAGAAGAGAAAATGTAGGCTGTTATATACAAGACATGCAGTAAACATGGAACTGTTCCACTGACCAACTCTGTAAACATGGGAAAGTTGCTTTCTCCACCTTCTATTTCCTCATCTCTAATCTCTTCACTCTTACTCGGAGAGGAATTGTTCTAGCTGAGACATTACTCTATAAATGAATACTCAGAACGTGAAGGACTTCTGTAGCTAAACCCACTTTCCTTCCTAAATTGTAAGTTCTTCCTAAAGGACAAAATCATGTCTTTGTCAGCTTTATAATCTATGACCTAGAACAGTTGCTCAATTAGAGTACCACATTCTCTGTTTATACCAGATAAGAGTGTTTGCAGTCCTAAAATGCAATGAAAACACTACAGGTAATTGCAACCTAAAATTTTTAATTAAAATAGTATTTAAAGCTGGGGATGTAGCTTAGTTGCACAGTGCCTGCCTGGCAAGTATGAGGTCCTAAGTTCAATTCCTGGCACACAAAAAAATTGTGAGCCAAAATACTATGTATAGAGTTTTAAAATAAACTTTAGTAACAGTTCAAATTCACTGAACATCACTGTGGAAACTCAGTGTAAAAGCTTGTAAGAAAAATTTGTTAAATAACATTTCCCATATTATCAACTGTATGGCTTCACAGCAGGAAATCTTGTCTCTCTACCTTCCTTTTTCCCACATCAAAGGAAATGATATGCTCTGAAACTTAAAGGTATTAATTCTCTCATAGAATTACATGCTTGCCCCTCCTGAACCTAATGAAATCTTTGAGTACAAGTTTCAAACCATTTGATGATTGATGATTCTTGAGTCCTTATATACCTAAGATAAACCGAATTATATACCTCACTTTCTATATACCAGTTAATAGGAGCTCAACATGGATTTTCAAAATGGGTATTGTGGACATGCTTGCTACTTATTTATGTGAGAAGCATTTCTTGGTATATAGTACATTTATAAGACTTAAATAAACCTTGTAAGATCACATTTTATAATATCTCTTCATATATATTCATTATAATTTTCAAATCTGTGTTTTATAATACCGTGCATACTGTAGTCATTCTAATTGCATAATAAAACCTTTTAATCAAAAAGTCACCTTGATGATCATTTATACCATTTTCTGAATGTCTGACACTTTTTATTTTCCCTTACAATTAACTTGTCTCTGATATAATAACTGCTCGGGTTTGGGGGGCATTGTTTTGTTTGTTTGTTTTTAATTAATTTTATTGGTACATTTCAGGTATACATTGTAATGACATTCATCATGGGAAATTTGCACCTTTATATAATCTCTCTTGGTTCTTATTTTTCCCCCTTCCCCTGCCCTCCCTTCAACCCCTCCATCCCTCGCTATTTACAAAGACTTTGTTTCCATTTTTTCGTTTTCTCATATTGATTCCATTCCCTTCTTTCCTTTCCCGTTTTTTGTTTTTTGTTTTTGTTTGGTTGGTTGGTTTTTTTGTTTGATTGGTAGCGTTTGTTTTCCACCATCACCTTTTCCCTCCACATCATGTGAAACCTTGGTCTTCTCTCCCAACTCTCACACTGTCAATCACTTTATGTTTGCTGTTTTTCTTTTCTTTTCCTTTAACCCTACCTTACACATGCTTTTTTGTTACTGAGGAAGCCTGCACGTGGCAACATATTCTAGGCAGGAAAGGAAAAGGAAGTTATTACTGTTCTCTTCTGGCCGCCTGCAATAATAAATCATAACTTGCCATTCCCTAACTGGTGGCTGGAGACTTATCTTCATAAATGCATGTGACCCAAGAAGTTTCAGTTTACATACCCTATCCCTTGGTGTCCTGCCTGTGGAGAGCCTTTTCCTTCCTGAAATTAGACAAAGGTTGCAAGAATTGAAGCTAGGGCTTCAAAGCACAGGAAAAGGGAATGTTGTCTTATCCTGTTGCTCGGTGGAGATCCAGCTGGCCTTGTTTACCTAACCAGGGTGTGCGGCTGCAAGTCCATCTGTGTGGGGCTCTGCACAGCACTAGGCCTTGCTCTTGAGTTTTGGATTTAAGAACATTTAAAAATATTTCTTGTATGTTTCCATACATTTTTATGGTGAAAACTGTATTGGTTTGGGGCATGTGCTTAAAGTGCTAAGCTTTGAGCAGAATGAAACTTTACCAAATTTACCAGCTTTAGAGTAATATTTAACTTCTGTGTTATACATATAGTGACCAAATTATTTACTATCCAAACCACAACAGTTTTCACAATGAAGGGGACACTATTAATGACACTGGTTTAATAGTCACAAGCCAGGACTCTCTTGAGCGACCTGGAATGTATGTCCATCCTCCTTACCCAAAATTATTTCTTGTTAAAACCTTTGAATAATCCCAAATCATTTTACGAAACTGAATTGATAGATTTGAGATGCATGGAGTCATTCTATGACACTTCGAAATTGCTACCCTATCAGCATGAATTTTGATGACTCTGAGGATTACATAGATACCATGTCTAAAAGGAAGCCAATTAGGAATGAATATCAAGGTGAAAATAATTAATAGCTGGCATCATCTTTTTACATGCTGTTTCTCCTTTATGCTTCAGTAACACTGGGAGGTAACTACTACTATTATTCCCATTTTGAAACTGTTACAACGATTAACCAAAAACAAAAATCTAGGTGTGTCTAATTCTAAAGCCTTTGCTTGCTTTTAACTACAATGCTATACTGCCTTCCTCTGGACACACTTTATATCTCAGTGATTATATTTTTTGAAACAGATGCATGCAGTCTGTGTAAAAAGCAAAGTGGTAACCGGGCAGTCTTTTCCTTCTCCCAGCACTGCTAACCTGTGGTTCCATGCTTTCTCGCAGCTCCAGTCAGTGAAGGGCTTGATGGTGGAAGGAAACTGGGACTGCGGCAGTATTGCTTCAGAAAGTCTGTCTTCACAGTCAAGTGTGTGGCACTATGCCTTGTCTGGTATTCTGATTACAGGATTTTAAGTAGGTGTGGTGACTGGCTTTTATCTGTCCCTGAGCCTTACAGTTACAGAAGTACTATACTTAATAACTGAAGGAATCTTTTCCTTCATAAATTTTTCTTTTCTGGATCTAGAGTTTTTAAAAATAATATTTGCCATTAAATGCATTGATAAACTAAATTTTGCTTTCTATTAAATGAGTGAGGGTAATGCACTAGTTGACCTATATGGAAGAGTTCACATTGTGTATTTTTTCAAATCACCTATTATAATTGTGTACTATATGCCAAGTCTGCTCATTCTTTTACATTTTGTTTACTTAATACTCACAGTAACTCCATGGCTAATGTAAATTTATCATCCCTTGGAACATTCCCATATTAGAACTGAGGCACAGCAAAGTTGAAATAATTTACTGGAGTTATCCTTACCAGAAGTGGCAGAGCAGGTATTTGAACCCAGGGAATCTGACTTCCAGGTCCTTGAATTTAACTACTGTACTTAACTATGAAGACTGCTTGCTTGATAGCTTTTACTTTTAAAAAGAGAAATAGTGGATGCAGATTAGAGGTGTGAACTATGAGAGCTAAATGTCACACCAGCCTGACTCTCCTGCTGGGCAGTTCAGTCTTCACATGTCATCTTCCAAAGTGTGTGCATTTGATTATAGTCAGCAGAAGTGTGAGTGCCTTGAGTGACAGAATCAAGGCTTTAATATTACAGCAAAGATGATATTTGGTCTGTGGGTACCATGCTTTGGGGATAGATTTACTGAGAAGAAGAAGGATAGGTAGTCTTGACATTAGTAGAAGTGACTCTGCCACAAACAGCGTCAGCTGATTTATCATCTGGGCACACTTGTAACTTGGTGGGCACAACAGCACAGGGCAGAGCGATATGACAGGGAATATGCAGACATAAATGTAAAGTGATAGGAGAGGTTTGGTTAAATATTATAGTTTATCAAACCACAGACTGACTGCACTCAAGTAGAAGCACTGAGTACAATTGTAATCCACGTAGTAAAAGGTGAAAAGATACCAGTTCTTAATACTTTTCCCACCTTTAAACAACTTCATCTGAAATCTTAACTAAAGGAGCTCTAGAGGGAGCTAATCTATTTATGTACATGTATTTTTTAAAGGCATCGCAAACCTCAGCTGTGCTATTAACTGGAGCGATGATTCATTCATGCTCATACAGTAGTAATGATCCTCAGCTTTATAAACGGGCAGCAGTGTCAGATCCTAATCTGAAAGAAACATGCGTTATTTGATTTTCTTTCAGAAGATTCTTTCCTGTACAAGTAAATCGTATTCTGTAACCCTCAAAGTCCATATGTGTAACATGTCATAATTTGAAAAGGGGGTAATGGCTTTTGCTGATGGAAGATTTCAAAACATTTCCTTCAAAAATGTATTGTCCATGTTTACTGCAAACCCTGTGTACATGTAAACCCAGCTCTGTCCTTGTCTCACACTGGCCTCCTTCAGGAGATCCCCTTGGACTTTAAAATAAAAGAAGCAATCATCCTCTATTTGTGGCTTGGCATCCATGGCCACAAATAAAATAAAAAGATTTTTTACTTCTTTAGGTTAGGATGAAGCCAACCAACTTCAGAGTTCTCTTCTCCTTTAGGTTGAGGGTGCTGAATCGGGTTAGATTCATAATTCCTGGAGTCTTAAGGCCCCTGATTAGTGGTACGCCAAATTCTTCATGGTGTACAGCCCTGTAACAACAACTCGCTTCCATCAAAGTAAATCAAGATATCTCCCTGCCTTCATTTAATTTAAATTAAATCTTAATTTTCACATAGTGGAAGTAAAAGAGCCTTTGTATTCTGTCATGCAGAAAGTGGTTCATGATAGGCAGAAATGAAATGCAGGGAAAATCTACAATAGCTTATAAATACAGAGGAAAACTGAAGAATTTTTAGAGTGAGACAGAGCATTTGGATTTGGCCAAGGATTTGTTAAGAAGGTGGCAGATCCATCATTTGAGGAGTGAAGTAAATTAGGAGGAGAGCCACAGTCTGAGGGTGGCAGCCCTGGGGAAGGAAGGCGTTGCACAAAGAAGGGAGCAAAGGTGGCCGCATGCTGCCGGCTCCTCCCACTCTGCCCTGCGTTCCACCCAGCATCTTATCCTCTAATAAGCTCACCAGGCCAGCCATAGTTACTTAGGTTTTAACACCTTACTCTGGAAGAATATGTGATAAATAGGGTTTTCCTTCAACTCCCACCCCACCAAAAATGGTAATAGCATGCACCTGCTTACACATGTTTTGAATCTATTCAAACTCCTTGATATTTACTGGGTTTGGTGAAACTTTTGTCAGACTAAAGGCATTGAAAATAAGGGAAGAAAGAGCAGGGCTGGGGATTTAGCTCAGTGGTTTCACCGCCTGCTGCACAAGCACAAGGACCCAAGTTCCATCCCCGTACCTAAAAAACCCCCATCTTTTAGGGGACTGAATTTTGCAGGGGATTTAGCTAAGTGCTGCCGCCACCTGCCTTGCAAGCGCAAGGTTCTGAGTTTGATCCTTGGTACCAAAAAAAACAAAAAAAAGAGCAGATTACCTTTAACCTAAGGTATGTTTAACCTAAGGTGAAAGGACTGTGAATAGATATATGGGGAAAATGAAGAAGAGGAAACAAAAATACCAGGTGAGAGTAGCAAATATTTTATAGTAATTCTCTCATTAAAATAATTTATAGAAATATCTAACTTCTCATATCATGGAGGTTATTTTAGGACTATATAATTTTAAAGTGCTGCTGATTGTCACTTTGCACTCATAGCTGATTTATATTTTGGCATGATATTTTTTTCTTTTGAATTTCAGCATTGCTTACTGATCGGATTTGCATCATTTTTAACCCTTTTTTTAATGTCCAAGTTAATGAAATACTTTTATGTAAGAAGGAAATTAAGCAAATGTTTCTTTATGATTAAGAATGTTATATATTATTGGACGTAGATGCTGTGTGTTACAGATGAAACAACATACGTATCCACAGTCAAGTCACAGTTGTGTCACTTTGTATTTGTGTGACCCCTTAACAGTTTCGTTACCTATCTCAGACTCAGTTTCCTGATCCACAAATAGGAAAAATAATACAATTTTTGCATACATCTTATTTATTTGGGAATAAAATGATAAGTAATTTGTATTCATTTTGAAACTTGTTTACTGTCCATCTAGATATAATTAAATTGTGTGTGTGTATATATATATATATATATATATATATATATATATATATATATGTATGTATAAACGTTAATTGTAACTTTCCCGTTCATAGCCTGTTAAGGCATGGAATTTTAGCTTGTTGATGTCTGGGATATCAATTTTTATCACCCTTATCAAACTCTTGATACCATACTGAATATATTATAAACAAAAATGAGGCATCATCCTTTCTTTTTGAAAGATTGGTTATAGATGTTGAATTGATCTTAAGTGCAGTTGTTCAAGTGCAGTTGTTTACTAGATGAACCTCATACCTCACTCAAGAATACATAGAGGTATATAGGTCACAGGATCCACCAGTTTGAGAGGTTAAGATCTCTTTGAGAATCTCATGAATGCTAAAGGTCATCTCCCCAGAAAAGTACTTATATGCACAGAATTTTGCAAGAAATTTCAAGTGTTCACATTCATAGATCCTAATTAAATACCACCATCTCCATCTTTGATTTTTATATATAGAAGGATTTGATGCTACGGCTTTTTCCTTTGCAGATTTCTGGGTTTTCCAGAATATTATGACTTTCTATTATAGACTATAATATAGAATTTCTTTTCCTGGTCAGCTGTACCTCCACTTCTTCCTTGCTTTCGCTACACTCCTTCTAAAATAGACGGCTTTTAAACAGTCCTGATTCAGCCTGCCTCCACCATTGCCACTCTCCAGTGTCTTTCAAGTTCTTAATCACACTGGATAACAGGAAGGGAGGGAGGAGAGACCATGATCCAGGTAAAAAAATGCAAGAAGCAGTGGATTTGGACAGAAACAACAATTGCAGTCAGTTCCAACACTACTAAATTAGGCTGCAGTAATGCTAAACAGGTTAACAGCCTGAAAAATTAGACTAAGATCCACTAATTTTAACCAACTATTGTAAATTCTTTGGTACTAGGTTCATTTGTAAATAGCCCTTCATTAAGATCTTCAGGGATTTGGCCTGAATTTCACCTCTATTAGTAAAATACGAAATTGATTTTTAACTGCAAAGTTGTATAACTATGTATTGGATTATCATATTGCTCTATAATGTGATTTGCTATGATGTGAAGAAAAGTCACCCATCATCACATTCATTGTGTGAAATGTCTGCCACGTGGACAGACTAGGGTTTGGGGAGGGGGGTGTTGTTCTTCTTGTTGCTGTTGTTTTGCTCAATTAGTCTAAAAGGTCTATATTTTTTCCAGTTTGTACAATTTTAATTCCTAGATTTTCTTCTCTTGCTCTCATTCCTCAGCCTATTTATCACTTAATTTTATTTCATTTCACTGGTGGTCCTCAAGGTTTATGTCTTCAGCTGGTCTTAAATACATCTGCTTAATGTTAACAACAACCACAGCAAAACTTAGATCAAGTATTTTAAAATGCAGGCTTATTCTTAGAATATCAGAAAAGCAAGTTCTTATGTTGTAACTTGAGCAGAAATTGTTTTAGGTCTCTAAAAGTATTTGTATTTCAAAAATACGAGTAAGGATTCATCACTTCTTCCTTAGCCTGATGAATTCACTATTTTAGAAATTTTTATTGTGATCTAATATTGATTTAAATTTTTATATTCTAGTGTCAATAGTGGTCCAGTGCGAAAATAATTTTTGAAATAAGATCCCCAAGGCTACATACTACTTAATAATTACTGTGAAGTATTGAATTAGAGTATTATTTTATGCTCACTAAAGATATTATTGGTTTTGAAAAGTGAATTTTGCAGTAGTACTATGTTGTTGATAACCAATATTGATTTTAAGATTTTGATATTATATAAACAGAAAACATAGGGATCAGAGATTTTAGGTGTGGTAATGTGAATTAGATAGTGCGTTCAATTTCCATTACGTAGTGTTCATTGAGGAGGGATGTACATATGCAGGATTTAACGAAAATTTTTAAAAAGAGACATTTTAATTCAAAATGCCAACAGGCATCATTTGGCATCAGAAGCGTAGCTTGCAGTGTTCTCCATATGAGCTTTCATCACCACTCACAATTCTCCCCTTTTTTAAAGTCCACTATTATATTTTTATGGACAATTCATACAAATTAATAGCAAATTACAGAGGAACTGCTCTTTTTCTTCAAGAATTTAGAGAAAGACATTTGTTGCAAAAGAAAGAAGGTATTACTATGAAATTCATCTGTCTATTTTAACTGTAATTTTTATTAAGATTTCCTATATTTATTGTGCCACATTAGGGTCGCAAGTATTAGTAGAGTACAAACTTTTTTTATTCTTTTGATGTAGAAATTTTATTTTTCATTTTCTTTATCTGGCAGGCCACTGGTGAGTTCATCAGTATCTTCAAGCCAAGCCACTTTTTTTCTTTTCAGAAGCCATTTAATTTTACAGATGTAACATTCTATAGAAAGAATTTAAAATGGAATAGTTTGCTACCATAAAGAAGTATATTCAAAAGCAAAGTAATATCTATAGGCTTTGAAAGAAAAGGATCTTTGTGGGCATTTAACACTCTGAGGAATTACAAGACCGTGATGAAGAGCAGGCTAGTTAAAGCGAAGAAGTCAAAGGAAGATATCTTTCTTTACCAATATGTCACTCCTGAAAATTAGTAGAAGATAGTCCTAAGTAGCTAATAGTGAACCCCGGGTGCTAACTTCTCTGAAGCACTGAAATAGGAAGTGGTGGAAGAAACTTGTAAAAGAAACCCTCGGGGATTCCCCTGTGATCCCTTTAATCCTTGAATTGTCAAACCACATGAAAAATAATAGCTCTGCCTAGCTCTAAGACTTAAGTGGCATTATCTTTTAAAAGAAAATATTAGGTCTGTTCATATCTCTGGATAAGAATAGAGTATGTGTTCAAGTACAGAAAAGAGTAACCTTGAACCACAGATACATATGACCCTTTCAATTTTAATCTAATATTATTATTATCTATGACTAAGCAGGCTGCATCCAGTGGGGGAAAAAACTATAGCCAATATTTTATATTTCTTTTTTAAAACAGATGATTCAACGGGAAGCAGATGTAAAAAGTAAGGTAACTGCTGTGGCATTGACAGACTCTGTTCACAGTGTGTGGCATCAAGAAGCTGGCAAAACGATTCGGGAATGGATGAGAGAGGTGAGACTTGGTGTTTTCAGTGCTGAGATGAATGTCTTTGAGCCTTTATACCTTGAGGACCACTAACTTTTATTGCCTCCCATCCCCACGCTCCTTTTTGAGAAGGAGAGTATCAAGAAAGAATGGGGGAAAAAACTAGATACGATGAAAAGAATAATAGAAAACCCTTCAGGAGAACAAAAACTTTTTGAGGGCACTCTTCCTCTTCTTTTTGGCTTTCCATAGAATATTATCATAGAATATGCATTATGTACGATATATAGAATATGTGTCAGAAATTTGCCCAAAGATGGATGTGGTGTCTTTATGATTCACCAGCTAGCGAGCATTGATACCGCTTAATTATAAGAAAGAATTCCAGGGTCCACATGGTCTTGTGTGGTTCTTCTTGAAGGTAGTCAGGTTGTGCTACTTTTAAATCGATCGGCTCACTACTGCCCAGAGGGCAAAAAGAAGGAAAAAGCCCGGATGGAGAAAGCCAGGCTGTGGCCACCGTGTGGGCTCCGCGTCTTTTCACACTTCCTAAGGGCTAGAAAATCACTGCGCGCCTCCTTTTTTTCCCAAAACTTTCGGTTCATTGTTTTTTTGTTTCCTATTCGAGATATCTGGCTGTAATTCTCTTTTATTTATATTTACCTTTCTGATAATATAAGCAGTGTACATCAGCTACCCCATGATAAATCAGTAGTAATCGTAATAAATCAGTGACCAGTCTGCTGTAGTAATTATTTAGCCAAATTATTGACCTTCTTAGATTTCTCTTAGTGTTTCTAAATAGAATGCCTGAGTGTCTCTTCAGCTGACCTGCAATGAGAGGAACATTCTAACAAGCCTCATGGCACACTACAAGGATCAGAAAATTAGTATCTGAGAAGAGTTTGGATAGAAGAGTTAGGTTAAATAATCCTACACAGTGGTGTCATCACCAATCCGTGTCACTGTTCTTATTCTCCATTAGAAAACATATTCATCACACAGATGTCTAAAATGGTTCTATCCAAAATACATGAAAAACTCAAACAATTCAATCACAAGAAAACAAATAACAATTTTAAATTTACGTGTAGTTTGGATATTAATTATCTGATTAATTATCTGATGTGTGGGAAATAAGAATGTGGCATAGGAACACACTGGAATACTATTTGGCCTTACAAAAGATGAAAAGTCTGTGATTTGTGATGACATGGATTAACCTGGAGGATATTATATTAAATGAAATAAACCAGGCACAAAAAAACAAAAAAAAGTTTTAAATAAAATAGTTTTATTTCAGTCCTCATAATGCTGTAAACATATTGGGGGTGGGGTTTAAATCTATTCTAACACACAGATGTTTTCTGACCACATGCTCTTTCACAGTGTGGCTTCATCTCTAATTGCCTTTTTCAAGGAGCTAAACTTCTGCAAGATAGAATTCCATGTGTTCTTTGCCTCTACCTTTTTATGCTATTTATTTGCCCAAATGAATGCATAGACATCTCCTAGCATTATCTAAGTAGCAAAATTAAGCCTTTAGTGACATTTTTTTCTATGCATAAACAGTATGGAATTTGGCATTTGGCCCAAACTAGAAAAACCCCATTCATTATCGTTTAACTGGAAATTCTTCATGAAAGTCTCATTCTAGGTGACAGATATAAAAAAATATATTTGGATTTACTTCTAAATACAAGGGCTGATTCAAAAATTCAGTGTATGTTTAAATTTAAAAGTTTTATTTCAGTAAGAGATACCTTTCCATTCATCCCCCTCAAACTTTCCCTAGCCTCAAACACACTTATCACCTGATTTGCCACCATGTGACTTCAGGCTCTTCCCCAAAGACATGACCATGGAAGGTAAACATTTTCAATCAGTTCAGGACATTGAGGTAGCTAGGACGGCACAGCTAAAGACATGGAAGAGGATTCCAGACCTGCTTCCCGAAGCGTCAAGAACGATGGGATGAGTGGATATTTGGAGGGAGATTAATGTCAATGTGTCTTTTACTGTAATGCATTTTTTGAAAGTGTTTCAGTATTCACCTTATTTTTGATCATTCCTCATCTATCTAAGGGTGGATTAGGTGTGCTCAAAAAAAATGTATTAATCTGTGCAGTTTTCATCTGACTAAACAGGGAATTATTGAATTCATCATAATTTAATCAAGGCTCCCATTAGTTTCTTTAAAAGTATAGATTTTATAAAATTTATAAACTTTTTAAGTGTCCTACTTCTTGGATAATTCTTTCAGTTCTTCCCATTATGCCTTAGGGAAGCAATGTGAAGAATTTGTGTTCTGACCTATCAAAATGAAACTCCGGCTCAGTCATTTCCCTAGCTGTAAAGTCTTAGGCATGTTATTCAATCTCTTTGAGATTCAGTTTTCTCAAAGGATGTAATATCTACCTGGCAAACAAAAGTAGAGAACAACTTATGTAAGGAAACAGCACTATTGCTGACATTTTAAAGAAATTCAGCAAATTACAGATCTTACTGTTATTACCTTGTACTCCCAAATAATATAAAGCACAGGAACTGTATTCTCCTTTTGTTTTCTTGATTTGCATATTCAGTTTATCTCACAAAAGGGAAGCAGAGTAACATGTTGGAAGTATTCAGAGCAAGTAATTAGGCAAACTGAGTTTTGATTCAGCTTAGTCACTCACTAAATAAATCAGTACCTAAGGAGATATATATATATATGTATATATATAATATATATATACATATATATATATTATACTGGCTATTTTACTAAGACTCGTAATTTTCAATGAACCAATCCATCTTTTAGGGCCTGTTTCATAATTGTGAATGAAAGATAATAATTCCTATCTGGCTACTTCTTGAACTGTTACAAGAATCAAAGATGTTGATCAAAAAGAAAACCCCCTGAAAAGCAAATGGTAGTGCATAAAGAAATGAGATATGTTATTACGGAAAACACTTTACAATCTTAGAAAAATTATTACATCATTCTTGGTAGAGCTGTGAAATTTTCCCTGCTGAGATCTCTTCTCCAAGACAAGAACAAAAGCGAGGCTACAGAAGTCTGTGACATGCATCCTAGTCTAACTCCCCTCAGTGGGTGAGGCCTAGCAGAGGAAGTGTTAGTGTGCCTTAGCAAGACACAAGTCCAGTGTTTCCCAACACTCCGGACGAACTCTGGTCTCTTTTCTTTCTCCTTTCTCGGACACTCTCCACCCTATAAGACTCTTCATAATATTGAAGAACTAACAATCTTGGATTACAGTGAATGGACGGGGCTGTTGTCATGAGCAGGGGCATTGAGAGTAGAGTGATGAGGCAAACTGCCGCTCAGCAGCCCCTGCTCTCCCACCTCCTACTCTTGCTGCATTTGGAAGCAGCAAGCACACTGATATTTTGCAGCTACCCACCCCCAAGATCAGCACTGTAGCTAACCTGGAATATTGTCCACATAAATAATATGTAGAGGCTGTTAACATATAGTGGAGGCCTTGGTGCTTTTATCTTCTTGATGATTGGGTTTATTATTTCACCAAAAACTGCTGTAAATTTTGGAAGTGGAACAGTGGTTAAGAATTGCCTAGTTAGTCTTAATACTATTCTAAAAAGCAGTAAAGTAGTTTTATGTTTTGCATCCATGTTTAATGTGATAGTTGTTTCATGGTATTCACTTACTATAAAAAGCTGTTATTTATTTAAAATTATCAATTTAGCATACAGTATAGATGTTAAGAAATATATCTTTGTATTATATAATTTTTAAATAACAGTTCCTTTTAAAGAGGGCTGCTTTTGACAATTATACTAAGTAAAACTCCCAGCTAAAAGACCAAGTATAGAAGCTAAGCTGGCCTCTTGAGGAGAGGGAAAAGGTGACCAAAGGCTGCTAAGAGGAACCTCTCACATCAGCTCCAAAACTATCAGGTCTCAGTGGGTCATTGTTGTTTCCTGACATACCCGTGGCTTCTGAAAGTCTCCAGCCAAGCCACATATGCAGTCTCCATAGCGGTCTTGAACCCTTTCTATGGCCTTTCAGTTCTGAATGTAGACCCAGCCTGGGGAATAACACTTCAACTTCTCTGTGGACACAGAATCTTTCATATTAAAGGTCAACCTTTAGACAGTGGTTATTTGCAACTCAGACAACTGTATAAGGAAAAAATGAGTAAAAACCTAGACTCCCTAATGGCTAAAGATGATGAACATTTTTTCATGTGCTTATTGGCCATACTTCTTTTGAGAAGTGTCTATTCATTAAGAACACAAAAATCTAAATGCTCATGAGGATAAAGGGACAAAGGAACCCTCCTACATTGTTGGTAGAAATGTAAACTATTATAACCATTATGTAAATCAGAATGGAGAGTTCTCAAAAAACTAAAAACAGAAATTTCATTTTATCCTGGTTATATTACTGAACAAGTTAAAGACATCATACTATAGTGATACATACATACCCATGTTTATAGCAGCACAGTTGACAACAGCTAAGCTCTGGAAACACCATAGATACCCATCAGCAGACTGATGGATAAAGAAAATGGCATAAATGGTATGCACCATGGGATGTTATTCAGACATAAGAATTAAATCATGCCATTTCAGGAAAAAAATGGATGAATCTTGAAACCATAATGTTAAGTCAAATTAGACACAGAAAATGTAATAATGTATGGTTTCTATCACATTACAAACCCAAAATATAAAAACAAAGTAAAGCAAAGGCGAGATGATAGGGAACAGAAAGCCAGACTTTTCAAAGAAGGGGAAGAGGATCAAGGGAAGAGTACAGAGGAAGTAAAGGGATCACAAACAATAAAGATGTTCCCCAAAACAAATATAACCGCTATGTATTGCAAACATTAAAAAAAAAAAAAGCCTAGATTCATCCAACACAGCAAACATCTCTAAATACCTTGCGCAGGAATAGCTACTATTTACTTTTCTCTTTAAATGTAATATTCTAAATTCTAATACTTGTATAAAAACTTTCTTTTCTATCTACTTTAAACTGTTGTCAACCCTGGGTTCCAGTCAGAGGGCCGTGGTCTAGAGGCACGTCCAGTCCATATCAGTAGTTCTCAAACTTTTGGATTTAACAAAGGGAAAATTTAGAACCACAAAAATCCAGAGGGTCATAATCTTACAGTAAGAAACTTTTAAATTGAAAATGCTTAACTCTAAGAAACACGCACTACATTTCCTGCTTTCCTCTTTTTCCTTTACTCCCAGAGAAACACTAGTTATACAATCCATCCCACCTGTGGGCTCTGGGCAAGGGTTTCCTTCTTGATGCTTGTTTGTGTGAAGTGGGTGCTAGATCTAAGACCCAAGCGTGGCACTGTTGGTACCTGGAGTCCTTGTTGCCTACTCTGGGCACCTTGTCATAAGATCTCAGTGGCTGCCAGCACACTCTAGCATAGTTGAATTTAGCTAGGGCTTTCTTAGTGGGCTGTCTGTGTTGCCACCTGAGGCATATTAATAGTCTTCAGCCCAAATAAAGAACCCGGGTAGGAGACAAACATGGGCATTAACGAGGATCAATAAGCATTAGAAAAATAATGAAAGAAGTTTGCTTTTTAAACTACAGAAACACATCTCAAGACAGGGAATTACATGTGATAAAGTGGAATTTCAGGTGAATTAAATTCATAGATAATGGTTATACACCTCTCACATATACTTTTCAATGTTTATTTTTTTATTTCATCATATGCTATCATACAGCAAATATTTTTAGCTTGTTTTGCCCTGTCTTCATGTGATTTTTCCACTAAGGTAAAAATACCACATTTGTACACACACATAATACACTCTTCACACTAACAGCTTCAAACCTTTACAATCCCACACAGGTTGCGCTGTCATTCCACAGAACTTGTGGGCATATTCACTTTAACTATAGGGTGCATAGCTTCTATCTAATTTTTATGGGATCATAGCAAGTGCCTAGATAAAAACCGAAATTTTGCTTTCAGTGTTTGAGTTAAAGCCAACCTATACAAAATGGACAAATTGCATTTTTCTAGCTTTTAAAAATCAGCAAGTTGGGAAAACAATTAATATCCCCATATTATAATATGCCATCACTTTTATTAATACTAGAAAATCCTATAGGATATAGTTTTACATATATAAAGTGTAGATATCAGTATTGAGACTGACATATCACCTGGGTAATAGCCAACTTTCATCGGATTTAGAGGTACTATGAGGATGAATAATAATTAAAATATAACCTAATCGCTGCCTGTCTGTTGGTAGTGCTAATTGCTGTCATTGAAAAGACTGAATTGTTTAAGAAAAAGGGAGAGAAAGAGAAAGTCATTCTTCATTGAAGCTATCTCCCTGTATCATTGCGAGCCTATTTTTAGTATCTATAGAAGTCATGAGTTTGAATTTATTAGGGGCTATGATGAATGATAAAACAAATCATCCATTTCTATATCTTGACACTGCTTTGGAGAATACTTATTTCTTACAAGCAAGTGTCAGACTGTATATAAAAGCTGGCTAATTGTGTGCTAATCTTCTGCATTATCTAGAATTCTCTGATGTCGTATTCTATCAATGGTAATATTAATTTTACTTATTTCAAATGTATGAAAGCTTCTAAAGCCCTATTTCTTTTATAATTTCTACTCTCACATTGCATAAGTTTGCATTCATCTGCTAATTAAGATTAGGAGGCCATGTTATTGAATATGTATCCATTTAAAACCATCAAGCTTTTGTAATACATGAAAAATACTAATATTTGATCCATTTTAAATATAAAAAGAGAAAGCATTTAAGAATATTACTAGATGTGTTTGTTTTCACGTTTTTTTCTCCTACACAGTTCAATAGTTTCATTGATCCACTGTTTCTTACAAAAATCCGCCATGCTTTGTGAACTTCACTTTCTAATCTCATAGAGCAACCCTTCCTTTATACTATTCCTGCTCTCTCTGGTCCCAGAACAGTAGGGTTGCCTTGACAAATCTATTCAATAGCCATTCCTCGGCCTTTATTGGTGGGGACTGGGGCCTTTGAAATTCTCTCCTCACTGCAACACAGCTGACATCTTCTTCCAGACAGAATGAATTAAGGAAATACAATAAGACACTTGATCTACCAGTCAAGGGTCTTTCCACAGTGAGGACGGATTCCATGGTGCACAACCAGGGCAGCAAGCATCTACAAATACACAATGCATCCTTGTTTACTAGAATAGCAATCACCCATTTTTCCAACATGATTGATGGGATGATTTCTTTTAAAATAAAATCTGTCTGGAAATTCATATTGTGTGTGTGTGTGTAATTTTAAAAAATCATATGACGTTAATCATATTTTCTAAGCTAATGTTCAAATGCAGACTTAAAATTTATAAAGTAAAGATAGCATACTTTCATTTTTCTGATCACAAATCATCATGACCACAGAGAGTGATCGTTAATATTGAAAGCTTTGTGTCCTCAGACACACAACTACATTTCACCAGGTTGTGTTTCTAATCTATATAACTGTTTCGGTATAGCTTTCATTGGGCCAAGTCAAAATAAAACTTAAAAGAATATATTTATAAGGGGCAGATTTTTTGGGAGAAATTCAAAATCCATTTTGTCTAGTATTATACAAAAAGTACAGTTTACACATTAGTTATTCTTTTACTTGGTTCAAATCAGTATTTATTTCACTCTCAGGGCTTAGAATGGTACACTTTAAATTTTTGCCTTAATTATAATCCCTATATTTGTTTATTCCTTGGCCATCTAATCTTTTCTTAAAAATATATTGCAATATGGTTCACAGGTTACATGTCTTCTTAATATCAGTGCAGCTAAGTTGATGAATTGTAAAAGATAAACTTTTTCCCACAGACAGTTTACTCACAAATAATTAATGTTTACCTAAGAAAAAATTAAGTATATGGAATTAAATACACTCTCAGTGATTGATTTTATAGGATCAATTGAGCTTTTCCACCTAAATATTTGGTCTTGGCTTAAATTGTGTTTCAACAATATTATCTCTGTTACATTGCAGAACTGTTGTAATTGGGTCTCTAGCTCAGAACCATTAGACACATCAGTGGAATCCATGCTGCCTGACTGTCCCAGAGTCTCAGCAGGTATGTATTTGATGAAAGATGTGTATTTTTAAGTAAAAAATTTGCTAATGAAATGTAGAATTCAAGGGCTGGGGTGTAGTTCAGTGGTAGAGTGATGGTCTAGCACACACAGGGCACTGGGTTCCATCCACAGCACTACAAAACAAAAACATAAGCATAAAGAAATGTACAGTTCTATTTTGTGAATTAAGTATTTTGTTCTGCCTTGAATTATTGAATGAATTATTGATAATGTAGGGCATATGTCTAATCCACTACCAAAACTTAGATAGCTTAAAGTGCTTACCAACAAACTCAGGAGAATGAAGAGGTGGAACAATTCAAAAGTAATGAAGACAGTTGCTGTTGAAGCTCTGGGAGATAAGACAGTGCCAAAGACAAGGATTGGGTAGCCATAACAGTCTTTTACAGGACGTTGTCTCTGATTGAACACCCACCCCGTGATATGTCAGAGAATCAAGGCTATTATGTAGCATACAGTCTTTTTTTTCCCCAGTACCAGGGATCAAACTCAGGACCTTGCACTTGTGAGGCAGATGCACTGCCCCTGAGCTAAATCCCCAGTCCTGTGGTGTACAGTCTTTAGAAAAAAAAATTTTCATGCTAAGATTTTAGCTAGACCATGTACATTAGATATGATTGTGGGAAGATGTGCGAGATGGCATGCTACACAAAAGAAACAGAAGTGCAAAGCATAAGAGCTGGGATGTCTTTGAAGATGTTCATAGAGAATAAAGGCAAAACTAGCCTGCCTACCGAAAGGTAAGAGGTGAAGAGATGGCCCCTCAGGAAGCAGTTGGGTTCTGGAAACGGTAAGGATAGCATGGACTTCCATCCTACAGGCTTTGTAGTTAAGTCTCTAGGTAGGGAGAGGGAATGGCAACGTCAGTGGTGTTCCTTTCCTGTTTTGACTTTCACGGCTCTCCGCCATTTTGGACAGTCATGTCCGGTTTATGACTAACAACAAAAATGGCCTTGCTTTGGCTAGGGATTCCAGAGAATGAGCAGTTTAAACACAACTCCAAGCGTAGGTGATAGCTAATCACCAAGTACTTAGAGTTGCAGACATTTTTTAGATATTCACAGGAAAAAACTTGAAGGACAGTTCAAATTCTGGGTTATGAGCTATTATTATTGTGAACCACCACTGTCCTTAATACTTCACCTGAGCCTTATGATCATTAAGACTAAATTATGTTGGACTATCAGTGGGTCAGTCAGAAGGAGAACCACTAGGACATATACAGTATATGCTGCAACCTATGTACACATGTATATATTTGGGTTTGTATGTATATATTATATAACCTATTTTTGTTATTCATGATAATAGTATTCTGTGAAGTTACTGAGAGTCCTGAATTAGCAAGTACTTGTTACTCCTAGGGAAGATACGGGGCAATACAATTTCTGTGAACTTCTGGTCACATTTTTGTCAGCCAATCAATATAACTCTTGTTGTATGTGTGTTTCTGATTAGAGACTCCTTATTTAATATACATTGTGGCTTCTTTAACATTGAACTCATGACCAACAGCCTTTAACTTATGCCTAAGCAAAGCTTATCTAACATATTTTGTCCATAAGTTGCATCACAGCCTTGTTGTATCTATGAACACTAGACAGCACCTCAGCACTGTATTTGGAAGCCATTTAAAACAAGGAAATCAGCTGGTCATGGTGTCACAAGCCTGTAATCTTTGCACTCGGAAGGCTGAGGCAGGAGGATCACTGAGTTTGAGGACATTGTGAACTACATAATGAGTTCAAGGCTAGCCTGAATGAACTACATAGCAAGACACCATCTCTAAATAAATAAATATAAACAAACAAATATAACAAAAGCACAAAAATTCAAAAAATTTGGCACTAAATATTCTGTGTAAAGGACATTTGTTTACAGTATGAGATCTGAACCAAGAAGACAGAGCATGGCCTTTGTTAAGAATGGTGACTGAACTGTTTCAGTACTCTGCAGGTGTGCATATTGTAAATGATTGAAAAATTGCCATGAGGTTATAAATAAATTTTAGTGAGTAGATAAATTCACAGATGAAGACTTCACAAATAATGAAGACAGACTTCTTTATATCAGTGTAGAGGAAAAGATTTGTTATTGATTCCTGGCCAGAGCTGGTTAAACAGTCTTGGTAAAGATGTTAACTTTGCATGTGATGCTGGAGCTTGTGTCCCAAAGCTGGCAGTTGGTGGGGAAATTTAGGTGTAAAATGGCAGAGAAGAGAAATGAGCCAGAACCCAGAAGCAAGAGCTGAAGTCCGTACGATGAAGATGGACTTAAAAGCATGTCAGTCAGCTCTTACTGCCTTTGTCTTTGGTAATGCGAGTAGCCCTAGAATCCTGTGCTATTTGTCATGCAGCTAAACGTACACATACCTGCTCCAGGAATCAGATCCTGAGGGAGAAGCCAGGGAGTGAGGACCAGCTGGAGTCCTGGCCATTGCCATACACCACAGAATGAGCTGGCAGATTCGTGACGATGTGTGTGTGTGCACTAGAAATGATTGCTTCTTCTCTTGAAGGAAATTTCCCATCAAAACAATAAAATTTTCTCTTGTGTCCCATCCAACCAGAAACATACAAGAAAAAGAATTCCAGAAAATGTAATTCAGCCTAGCCAGATTTATTCATTGAACATCTATCACAGGCCACCCCTTGCCAGTTTGGCACCAATATTTATCTCCCTAAAACATATTTAACCTCCAATTGAAGACATTAATAAAGTCACACTTCCACCTGACATGGTACAGTGACCAGGTAGCCCCGCAAACACACTAACCTTTTTCCCCAGTTGACAGTACAAAGTCCCTTTATTGTCCCTGTTTGATATCTTGTAATTTAAATCCTGAAAGACAAAGATACTATTGACACATCTTATATCCAGTGATAAAGGAATAAGACAAGAGACAAAACAAAAATATTTAGTGTATATATATTCACATAAAAATAAAGAAATACAATGACATTCTTCACTTTTGCAGCTGATCATATGCTTTTAGCTGATATTATGACTGCCTTCTTCCACTACCCAGTTAATATTCCCATTGCTCTCCACGGGCAGCTTAGCCTGGGAAATGACCCGAACCTTCGTTCCTGAAGGGTCTGGGCCATTAGAAATCCTGCCTGAGTTAGGTTGTTGTAGTATCCCATTGACTGTAATTGCAGGAAATGTAAAGACACACTGTATCATTCCCAGCATTGCTGACATACTCTTCTTACCCCCTCCCACACACACACTGTGAGTAACAGCAACTCAGTGTTCCTTGGGAAATCGGTATCCATCACACAGACAGTATAGTGACACCCTCTGTTTCCCATTGGTTTGGTGGCATAAGGAGCCCCAAATGACAAGATGGTAGTCTCACCTTCATTTGTATGAAATCATTATTGTGTCACCTGATGGAAACATTTCTCCCTGTGGAACCAAGAGTTTCCGACCAGCAGAGCCTACCGTCATGGCAATGGCAAGCAACAGTTTGGCAAGTGGGTCCTTAAGGATAATAGGAAGAGAAACCAGTCCCACTTGTGTCACTTCATTTCCAGATCAGGGGTAAATAGCACTTTATAGTAAATGCAGATTCAGAACAAATTTCATATCCTGGAAGACACTGTCCCAGCTTCACAAGGTGTTGTCACCTCACAGTCATTATACCTGAAATTTCAGAAGGCCATTCCACCATTCTACTACGCCTGCTGCTTGGGGGTGTCAGGGAGAGAGGAAGAGCGGCGGGTGTTGGCAGGCACTGGTCTCTCTTGTCCCCTCACCTGCCCACTCTGATGGAAACCAGCGGCCATGTTCTAAGCTGCTCTGGGGAGAGGTCTGTATGGCAGGGAACTGGGGTCTGTGGCCAGGTGCCAGCGAGGGCCTGCAGTCTGCCAGTAGCCACATGAGTGACCTTGGAAGAGGAGTCTCCGGAGTTGAGCCTTGAAATGGCTGCAGCCCCAGCCAACACTGTGATTGCAGCCTGGTGAAAGACGCTGAGCCAGGGTCACCCAGCTAAGCCACATCCTGATTTCTGACTCACAAAAACTGTGAGATTATAAATGTGTATTGCTTTAGCTGCCAGGTTTGGGGGTGATTTGTTCCACAGCAGTAGATAATTAACACGACAGGGTTCAACTTCAGCTTTGGTGGTCATTCCAATCTAAGAAGACACAACCTTTACCCTTTTTTTGAGACTAAACCCCCTATCCAAATAGTCACTAAAAGCTCAATGAAGAAAATTTATTTCTAACCTTGCTCCCACTGCCTCACTAGATTTTCCTGTGCAATTTATCAGAAGAAAATATAATAATTTTCTTCTTTATTATTTTCACTTGCTCTTATACTGAGTCATGTTAAGTATTTAGCTCTTCTCTGATCAAGTATTTTCTCTGACAGAACTTGCTACTCTGGAACTTTCTATTTCCTCTGGGGTTTTGTTCCAATATATTTCACCTAAATCAGAAAGTGATTTTGTATACACTCCCCAGGACATATCCATTTGATCTTCAGTTATTTACTATGTTCCACACACTGGATCCTGAGGATACAAGAGCAAACAGTTGCTCATCATGACTACCTTTTTCCCTCTAGAAATTAAGAAGAATTACTTCCTGACCCTTCTGGTAGAGGGCAAGATCTTCTTTTTGAAGTTGCTGTCAACATTAGGTTACATGAAATGAGAAGAGTTTAAAGCTAGTACCCACAGCACAATCCTCACCTACTCATGAATGCAGAATTTTTTTAAATTAAAATCAAAGAGTTCCCATAAAGAATCCTTAAAAGTTGTTGAGCTAGGGATATTTAGTAAATACATAAAAGAAAGAATGAAAGCCAGGGGCAGTAGACTCACAAGCTATGATGAAAAGCAAAGGCATGGGTTTCACAGCACGTATTGGGTGGTGGTAATAATAATGCAGAGGATGTATACAAATATACCTGGAAGAGCCACGCTCCTGACAATGAACAGAGTGGATGAGGAAAGGAAGGAGGCAACAGTAAATACTACTGTAAGTAATGGGGACAATGAAAATGCCCTGACCAGAGTTAAGAGAGTTGGTGGGAAATCAGCTAGGGCCAAGAGATGGTGACATCGTTTTATCACCTGTCTGACTGAGGTGATGGCAGTTGGAAGGATGACAGGAAATTCAAGTGGAAACGGCCAAGAGCTTTTTAATTGAAAAACCCGAATTTCTCTGATCAGTAATCTTATTATCTGTGATTTAAAATGTTGATGTTATTTGAAGATTTCAACATGCATACTGACCACAAAAAAGTAATGGCTGTTCACTCAATTTAATGGGTTTTTTTCAAGGCTCGCTAAATTATATGGTTTTTCCCTTAAGTTATAAAATACTCTTATCTTTTGACTGAAACTTTCAAATGATAGTGATGAGGTTGCCTATGAAAATACATACTCATTTAATATTTTATTTTCCCTTATAATTAAATCCATTTTTCCCAAGAAAAATAGATGTATTGCTCATGACAGCTTATTTTAATGAATGGCATATAGAGAGAGATATAGATATAGATATATGAAACAGGTGTAATAAAATTTTATGTAAAATGTCACCAATAATTATTTTGGTACAGTCATTTTTGTTTTTCTTTCTGAAAGGAGCTGTAATACTAAACAAGTGTATCTTCATAGTTTCTGGCAGTGTTGGACCTTACGCTTAATATGAAGTTGAACTTTTCTGTTATTTTAACATATAGTGAATGGTGAATATTTAAGAGGTCTTGAATCTGTGACAAATGACTAATTCCCCCCTTCTTTCTATTTATAGTGTTTCCTACTGGTAAAATCAGCCAGTTAGGAATACTGTTTCTCAGAGAATGTTTAATAGAATCTATCTTTAGTTTTTAGTCCGTATTTTGCTTGTTTGTTATAAATTGGCAATAACAAATTTCTGCCTCACTTCTTTTATAAAAATGTTTTTTAGACAATCTCCCTAGTTTCGGGAGATACACTTTGAGTTCACCAGAAGGGAGATACTGTAAAAATGTAATGCGCTACTGTATATTCTCATTAGGCATTTTAGAATTTGTTTATTTTAAAACTATTATTAATGTATTAATCCTATAGAAGTCAAAATATTCTTCCATTTTCCTGTCTCTAATTCTATTTATAAACATCAGATAACTTATTTATTCATGTTTTCCTATGTTCTTTGTGACACTGATAAGGTCACAAAGTACTGCACAGAAACTAGAGCTTCAGAAAGATAGAGAATATTGTGAAGGAATCAAAAGGAAAAGGAATAGTTAAATGAAAAATCTGTAGACAGTAAAGCTGAGACACTAGGTAGCAGTAAAGATGAAATTAGAAATGGTCTTGTGTGGTGTGCTGCTTCCCAAAAAGATCTATATAATTGTTGGCTGTGTGTGAGAAGGTATTCCCCTAGGAAGAAAGGCAAAGAAAATATTAATGATTGTAAGCAGACAGTTACAGAGTATCGATATGTTCTGACTTACGAGTCTGGGCACAGTTTCCTTTGGTTGGCACGTGACTGATGGGGTGCTCTTTGCTAGAGAGGCTCTACCTAGGGCGGCATTTGGGTAAGTGCTGCTGCGACCCCTTCAGATGCTCCCCAAGTGCCTCTCTGGGTCTTCTTATGCTGGCCTTACACAGCCCGATAGAGAGTGTACTAGTACCGAGCACCACTCCAGTTGCCAGGGACACCACAGTGAATTACAGCAGATTAAGGGCCCACAAGGAATTTGCGTTCTACTAGGGGAGAGAGACAAGGAACAAAATAAAAAGAAAAGTATATAGTGTATTAGATAGGGTCAGGAGAAAATACAAAGCAGGAAGAGAAGATCTGAAGTATGTGTGTTAAGAGGAGACAACTAGGTAGGTGGCCAAAGACGTCTCAGTGGGAAGATGACAGTGCTACAGCATTTACCCTACCTTCCATTGATAAAGACATTCTTTGCCTATTTAGAAATCCTTTCCCTAGACTTTAGTTATAAATTCATCTCTGAAATCAACATCTTTACTCTCTTTCTTGCTCTGGGTCCATAAAAATGTGACTTTCTCCTCAACCCACTTTACCAGTTCTCTAAGGTTAATGGCACCATAAGGCATGGTTACCAGAGAAGCACGAAGATTGTTCGTGATTCCTGAAGTAGTACATATAGGAAATGTAACATTTGGGTGGCATTCGGGGTTCACAAAGTCATTTACAGTTCAGCAGTGAGGGGACAGAGCCTTGCTAACCTAACCACCTCTTGTGTGACCTGAAGGATGAGAACCTTGACATACCTGTCACCACATTGTAACAGGCACACAGGATGAAAAGCTTTACCACATAGTCCCATTTTCTACCTACTGTTAATGACCCGAACCCACATTCACTAAAACTGCATTGTCTAGAGAGCTTCCAGATGCCTCATGGTGTATTTCCTCCAAGAATTTCTATCCATCACATTTTACCTTGGCCCTACCATGGCTTAGGCTTTTCTTTCTTATTTCAACCTATCTAGAACACTTGGTATAATTCTTGGCACCTCAAAATTAGAAAGATAGAGAGCAGCGCGGGTCCTCGGGCAGTGCTCATGGAGGCTGGGAAGGCTGGGCCGGCAGGTTGTGGGCCCCAGGCTGGCCAGGCGCCCTGACTCCTGGGCAGGCCTGGCATGAGGCAGGCGTCTTACCCTCGGCCAGGTGGGTGGGTTGGATGCTGAAACAGGAGGAGAAGACTGAGGTTCGCCTCCCTGTGCTGCATCGGGGCCCACCTTAGCAGCGGCAGGGGGACCTAAAATGCTAACACATCGCCTATCTCTACAAAGGAACAGCTAAGGAGGCTTCTACTGTCTGCAGGGAGTGAAGGGAATGGCTGCCATGTTTTTGTTCTTTTTCTGTTGCTCTTTGCCTGAGAGTTGACTTGTCATGTGGGAGGGTGAAGGCCCTTGTCAGGGGAAAGACCTAAATAGAATTCCAAAGAGACAGCTGGAGAAAGGGATTATTCAAGTCCATGCAGGAGCCAGTACAAGTCCCAGACTCACACTGAGATGTGTGCACAGAACAAAACGAAAGCCTCAGAGCAAAGGCTTCAGGAAGTGAAGACAATGGAAATCACTACTCATTGGCAGAAGAACTGATGGATGGGAGAGCCCTGAGGACTATCTTGAAGCAATGAAGGCAGATGCAGTGAGTAGTCTGACCCTGCTGTGTTGACTGCATAGCAAGATGAGAGAAAAAGGAAACTGAGTCCTCTCCTGAGGATGATAATAGGAACCAGAGCCTCACAAAACAACCAGCAAACTGCCCAGGACACTACCCAAAATTCCACAACAAAACATACCAAAAATCAGGAAAATCTGACCAATTCTCAAGGAAAGGAACAACATCCATCCCTGAATAACCCACACGAAGGATCATGGAAAGCATCTATTATAACCATTCTCAAAAAAGAAAGGCAAATAGTCTTAAAATTAATAGAAGTTCTCATCAGAGAAATAACAAGAGTCAAAGAACTTGTAGGTCAGTAAATGACAATCAAAAAAGCAAAGAAAAAGAAAAAAACAAAAAAAGTAAGAGTCTCAGATATGTAAAACAACATCAGAAGTTTTAACTTCTATACCATTGGAATGGGGAGGAGTAAAAGGAAGTGAGAAACAAAATTTATAAGGAAAAGCGTGGTATAGAAATGTCAGAAATTCATGAAAAATAGATCTGGGAAGCTCAGAAAGTCTCACCTGACACAGGCTCAACCCAATAAGCAGCAAGCGTAAAGACAATTCTTGAAAAACCTTAGAGACAAGGCTTCTGTATTTTATGTCAGATCTAAATGAATGGAATCTAGATGGTGACCATAGCCCACTGTGAAATGATCAGGAGACCTAGTATTATTCCCAAAGCAACTCCAAAACAATAGCAAACTTGTGCAAGAAAAATGAGATGACCTTGGTATCCAGAAGCTGTGAACGAAGCAGGTTTCTGTGAGAACACAGCCTTGATTTTTCTTGGTAAAATGCCTAGGCATGGGGTCGTGGGTAATAGGGAAAGGTTGTCTCTCCCAGCCTGCCCATGTTTGGCGCGTGGTGTACTGGTGGTCAGGTATTGGGAGGAACCTCTGGTGTTTTTACAAAGATTATTTGCAATCATTGTGTCTTCTCTCTGCTTTGTTTTTAAATAACTTTGGTTGCATAGATATGGACTCATGGATATTTGGTTTATAATTTGAGTTTTAATAAACTTGTTTTATTTTCAGCTCAAAAAAAAATAGAAAGATAACAGTATAATATAAAAAAGAAGACAAATAAATATGTTATGGGTTAAGAAATAAACTTGAAAAATTATATTTACATGGGCCATTCTTATTTTGGATGTAGAAAGGGGCAGCTGATAACGTGTACCCGACTCTGAACCCACATTTTCTCAACAGAATGTGAAGTGAAATGTTAACAGTTACTAGGTGAATTTGAGTTGAAGACAAACTGCCAATGTAACCCTAGTTTTTCTTTGCTTAAATAGTCCAGATTGACTGTTCACTCTGACTGAACTTACTGGATATTTGCTAAGTATTCACTTTGCTTAATTGATGAAAATACCTCTTGAGGAGATGACACCATGGAATTATATCTCTTCTTTGTTAGTGAATCACTTCCTTCTAAAGATAGTAATGAAAAATCAACAGTAATTGCCTGTAGAACATGGTGTCATTCAGAATGTTAGACAAGTTGAGTTGTCTAATATGTTTTTAGACACAGCTCAAATTAATTAGGTAATTGAAAAATCGATACTTTGCCTTGTAAACGTATCTTAAAATTCAAAGCAAATTAGCATATATGATATTGTACCACTTTTGACTGCATGTACAGCTCAAGAATTGTAGCATTCCTCTTTCCATTCAAAAGATACATTCTAATCTGTTAAGTGATGTTTTCATTAACTGAATAGCACTTTTCAGGCAGTTTTTGTTCATTGCTTAGAATTGGCCTTGTAGCTTATGTTTATCAGTAAGTTTTCCTATTCATTGTTCCATGCTACCTTATAATTATTAGTTAATGTAAAGGATGAGTGTCCTAAAAGTTGACCACCAGGAGTTCTGTGTTTTCAGTGAATTATTCACTATAAATACTTAATCAGGAACTCTGGTGCAGTAATTGGTTAGAGAATCTCTTAAGATAACCTATCTAAAAATAAGATCTTTATCTATGTAGATCACTAACATTTGCCCTGATTACAATTGGGTCCCATACTATTCTATGATTTTTGACTCCCTTCATTTCACAGTAATCAAAGTGAATATAAGTAGTCTCACTCCAGAAATCTCACTTTAAAAAAATTAAAAATAGCCACCATGTTTTTTACAGCTTTCTGAACCAATTTGTGAAAAATCTTTCGAAGAATTTGGCAGTCAAGGTGGCAACTCTTCCTTTACTGAGCTATCTTCTCTTTAAAGATAAAACTAATTATTTTTGGAATGCTCTTGGATAAATAACTGAATAATATGAATTTATACTTGAAAATGAGTTAATATGGAAAAGCTATTACTTTTACTGCCCCCATAGCAATGTCTTGTGACTTTCTATACTGTGTGCCTAATCATCAGAAAAGTCAGCCCTGACTTCCGGCCTCTCCCAAGGAGCCTCTTGGTCCTGCTATGTGATGGAATTACATCATGCCAGCCAGGTCTCCCTTTCCCCGTCAACTTGTGCTGCTTGCCTGGACCCCCTTCCTTTCGCTTTTCTCTGAGTTTGTGCTGTGTGCCTCCCTCAAGTCCCCAGGTCTGTCTGCTCTCCTGCACAATTCCTTGTCTGCTCCTGTAGACACTCTGTCTGCCTGCTCTGTCTGTCTTGTCATGGACAGACCAACAGCAAGTCACAGTGATAAATCTGTCCACTGGCAAAATACCCTAAAACATCCCACTTCAGAGAGATAGTGTTGCTTTCCAGAGGTGATTTGGAACATGTGAAATAAATATTCTTTGATACTAAAATGAAAATTCAAAATGAACATTAGGCACTATATATAGTGCAAATATTTTCCATTTATAAAATCCCAAGATGTTCTAAGTTGATCAACGTGTTAAAATCACAAGTATAGTATAATTTTTAAAGTTTTTGTTTCATCATATTTCTTAAAATGTAGTCCTTTTCTAAAGGAAAATAGTTCTACATAATAATAAATTCTAGGAGATAATTAGCTTGATCAATGACAAGTTTGTAGGTGTGAAAATTGATTTGATATTTGATGTCTAAATATCTTTGAGAATTTGTAGTAGTATTTCTGTCTATAATGTCTATTAATAGCTCTTTTAAGCATACATATCTCACTCTGACTACTCAATATGTTATACCAATATATGAAGAAATCATGTACCAGCTAGTTTATAGATGTTTTCTATAACCACATGGCACAATCCTTGACAGAATTCAGTTGTGTTACATAATTTCTTAATTTCCAAAATGCTATAGAAGAGCCTTGTTGAAAATTTAGGCAAGAAACATATACATTATTTTAAACTTTCTCTTGCAGGGATTTCTAAAAGTGAGACTTTCAAACAAAACTCAAATTTTCTAATAACTTAAAATCAAAATAGGTTTGACGTTTCTGTTACTAGCTAATGTTTCAGAAGTTTAAAAATGTAATATGAAAATGTTTAGATTTTTACTTGTATTCACATTTGATAAGTTGACTTCAAAGAAAGAGTCTTTTTCAATTTTAATTTAGGTGGCGTAGTCACCAGACCTTTCCTGCTTAGTTTCCAGAAGGAACATGATTAAATTTAAAATAGGACATTGTTAATTTAAGGCCACAAATGTAAGTGATTAAATATAGCCAATATGTAGAAAGCTGCTATATGTGAAATTAGAGATAGTCAATTTGCATTTTAGAGTGACAAGTGTAGTCTTCCGTAACCATTGCTGTTTAGGTTTTTACAGTTCTCTTATGAACAAATAATCCCTCAGAATTATTTTGTGTTTCTTTCTTCAGAAACAATACCCAGAATGTAAAAATCAATATAAGAATCCATTTTTTAAATTTAGGAAATCCAAATTTAACTTTTTATGAACTTATTATTAATTATCTTAATTTGTTCCCCATAAAGTGAGAGCCTACTTCTATATCTTATCCCAAATTTGAGTTATTCTTTGTTTACTTGAGATAAGAAATTAACTGTAAATATTTCTCCTTTAATTCTGCAAATATTTATTGAGCATCTAATATGGGTTAGAAACTAGTTCACACTTAAGGCTATTAAGAGTATTTGATAAAATTCCTACACCTCCAGGAGCTCACAGACTCCAGGAAAGAAGTCTTAGGCTTATTGAAAAGATTGTCCTCATTTCTGGTCAGTGATTATTGAAATGGATGGTAGGGTTGCTGAGGGAGACATTAGGTCTTATGAAACCCTTCAGAATCTGACACCCCTGTTCATTAAATGCTACTCCAGGACACCTACAGATCTATGCACCTTCCTTCCATACTACTGGGAGAACCTGCCCTTTACTGTAGGTACACATTCCACATGAATGCGTTACTTGTCATCTCAAACTTTTTCATAGTAGCAAATTAGCATTTATTAACTTGAGATTTATCATGACTGTGAGAAATTTGTATCCTCCCAAGTACTCGGAAAAGTTTATAATGTGTTCTGATAAATAACTGCATGCACGCTGTCTGTAAAATGAGGCAATACTAGTGCTATCTCATTGGGTTGTACTGAAGATTAAGTGAAGTTATTCATATAGAATTTTTAGAATAGTACATGGCTTATGTATAGTAAGGACTTGATCATTACAGATAGTTCACACTGAGTACAATTCTGATAGACACAAGCTTTAGTTACTATAGTTTAGTTAAATAATACCAGCCCCCCAAAAAAGCTGAAATTTTAGTTACTACAATAATAATAACTGTGAGTAACTGCATTAAGTATACACTTTGCCACTGGCCCTACTACAGTCCATGTTCTCTGTGTAAATAGCACACACACGCACACACACCCATTCGCACTCATACTCAACAGCCAATTATATCACTTCTTTTCAAAATCTGTCACTGGTTACATTATACCTTATTTCAGTTCACACACAAGTAACACTGTCCCCTATTATAAAAATAGATGAGCAAGGGCCAGGGATTTAGCTCAGTGGTTCCGCTACCTGCCTCGAAAGCACAAGGTCCTGAGTTCAATCCCTGGTACCAAGTGAAACAAAAGTGGAAGTGCAGCAATGAATGAAATGGTAGAAATGCAATTGGAAAGTGTTTATGATGAAAGGGACGCTGACCAGAACACAAGAACAACCACAACAAAATACTTTCACATTAAGTACACGGTCAGAGATACCTTGCCACAGTGAACATCCAAAGGATGTAATGCTGGGCCCTGATCCAAACAGAGGTGTGACATCTTGCCCAGACCGAAATGAGATGCTTAAGCCTTAAGTTATTGGGCAGGAAGTCAGCAAGCACTGTTCAAGCTATTTTTACTAATTTTTACAGGAAAATAAATACTTTAATTCTCAGTCTTTCTAATGTTTTAAATTACAGTGCACTTAATAAAATTAGTTTTACTTTTGTTCTTTCTTCTGTTCATTGTTAGTTGATATGAAGTAGCTTTTTAGCAATTTGACCAGCACATTTTACAGGTCACAGAACAGTTATAATTTTTGCTATTTGGTTATTATTATTACTTTGCTTCGTGTCAGCTTGTAGAGTCATTTTTATAGCTCCACATACTATGCAAAGTGAGAACTTCATGTAGTTGCTCTTATTAGCAATTATTTTGTCCAGTAAACCAAATGCTATAGTTGTATGAGCATTGTTCACTGCTTTTCAATATTGAGAATTCAAATACTTTCTGTCATTTTTCTCTTGCTTCTATCTTTGTATTCTCTAGATTATCTCTGCTCTAATTCAGTCATGTCTTGCCTAGGATTACTATGCTACCCTACTCGTGTATCTTCTACGAAAGCACAATATTTAAACTTTATTTTACTGGTTTTTAGGATTGTGTCATATTTCTTCATTCTCCTAAGTCTTCTACTTAAATTACCGCTAAACCTCTTCTCTTTTATTCTTCCTATTAATATCCTGTTCTTCCATACTCTCCTTCAACCCTGAAAGCCCATCAGTTCTTTAATACATTGTCTTCCTTTCAAAATTACACCTGCCCTAGAACATATCTTAAATTTTAAATTCATTGGTTTCCTCCTTACATTTCATCTACTTTTCTGTCAGTCATAAAAGACTAATGTCTTTCTTGACTTTAAATTATCACAGAAAGTTTTATATAAGCAAAATATAAAATTCTAGCTAGAAGTTGACCAGCTAACACTTGCCACAATTGTGTATTTTCATTCTCTATCTTTTGCACTTCTTGAGTCAGGTGGATGTATAGTTGAATAATCAAAAAAAGTAAACTTTACATTAAACAGTGGTAATAGAAATCTTGTTTTTAGTTTTCCATTCACTGTTGATTTGATATAATTATTTCCTAGAGTTCTGAGGCTTTCAGAAGATGGAGCCCTTATCTACCTGATCCCTCCTGCACATGCAGGGAATGAAGAGCAGCCTGCAGGGAGCTGGAGCAGTGGGCTCTAGACAGTTTGATCTGAGCATGCGTCAGGCTCAGAAGGGAGACTGCCAGCCTGGTCAGTTTCCTTTAAGACTCTGAAATCAAAATGAGGTGATTTAGGAAGATATTTGAGTTTGATAAACTGACTAAAGTTTTTTCAACTTTTTAAATGCTAACAGAAGTTTCAATGTAAATATTTAGGTAAATTCTTGCTTCTACTTTTTAGTCTCATATTACCTTTTGAATTTCCTTTGTCATTATACATTTAATGTCACCTAAAATAAGAGTTCATTTTTGCATCAAAGCATGAGTGACTCTATTTGTCTGGCTTCAGCCCATAGTTTCTTAAAGAGATTACAAGAAAATTCACAGAGGCCCCCAAACTTGTGGTGGTAAAAGCATCAAAGTCAGTTGATTGCACTCTCTTTAAAAAAAAAACAACAAAAAAAAAACAACCCGCACAGCTCCTATAATAGTTATCTGCTATAAACAGAAACCCTCTTCTATTTGTCTGAGCCCACATTCCACCCTGAATTACTGGTTTCATTGGTCATAAGCTGTCATTTCTGTTAGGTACATTTTGCTGTGCAATGTCATGGAAAATTTTTTGTTAAACCAGTTGTGCATCTCCCATTTGAAAGTGGAAGCAGAGTGGAAATTTGAATGTCGAAGACAGTGACTGCACCCTGACTGCAGTAATCAATGCCAGAACATCCTCAAAGCTTTTCTTCTGGAACAAGGGCAAACTCAGCTAAAAAGTTTGTGTAAATCATGCTTCGCATAACAAGAACCTTTCAATTTTATCTGTCTCCGACTGGCTATGAATATACCTGACTCATCACCACAGTGCCTTTCAACTCAGCCCCGCTCAGCTGAACTGCTCCTCCTGCTTTAGACAGTAGTTAAAATTCATTAAAGCCTCCAGCAAAGGCTGCAGGCTTTTATACGTGGAATTATTTTGTAGCACAGGTATTCCATAACTCTTGAATATCTCACACAAGACAAAATGGGGGGCTTTTTCTCCAAACACTCTACATCTCTTTGTGGTGTCCAACTGTGTGGTTGGGTCATATTGTCATGAGCATTTATTTCTAAGCAGCAATTATGTCACAACAGAGTTTTTTAAGATAATAAAAAGAATGACAACCAAAAGGAGTAGCTAAAAAAAATTCCTTCATAATCTCAATCCAAAGTTTTTTTGGGTTTTATTTTTTGAGTTGTTTGTTTGTCTGCAGTCCTGGGGATTGAACCCAGGGCCTCAGGCATGCTAGGCAGGTGTTCTACCACTGAACTATATCCCAAGCCTCCTAAAAGTAAGAAAATCAAATGTTGGCACCACTGCAGCCTTCCAGCTTCTCTCAAAGTATTGTACAGACTTGAAAGCATCTTGCATTGCTGTTCACAGTGGATGCCCTTTTTCTCCTGCTGTCCTCTGTTATCCCCTGTGCAGCACACTGCTGTTGTTACCTATTTTGATAATTACTTCATGGAGCAGTGAATCACCCTATTTAGTAACTACATTGATGCGATTAGCTCTTTCTCTGGGTTACAACAACCTTAATGTTTTTGTAGTCTTACTTTATTAGTTTTTCTTAACTGCATAACTTATCTTTAATGTCTCCTTTTGCCTTATAGTCCTTAAAGATCCACACTAAGGATCAAGAATTTAATCATTTCAGTGTAATTTAAGGTAGTTTTCAGTGCATTATCTTGTAATGTGTGGCATTAACTCTCTCACTATGAGATAGGAGGCGTTGCTCCTTAAAATACTCAGCTGCCAGAGATTGTCTTGTTCTTGCCCTTCTGAGGGACTGTGCCTTCACACCATGCCATGCTGCCTGGCCGGTCCTCACTTAATAGGACACCTGCAGAGTGAGGCGCGCAGTAAAAACCACCATCTAGTCTGCCTTGCTTTTTCTCTCTCGCCTGGACCTCATTCTTAGGTCTCCTGCTCAGCTCTGTTGATTTAATTGCAAATAAATGTGTTTTGTCATTGTTGCTGCTGCTGTTGTTGTTGTGTATGTTTTGAGACTCTACTGAAGAAGTGGGAGTTCTCATATACTCTTGAACAAAGTGCTGTCCTTCTCCATCTAGCTCATGACCAGCCTTGGGAAAGATGCATTTGAAGAAATGAAGCAGTAGTCACATTCCTAGGCACACAGTAACCAACAGGATGACACTAAATTAAAGGCAGATCACCCTCACTTCCACATATTTGCATGAACTTACCATCTTTGGAGCACTGTGGTTTTCCCATGAAGTAATACCTTACTTGGTACATAAATACAAAGTAAATTATATCTATAAATATTTATTTGGGAGATTCTACATCTCCTAGCTTGAAGACTAAGATATGAACCTCCAGCTAACTGTTTAAGGCAGCAAATATATCTGAATGGAAAATAGAGCAAGTTCAAGGAGAGGAGAATAGTGATTCCCCTCCCAAGTGGAGTGGATAGGCAAGATTTCCAAAGAGAGGAACCAAACCCTATAAAAATGTTTGTTACTAACTCTGCCTCCACCCTTTCCTGCTTCTTACCATAAGTGGATCGTGGCAGTTGGTTTTGCTTCCTGAGAATAAGGGATATTTAAGGAGAGGGTAATAATCCAAATCCTCATACTTTGTGCATTTCTACTCAAAACTAACTATTTCAGAAAAACTCTCTTAATTCTAGAGACCTTAATAATAGAAAACTCTTAACCTCTCTTGGGTGAGTACAGCTGTCCTGCTTGCCTGACCATTTAGATTGTCCCACATTTAGATTATATACACACGGGGGCCTGGGACTGTGAGTTTCTTATCCTATTTTCTAATTCCCTATGGATGAGACTAGCCTGATTCTTATGTGGTAATCTAATCACTTACTAAAAGATCTCCATATTGTTGAAGGTGATGGATTGGCCTTCCAAAGTGCCCTGCCCAAGCAGCACAGCTTGTCTTGGGCATTCCCATCAGCTTCCTTTCCCTGATGTCAGTTTCTATTCCAACCACATGTGCTTCTGCTTTTTTTCCCTGATCAGTCCACTTAAAGGCACATTAAATATACTTTTAAGGAGATATCAAGACTTCTCTTAAGAATATGGATTTCCTCTGTAGCAGTCCATATGCATAAACTAGTGACATACAGTACAGATGAGATCTGGCCAGGTACAAAGAAAGCCTTGAGAACATCCAAGATCAAGTTAATACAGCCTTACTTTTTCATTCAGTCACTGTTTTCAGCTACTATGTTTTAACTTATTAATATGATAAAGCTTAGCTCAAATTCATTTGAACTCATTTTTCCAATTCACTAAAAATATTTTTATTTTGCTTGGCTTTAAGCAACTGATGAACCTTTTCTCTGGTGGTTCTCATGCAAATGGGCTGTTTTCACTATGTAACACTTAATGTATACCAGGGTTGGCAAAGTTTTTAGAGCTTTCAGTAATACAAATAGCTCACTGCAGCATACATGCCATAAGTTCGCCACCACTGGTATATATTTTCTCTTTTACCCTTCTCTGTGATCCACCTTCCATTCTGTTCGGCAGACACTGATTGCTTTGTGATTTTGACAAAAACAGCATGTTGATGTATGTGGAAAGAATAAATAATGGTAAAATTATTCTTATGTGGAATTGTGTACAAGGTAAACTTTTTTTTCATAGTCTAGCACCTTGAAATATAATTCCAGGACAATACAAGACTTTTCATCATTAATGGTATAGAGGGTCATTCATTTAACAACAAATATTTCTTGACTTTCCACTGCATGTCCACTAGATAGCTCTGGGTCTGCAGATCTAGTGGTGAACAAGAGGAATACAGACCTGGCCTTCGTGAGTACACACTCTAGCAGGGATTGTAGGGAGGTGCAGACGACACACAGATCACAGACACAGCCCGGAGAGATTGGTTTTTTGGTTCTTCTTCTCTCGTCACCATTACTTTAAGGCCATATCTGCAACCTCAGTACTTGTAGTGTTGAGTGTGATGTCTCAAGCTGCCCTCTAGGAAGTGGTCTATAAGGGCCTTGTTCTAACAGGAGAGAAAAATGGGGCCTGGGAAGGTCAAGTTTCTCATTGTTAAACTGAAATTAAGTGAGTTTTCTTCTCAGAATTGTAAAGGTAAAGATTCCCTCATTTATTCAGAAAGCAGTGGTTGAGCACTGTATCATCCAGGGTTCTATTATGTTCCAGGCTTCATAACTCCTTCATGCATGCCTCCCACTCTAGTTGGAGAGACAAAGATATAAAACAAATAATTATGATATCCATTACTAGTAATATTATTACTAGTAATGTTATAATAAAAAGCATACATGAAGTACAAGGGAAGCACCATAAAGCAGTAACAAACTTGTCTGCATAGGATGTTTATTACTAACTCACATAAGGTGACATCTCAACTGAGTCTTAAAGGTGGTAGGAAGTACGACAGGTTTCATTCATTCAATGCGTATTTACTGAGCACCTTCTGTGTCCTAGGCACTGTAGTCACAGCCGGGAGCTAGACAAAGTCCTTGCCCTCTTGCAGTAGTAAAATGGAATAAACAGACAAATAAATATATGTAAGGTAGAGGTGAGAGGGCTGAGGATTTAGCTTGGTGGTTCTCCCGGCTGCCTCAAAAGCGCAAGGTCCCAAGTTCGATCCCCAGTGCCAAAAAAAAAGAGATGAGTATAATACCAAAAAATAAAGCAAACTAAGAAAGGGAACAGAGAGTGTCATGGAATGCTATTTAAATAGAGTGGTCAGGAATGTCCTCTCTAGTAAGAGAATATTTGAGCAGCATTCTGAATGTCAAAGGGAGAGGAACTAGATTTTGAAGATGCTTTAAGAGGAAAATGATTGTCAGGTTTGGTTGGTGTTATGATTTGTGTTTAGATGTCTCCCCAAAGCCTCATGCAGATGAGGTGGGCTTTTCTTTTTCAGAGGCAGTTGCATCTGGAATGTGTGATGCTGGGGCTAAGGGCGTGAGATTACTAAACCACTACATGTGAGTGGTTAGTTTGGCACTGCCCTAATCCTGGTAGTCTCAATAAGATAAAAGGGGCAGAAAGATGTTAAACCCTCTTGTTACCTTTGCTGCCTTGTGTACGCCATGTTGTTTCTCCCCTGCACCTCTGCAATGCTTATTTGCCACCCCAGCCTCAGAGCTAGCCAATTATGGACTGAAACCTCTATGAACGGTAAGCCAAATAAACCCCTTCCCTTCTAACTTTGGGTGTCAGGGATTTTGTCTCTGCAACAAGAGAAAAAAGTAACTAACACAGTTGGGTTTGGCTAGGTTTCCTGTGGTTCTTGGAAAATCCTCTCTAGCAGCAGTGTGCAACTTGAATGTAAAGGAGAAGCACAGAAAGCCAACTATAAAGTTATTGTGATAATTTAGAAAAGAAATCACGTGGGTTATATTACATCAGCCAGATGAGAGCCTAGCTAGGGCAGAGGTGGTAGAGTTCAGATGGTTTAGGAGAACCAGTATCTACATAAGACTAGATGCCTTGTGGATTATGGGAAAAGTCAAGAACAACTCCTGAGTTTAAGTTTGGGGGACCAAGTGGGTGATAATGCCACTGATCAGCTCAGAGGTCCCTAGAGGGAAGGCAGTTTTATAAACATGGGAAATGAATTTTAGTTGAAGCAGTAAAAATCAAAAGAGAAGTCATGGCTGAAATGCAGATTTGGCTATTACTAGCATTCCACATAAATTTTTAAAGGAGAAAGAGCTAAAAGAATATTCAGCATTGTTGGATACTGCAGGGAAGTTTAGTAAGATGAGGGTTTTTAAGACACTGTTGGATTTGACAGTCTGAAGGTCATCCATGACTTCCAGAAGACTGATTTTAGTAGCTGGGGGTGTGGGCAGAGGTATAGCATGGCTGGGTTAGAGAGAGAAGGGTAAGAGGTTGAGATTGTCCAAAGTCACTGTCCTCTTCTTTCTTGGAAGCTTTGAGCCTTAGGTCAGGTCTTTTCTTTCCCCTCCCTTCTTAGCTTTCTCCAGGCTGGGCCTCAGACTGAATTCCTGGGGATGGAGCATGACTGGTGTTGGCAAATTAAGATGCTTGGGTCTCTAATGGGACAGGGAGTCCATGAGCACAGGAGCCTAATGCTGATGAGTCTCGATTGCAGGGAGCATCCTCAGTGGATGTCTCTGTTAGATGAGGGAACTCTGGACCAGGAAGCTAAGGTAGGACTGGTGGGAGAAACGTGGAATTACTGAAGAAAGTCCACCCCAGTGTAGGAGTGGAATGCAGCAGACGTGGGGGGTGGGGGTAGAATATAAGGCGGTAAACCTATGTTAACTACAAAGTCCAGCACGGTAGTCTGGGTTTCTAAGGGCACGGGAACGGAGGCTCTGCAAAGGAGGGCTGCTGGCAGGACTTGAGGCCATGAGGATAACAGAGAGTAGTCAGTGAACTGAGGGGGAGTCCCAGCAATAACTGGCCCGTAGATGTTTTCCTAAGTATTTGTGAAGCCCGCAGGGGTCGTTCACAGGATGTGAAGGAAAGGATGAGGTGCCAGAGTTTCTGAACAGTGGATAAATACCCGGGCCCATTCAGGGACATGGTAGAGGAAGGGACTAAGGGAGCCCAGCACCTTGGTGGAAGCTGAGAGCAACTCCCTTCATCCTGAGGAGCCAGTGAGTGGGTGTGTGAAGGTTGCCCTGCTGCCAAGCGAACAGCCCCTTGCCCTCGGTTTCTCCTGCGACCGACGTCATCTGCGCCCACTGCAGGGCGGGGCTCCAGGGCCAGGCTGGTGGTGGTTCCAAAGCCTCGAGAGCCATCAGTTCCTAACCAGACTCTTACTGGGGGTTCGCACCCTACCCATGGCCGGACACAGGCCCCCAAACTTCTGACCCCTCCAGAGAGTGGTACGGGTGGGTCCCTCCGGCCGATGCCCCTCTGGGTTGACGTTCCGAGCTGGGTGAGCGGCCAGGGACCCCCTGGCAGACTGATGGTCTGGCCAGGGGTTGGGGCAAGGATCTGCCGAGGCCCCGAAGTGTGGGGGTTCCCCCTGGGTCCCCCACCTTATGAATTCCCAGGCGGGGCGGCTCCCTGCAAAGCTGAGGAGGCAGGGGCCTGGTTACCAAGCCCCTTCCAGCCCCCTGGCCGGGAACCCTACATTGCGGTACTGAACTCTCGGAAGTTGGCGCTGCCCGAGGACGTCTCGGCCTTGGAGAGGGAGATGGAGCAGCTGGCCAAGGAGCTGCGCCAGAAGAGGCTGACCCTGGGCTACTCGCAGAGCGATGTGGGCGTCGCCGTGGGTGCTGTGTTCGGGGAGGTGCTTAGCCAGATGACCATCTGCCGCTTCGAGTCTCAGCAGCCCAGCCTCGCCAAGATGGGGAAGGTCGGGCCGCTGCTGAAGATGTGGCTGGCGGAGGCGAACGCCAAGAACCACCGAGGCCTGGGGAAGATGGAGATGATTCTGCAGCAGAGCTGGAAGCGGAGACAGGCTCACCGGGAGAGGAGACTCCAAAACGACCTGGAGAGGCTCTTGGTGCAGTGTCCGAATCCCACGCCCCGGCAGATCAGCTGCATCGCCGGGCACCTCCGGCTGCGGAAGGAGCTGGACCGGATGTGGTGCTGTCCTCGGAGCCAGGCGTGCGGCGTGCGGCGTGCGGTGTGCGGTGTCCCGACCCACCGCGCCTCCCAGCAGGAGGATGCGGGAGTAGCCAGGCCCCTCTCCCGTGGCAACCCGTGTGCTTTCCCCTGGCACCCGGGCTCCATTCGAACTCCTCCACCATGGGGGGCCCTGCCTTACCCCCCCCCCCCGCACCCCGCTGCGCCCTTCCCCGGAGGAGGAGTCCTGTCTGTCCCGGCTGCCACCCTGGGCCTCCCCAGGCTTTCAAGCTGAGGGCAAGGCTGAGGGGAGAAGGGAGCGAAGGAGAAAACTGGGCCAGCCGCCCTGGGGTCCAAGTCGGTCCGTCCAGTCCGTCCGGTCCGGCCCGGCGCACAGGCTGAAGAAGTTAAGAATGCGCAGTTGGGATGTGGGCGGGAGTTGTTTAAGAAATTTGGGAGGGAAGTTTATTGATGTTTTGTGTTTTTCCCTTTATTTCAAAAAAAGAGCCCTGGTTTTAAGGCATATTACAATATCCAAATGGTTTCAATACTTTGTTTCTCTCTTTATTATTAACTAAAGATTGTGTCTGTTGTTCCATGTGGTGTTCAGGAAACATAGTGCTTAATTTTTCTTCTTATAAACAATATTGGGTGAAAAACTCAAGTCACCAACTACTTCAGAATACTATTTTTTATTAAAGCAGAACTCTGAGCCAACACAAACACAAAACCCAGCATAATAGTTCCCCCGAGGAAAGACTTAAGAATGGATAGGAAAGGAGTGCCCAGAGCCCTTGCTGAAACAACACTGGTTCTCCAAGCTGCCTCTTTCCTAATTCACCTTTTCATTTCCACTGCCCTTGCTTGTTGTGGAGTTCTCAGCTCAGCTCCTCACCTTACATGGCCCTGTGGGTTTATCTTCTGCCGCTGAATTCACTCTGTCCTCAACCCCTTTGTTACTGAGATTTACAACTGCATGTCTGTAGTTTTGGTCTGGGTTCCAACACACTTCTGTTTACAGTTCCATTTGTATTGTTCCCTGGAATTTTTTTACACTTTTTTTTTGAGCGAACATAGGCTTTTGAATAGATGTATGTGATTGTTTACCCAACATTCACTGATGGTTTTGTCATTGTACATCTTAAATCATTTCTCCAACCTCTTCTTTGAAACTGATCTTTTCCAGTTTTCCACTTCCATTTTGGTCAGTTTTGATCATCACGTATAGGACCAGGATGTAGCTCAGTGGTAGAGCACCTGCTGAGCACGCCCAAGACCTTAGACTAAATCCTCGGCACCAATTGAGGAGGTGGGTGTCTTTTTTTCAGATCTGCTGCCACACCTGCTTGTCCTATTTATACTCTATAGATATTTTCAAAAGACAAGCTTTTTTACTTTTATCCTGTTTGCTGATATTTTTGTTCCATAATTAATTTTAGCTTTCATCTTTAATACTCACTTTCCCAGTATCTTCTAGTTACTTTTATTTCTTTTTTCCTAATGGTGTTTGGATGAGTACTTACTTTGCCTGTTTTTTTCCTGGTGGCTGCATGGAAAGCAGCTCTATGGAGCCAAAAGTGAGAGATGTTGAGACCTACATCTTGATCTTCTGACTTCAGGTCCATAGCTGAGTTCACCATCACACAAGGCCGGGCATTACTAATGCCTCCATTTGGTGTTCTCTTCCTGTGCCTGTAGAAACTCTAACCTTCACCTTTATTTCGGTGTGTGTGGTGTGTATCTTAAAATTTGCCAACGTAACCATTTTATATGGAAATTCATTTTGTGCACCTGAATTACATTCACAATACAGAACCAATGTCCATTTCCAACATTTTGACATCCCCCCCGAAAAAATCTTGTATTTACTGAGGAATAACTCTGTTCCCCCATCCCTACCCCTGCCAACCTCTAACCTACTATATTTCTCTATGAATTTGTTTATTCTAAACATTTTATATTAGTGGGATCATATAATATTTGGCCTTTTGTGTCTGGCTTATTTCATTCAGTGTCTTTTCAAGGTTTATCTGTGTTGTGCCATGCATCAGAACTTCATTCCGTTTACAACTGAACAATATCCCATTGATTTTCTTCCATTAATAAAGATGCTATTGATACCTCTAAGGAGAACAGGTTCACTGGAGTAGTTAATAAAGGCAGATGTCAGCAGCAGGCCAGATTTCATATTTGTCAGATTTCTCCCCCCTCCATTTAAAAACTGAAGGCTGAAGGTCTTCACTATCATTTTCAAAATGTGTTTTTATCTAAAGTTTCCATTATCTTGTGTTTCTTTTAGAGAAGGCAGATATTCCTAGCCTGAAGACCTGGAGCCCCATTAGAATATAAGCGCAATACTGTGCATATATATATATGCATTTTTTAAAAAAATGATTGATAGCTTTTATCAAATTTTCAAAGAAAACCATGACTCTTTTTAGATAGAGTTTCAGACTACAAGAATCAACTTCCCTTTGTCCAACTTACTTTCTGTAGTTTTCTCTTGATAGTACCTATCCAATGGATAATTTGTTTGTTTGAAAATCTGTATTTTCTGGGTACTCCTAGCTCAGTGTAGTATTAAACCCTGAATCATTTTTGATGTATTTCAAGTTTGGACCAAATATTACATAATTAACTTTCTTGTCCTTATACTTTCATCAGTCCTTAGCACCTTAATTAAATTCTTATTATTAAGAGCAATTTCTCCTTTTCCTAGTTTTCTTACCTTTTGTCTAAGAAAATATGAGGTATTTAGATATGTGCACTTATTCCAAACCATTATTTTTTCTTGAATTAGCATCTCCTTTCTATAATTTCATATTTTGAAATATATAGTCTGCACATACTTGTTTATTATAGTAGAACTGTATCATGGAATTTATTTTTCAGAACAGCCATTTTTGTGGCTTTCTTCTAAAAAATAGTCTTCCATACTAAATAGTATTGGTTTTCTTGGCAAAAACTATTCATGATGAATTCGTTTTAGAGTACATAATGGTATTCTTTATGTAGAACGATGCTTTAAAGTGAAAACTTCATTGCCATTCCAATAAAATCCCAGTGGAGTGTGGGGTTAGTAGTTGAGACAAAGTGATTCTGGACTAAAAGAATAAAATATAAGAAAGCATTTAAGGGAAATTTGAAGATAGAGTCATGTGGCCTTGTCCTACTTAAACAATGTGGTACTGGTGATGGGCAGAACAATAAAACAAATATTTGGCTGCTTCATTCAATGGAATGGGAACCGGTATAAGCTACAAGAAAGGTAGTTCGAAGCTACTGTGAAAAAACAGCATGGTACTGGCAAAAGAACACACCTGAGGATCAGTGGAATAGATTAGAAGATGCAGAAACAACTCCAGACATACTCAGCCACCTCATCTTTGACAAAGGAGCCAACAACCATCATTGGAGGAAAGATAGCCTATTTAGTAAATGGTGTGGGTCACAGGTCATTATCCAGAATAGACCACATGCTAGCTCATAGGACATGTCTAAGTAAATGTAAAAGAATTGAAGTTACCCCCTATATATTATCAGACCATAGTGCAATAAAATTGGAGATCAATAATATAAGAAACTGCAAAACCCCAACAAACACATGGAAACTGAATAACATCCTCTTGAACAACCAATGGGTCACAGAAGTAATTGAAGAAGAAATTAAACAGTTTCTACAAGTAAATGAAAATGCCAGTACAACATACAGGAATGTATGGGAAACAATGAAAGCAGTTCTATGTTGGAAATTCAAACCAGTGAATGCCCATATTAGGAAAATAGAGAAAACTCAGATAAATAACCTAATGCAGAACCTCACGCTCCTAGAAAAAGAAGAGCATAATGAATCCAAAGCTCGTACAAGAGAGAAAATTATAAAGATCAGGGCAGAAATCAATGCAATGGAGACTAAGAGAACAATACAAAAAATCAATGAATTAAAAAGTTGGTTTTTTGAAAGAATAAATAAAATCAATAAACCTTTAGCCAAACTTATCAAAAAAGGAAAGAAAAGGCACAAATCCATGCATTTAAGAATGAAAAAGGTGAAGTCACAACACATCCAATACCAGAGGATAATCAATACCGACTTTGAGAACCTATACTCTAATAAAATGGAAAACACAGAAGAAATGGGCAGATTCCTAGATACATATGAATTGCCAAAGTTAAATGAAGAAGATATAGAAATTCTAAACACCCCATTTACAATGAATGAAATTGAAAATGTAATAAAATATTTACCAACAAAGAAAAGCCCAGGTCCCGATAAAATTCACTGCTGAATTTTACAAGACATTTCAAGAAGAACTAATGCCATTACTCTTTAAACTCATCAAGGAAATTGAAAGCGAAGCAAAACTTCCAAATTCATTCCTGGAAGCAAGTGTTACTTTGATTCCAAAACCAGGGAAAGACCCAACCCAAAAAGAGAACTACAGGCCAATCTCCTTAATGAACATAGGTGGAAAAATCCTGAACAAGATACTGGCAAACAGAACACAGAGGGTCATCAAGAAGATCATACACCCTGACCAAGTCGGATTTATCCCAGGGATGCAAGGATGGTTCAACATTCATAAATCAATAAATGTAATACACCATATTAACAGAGTCAAGTACAAAAACCATATGATCATCTCAATAGATACAGAAAAAGCATTTGACAAAATCCAGCACCCATTCATGATAAAAACTCTACAGAAAATTGGAATAGAAGGTCTTTATCTTAACCTGATTAAGGCTATCTATGAAAAACCAACAGCCAACATCATACTAAATGGTCAAAAACTGAAAACTTTCACGCTAAAATCAGTAACAAGACAAGGATACCCACTATTACCACTCTTGTTCAATGTAGTCTTGGAAACATTAGCCTCAGCAATTAGACAAGAGAAATAAAAGGAATAACGATAGGAAAAGAAGAAGTGAAACTGTCATTATTTGCTGATGATATGATACTTTACTTAGAAGACCCAAAAAACTCTGCCAGAAGACTACTAGACTTAATTGACAGATTCAGTAGAGTAGCTGAATACAAGGTCAACACTCAGAAAACAATAGCCTTCTTGTACACAAATAACAGACTCACTGAGAGAGAAATTAGGGAAACAATTCCTTCTACAATACCATCCAAAAAAATGAAATATCTAGGAATCAGTCTAACAAAGGAAGCAAAAGACCTCTACACTGAAAAACTACAGCACTCTGAAAAAAGAGATCAAAGAGGATACAAGAAAATGGAAAGACATCCGTTGCTCCTAGGTAGGAAGAACCAATATAGTGAAAATGGTCATACTTCCAAAACTGCTATATAGATTCAATGCAATGCCAATTGAAATTCCAACAATATACTTCACAGAACTAGAGAAAACAATCCAAAAATTCATTTGGAACCAGAAGAGACCTGGAATAGCTAAAGCAATTCTAAGCAACAAAGACATGGCTGGGTATCACAATCCCCAACTTGAAACTATACTATAAAGCTACTGTGATAAAATCAGCATGGTACTGGCAAAGGAACAGACCTGAGGATCAGTGGAATAGATTAGAAGATGTAGAAACAACTCCAGACATACTCAGCCACCTCATCTTTGACAAAGGAGCCAACCACCATCATTGGAGGAAAAATAGCCTATTTAATAAATGGTGTTGGAAAAACTGGATTTCATCCTGCCAAAGATTAAAACTAGACCCATACCTATCACCATTCACTAAACTAAGATCGAAGTGGGTTAAAGATCTAAATATTAAGACAGAAACACTAAACTTGCTGGAAGATAAGTTAGGTAGAACTCTTGAAGACATTGGCATAGGAAAAGACTTCATGAACAAAACCTCAGCAGCACGGGAACTAGCAGAAAGAATCAACAACTGGGATCTCATCTTATTAAAAAGCTTCTGCACTGCAAAAGAAACCACCAACAGAGCTAACTGACAACCTACAATATGGGAAAAAAATTTTAGCAGCTGTACCTCAGACAAAGGACTACTATCTAAAATATATAAAGAGTTGAAAAAAATCAGACCCCCCCCCAAATTCAAAGACCCAATTCAAAAATGGGCGTCTGAAATGAACAGACATTTCTCAAACAAAGAAGTAAAAGCAGCAAACAAATACATGAAAAAATGTTCAACATCACTTGTCATTCGAGAGATGCAGATAAATCAACACTGAGATTCCACCTCACCCCAGAAAGAATGGCTGCTATCAAGAAATCAACCAATAACAAATGCTGTCGGGGCTGTGGGGAAAAAGGAACCCTTCTCCATTGTTGGTGGGAGTGCAGACTGGTGCAACCACTGTGGAAGTCAGTATGGAGATACCTCAAAGAGGTAGGACTAGAGGTCCCATTTGACCCAGCTATTCACCTGCTGAGTATCTTCCCAAAAGAATTAAAAGAATCATACCACAGCAATATATGTGCACCCATGTTTATAGTGGCACAGTTTGTAATAACTAAAGCTTGGAAACAATCCAAGTACCCATCAACTGGAAACTGGATAAAGAAAATGTGGGATTTTTTTAAATGGAGTACTACTCAGCCATAAAGAATGAAAAATTAGAGTCATTTATAGCTAAATGGATGCATATCGAGGCCGTACTCTTAAGTGAAATAAATAGGACACTCATGTGTAAATACCAAATAGTTTCTCTAGTGTGAGAAACTGAAAGTGTAAATAAGGGTTAAAATGATTAAAATGAATAATTGATAATTTGAAATAGGAAGAAAAGATCCAAAACGGTAGGAGTGATGGAAGGGGGAAGGGGAAAGGAAAGAAGGGAAAGGACAAATTATGAGAAAAGAAAAAAAAATGGAAATGAAGTCTATGTAAATAGGGAAGGGTGGACGGGGTGAAGGGCGCACAGGTAATGGGGTAAAAATAAGAACCAAGATACATCATATACAGGTACAAGCACCCAGTGATAAATGTAAATGTATTCTATACCTAAAATGTACCAATAAAAGAATTTAAGAAAAAAAAAAAGGAAGGCAATTTGGTAATTCATCTCGAAAGAGTTTAAAATGTACAGTCCCTTTGGGGTATCGTTTCAAATTTTAAGAATTTTTGTCTCGCAAGCTCAAGGCCCTGAGTTCGATCCCTGGTACCTCAAAAAAAGAAAGAATTTTTATAAGAAAATAATTATGTGAAAATTTAACAGTAAAGTTGGTCATTACGGCATTTTAAAAAATAAAACAGCAAGACCAACATATGCGTTCAGTAAAGGATTAAATAAAATGAAATCCCATATACCTTTAAAACTATTATAGGAGGGGCAGGGGATTTAGCTCAGTGGTTCCGGCACCTGCCTGGCCAGGGCAAGGTCCTGAGTTCAATCCCTGGTACCAAAAAAAAAAAAATTCCAAATCTATTATAGGACCATAATTCTTGATAGACAGAAAGTTCAGAGTAAATCGTTGAATAAGGCAAAAGATCTTATTAAATTTTACCATTTTGATACCATTTTTAAAGAAACAATTTACTACATGGCCAAAAGAAAATATATATAGATAAATACATAGATATATAATTGGACACACATGCTCTTAGAATTCCTGCTGTATATGAAAGTTATATAATTTAGTCCAAGAAATATTTTTTTAAATCATTTAATTGTCTCTAAAATACTAATTTCTCATTTCAAATCAATATTTAAAATTCTAAATATAACCACATTATAAGAGAATGACAGTTCTCTAAATGGACAAATACTGGGAAAGAAAGATAATGCTAAAAATTAGGATTTGAATTATTTTGTTAAGGATCAGATGCCCATTAATGTTAAAGAGCTGAGAGTAGCACAGTAAGTGAAGACACCTGCCATATGTCTGTTTTCCCGCACAACATGGTAATTTACAATTGGACTTAGGCTGTTTATGTACCTCTATGTAGTTAACCCATATTTAGAATATAATATAGACCCAAATCATTTTCATGTTTCTGAGTGTTTATTTTCCAATTTGAAAAAGCACTTGAAAAATAGCAAAATCCTGACATTAACACAGCAGACTCTTCCTTGCTTGTCATTTTGGAGGAAACCAGATGAATATAAATGAAATGTATGGATCTTGGAGTCAGAAAGGAGGGTCAGTTCCTGTGCGTACATCCCCAGCCAGTTGAGATGAACTGTCATGGAGTAGTGAATCCGCCCTAGTGCCTAGTAAAATCCTTAAAGTAAGGCCTACACATTTCCACGGCTAATCCATGAAGAGAACCACTGCAGGAAGCCTTGGGAGAAACTGCGCAGTTTTTCATCATAGGTTAGTTGGACAGCCACTTTTTACCCTGCTCTGAATTCTGCTGAGATCAGACTTGACTACTTTGCCCTTGAACTTGGACCTGTTAGGTATTTCTTCCTGTACTTTCCCATAGAATGACAGAACTCAAACCAGTTTCAGTTATTTCTATTGACTCTTCTACTGACTGCCAAAGACTTGAGATGAAAAAGGAAAAATTGGGGTCTTCTTGGGAAATTACTACATTTCAAATTCAGTATTCCTTTCTAAACTACACAGTCTATGTGTCATTTCTTCAAATGAATAACTAAATGTAATATTTAACAACTAGTCCTCTTTTCCCTTCCAGACTCCCTGGTATAGAACCTCTTCCGGGACTGGATAAAGCGGCCAAGGCAGTATGGAAGACACGTTAAGATGACTTACTATAGGACAGATGATAATGTTTCTGGGACAGCTTTAAAACTTTGAATGTTGTTAAGTAGTTTAAAATCTTAACATGAACTTTCTTGATTGAGAATTTATCTTGCTATACCGCTGTATTCATTTTCTAGGACTGCCACACAAAGTCCCAGAGGATAATTTGTTTGACCAACAGAAATGTATTTTCACACAGTTCTAGGGGCCAGAAGTATGTGATCGTGATGTGGGCAGTGAGTGCCTTTTGAGAGCGGCAAGGGAAGGATCTGTGCCATCCTACCTGCAGACGCCCGTCTTACCCCAGCTCTTCACACTGCCTTCCTCCTGAATGTGTCTGTGTCCACACTTCTTCTGTTCATAGGGACATCAGTCATACTGACTTACAGCCCACCCTAATGACCTTAATTACCTCTGTAAACATCCTGTCTCCAAATACAGTCAGTCACACTCTGAGCTACTAAAAGACTTCAACATAGGAATTTTTGTGTGTAACTTACTTAGCCCATAACATCAGCCTAATGAAAATCATGAAAATCTAAAATAACTTCAAATATTTGTTAATGTAATCATCGAACAAGTAATTGAGTACTCTGTGTAGCAGGTAGTGTCCTCGGTGCTAAGATGCACTGGAAACCAAAAACAGCTTAAAGTCTGGTGAAGCATCCAGATCTTCAGTAAACATGTGATTGTAACTTATAGTAAGTATGCTATGGTAGGGACAGGGTAAGGTATTGGGCAGTTTTCTTCAGATTTCTGTTTATATCCCTTGAGCTGTAATATGTAAGTATTCCTTCTAATAATATCAATTAATAACTAATATTGTAAACCAGGGGGACCTGCAGAAGAATTATGGCCTTGTAGTGAAGGTGAGAGGCATTTATTTCTGGGTTCAAATCCCACTTGAATAACTTACTGTCTCTGTTATTTTGAGTGAGTTACTTCTTTCAGCCTTGGCTTCTCATCTCTCCAATATTTCTAGCAAACCAGAGGATAAGAAGTTATGTAAGGATAAAATTCAGGAATATAGAAAGAAATCCTTTGGACTTCTCTTTTACATGTGAACCATTCTGCTTTTCTTCATTGTACTACCACCATACCTTGTCTATGCTTTATTTGTAGCTCAGAAATTACTCTTTTGCATACCTAGGAACTGTTAAGAAGGTACTTAACAATTTTTAGCCAAAATTGAGTAAATCGAAGAGCAGAAAAGTTAGAGATACTAATCTCAGTTACCAGCAAACTTACCACTGATATTGGGAGATGACTTGAAGGATTATAATAATTGGAATGCAATGATAAAGTCCATTTTCTTACCTGTAGGGTGACAGCTAGGTAAAGAAACACATGACAAGGTTTTGATTTGAAGGATTTATATTTAAAACTTTTTAAAAACCACATAGCATTTTATAATTAAAAAGAATGACCTCTGAGTTTGTTTACAGCCTATAATAATTGCCTGTGTCTCCATGAGTAAAAATAAAACCGTGTACCACAGGTTGAATGTGCAGGTTAAGAGGATATATAGTTCTTAGGGTAAGGTGACACTGCTTCTCATACTGTGATTCCATATAACCTTGCCTTTCTTGTTGCCTGCTTTTCAGTCGTCTCTCCCAAATGTAGACCTGATATTGTTTCCTCATTGCATGTCGCTATAGATTGACTGTGGAAGGCCCATGTGTTAGAGGCTTGGTCTCCAGCTTGGCACTAGTAGGAGGTGGTGGAGACTTTAGGAGGGCCTAGTGGGAGGCCTTCAGGTCATCAGGGGTGGACTCTTGAAAGAACAGTGGGACCTGCACCATTTCCCCTTCTGCTTTTCACATCCTGGCAATGAGGTGAGCAGCTTTGCCCCCCACCATGATTTGCTGCTTCACTGCAGATCCAAAACCAATGAGCCAACTAATGTGGACTGAAATCTCCAAACCTGTGGGCCAAAATAAACCTTTCCTTTTTGTAAGTTAATTATCTTGGTTTTAGTTAACAGTAACAGAAAGCTGACTAGTATAGATATCCACCGTCTAGCTTTTCTACAGCTTACTGTATCCATCTGCTGCAGATTAGGTAACTTAAACAACAGAATTCTGTGACCTGGTTTTGAATATAGGATGTCTAAGGTCAAGTGTGGGCAGGGGTGGTTCCTTATGAGTACTGTGAAGGAAGGATCTGTTCTAGCCCTCTCTCTTTTGCTTGTAGATGGCCCTCTCTCTCTCTGTCACTGCCTCCCTCCCTCTCCCCCCCATCATCTTTCTTCCTTGAGTGTTTGTGTCCATATTTCTCCTTTGTATAAGGGTATGAGTCATATCAGTATTTCTAATGACTGGCCCAAGTTAATGATTTCCTTCAAACTCCATTCCCTCTCTAAAGTTTTTATTTCCAAATAAGGTCACATTCTAAGGTGTTGGAGCATAGGACTTTCAACATAAGTTTTGAGGGGATACAATTCAGCCCATATCACCTACCGCTTATGATATAGAGAAAATACAAGGGAATGATGAGGAATAGGTGTAGGAAGTCAGGGAGATTTTTGTCAGTGTCCCCCACTCCCCACAAAGGAGGTAAATAAGAGGTAGTGTAGTTTAAAAAAAAAAAGATGGTCACTTAGGTCAAATAGTCCTTGATCCATATCTTGTCTCTGTCACCAGTCCAGGATTATCATCTTAGGAGAATTTTAGGAAAATAAGATTTCTTCTCTCCCAATCAATAACATTGTGGGATTAAGAATCACACTGGCTACTTATTTCTGTTTTGGGAGCAGGACATTTGAACTTGGTGAGATCCAGAGGCATTATTTTAGGAAGAAAATTTTGGATGTTTTGTTACAGATACGATTCTTAATTCCCCCCCCCCCCAAAAAAATGTTATGTGAACCTGTGTAGAGAGCCCTGTCACTTGCTAAGCACTGTCAGCCACTAATTTCATCAAGCTAATGTAACAGGACATTCAAGTGACTCACCTTTAATTTGTTGTGACTGTGTTGTATTTACAAAAAGCAGAGCTAAAACGGCAGAGAGCAAATGTTTAGACAATGATTGTTTTCATAAACAGTTTTAAGAATATTGCTAAATCTAAATAGACAAGTAAGTTTTTTAAATATAACTTTAAATCATTCCTTACATAATAACCTGCCATTAAACACATACAGATGTTGTAAATGATCACATTTCATACATTTTTATAGCACTAATCTACTGACTAAATATATGTTACCTTTGAGATTTAAACTAAAGAGTAGAGATAGGAAAAAACTTCCTATACAGGAATTTATTGTATTGTTCCTTACTCTCCTGAAGAGGCAGTCATAGTAACACCATCAGTAAAAATGAATGTTTTGCTACTTGGATGTCACATCATTAAAGTAGTTAATCTACAGCCATAAATTTTTGTCTCCCAGGCTAAGAAATTTTAAATAATATACTAACAAAAATGTAACACTTTTCAATGATAAGTGAAAGAATCTTTATCCTTTTTTTTGAGGTTCCAGAAATGACGCACTCCATAAAAAATTGTATCATTTTTATTTTTAAACTGAGTGCTTGCATTAGTCAGTAAACAATTTATTTGCTGAAGATCCTCTGTGCACACATACATACCATGTGAATGTTAAACAGAAGGTGCTTGAGTTGGTGAGATTTCAATATTTGCTTACAGTTGATCCAGTGATGTTGCAGTTGAAAAAAAACCATATATAAATGAAATACCATTTTCTACTAAGAGGCAAGTCTAGAGTTTCAGCCATTGTTCTAATGAGGATAGTCACTCAGTGGAACATCTTATAAATCTGTAGCATGTTTTCCTCCATATGTACTCTGGCTTTCCATAAAATTACCTGTGCTCATCACAAATACGTGTTTATATTTAATTATACTATCTAACGGTACATATTTTTATATTTCTAATTTTCCTACAAGTACTATTAAATTTGGAAAACTACATATAAGTAGTGACTTGATTTCTCACATTATTCATCTAAAAATATGTGCATATATATCTCGATATTTATAGCTTTAAAATATTATGTAACATATAAGCTACATAGACCATTGGTAGTATCCAGAACATGACAAGGAAAATGATAACACCCAGCATAGCAGTTTTGGCCATTTCCCAGACATCCTTGCCCTGGCCCCAAACCACTTCCTCCAGGGCCTGCCTCCTCACATTTTCATATGCAGCAATATTATACCCTTGACAGAATACTTAAGATGTGCCTGTTAAGGGCTAGGTACAGAAGATTCAGAATTAGACGAGGTGCACATAAGCTAGGTAGAGGAAAGGAGGGAGAAAATCAAGGATCCCTTCACCAAGTGACCAGGGTTGAGGAATGGACAAATGAATGACACAGAGAAGGGGGCAAATAATTGAGGGGAGAGAGAGAAAGAGAGACAGACACAGAAAGAGACAGAGACATACTTGAGAACAGGGAGTCAGTTAAGCTAAGACTTGAAAGAGAACTGGGAAGTGTTAAACGGAGAGAGTGAGGAGAAAGAGAAAAAAAACTGAAGGTCAGGAATTGGAGGGACAATAAAGGAAGCTTGACTGCAGATCTGGGCTGTGATTAGTTGCTGCAACTGAAAGCTAATGTGGTGGTTCAAGTGCTGACACCCAAGCCAAAAAGTTATGTGGCTTTTAGTACACAATTATGTGAACCTTCCGAGATGCATTAGGAGAAATATTTTCCTAACATTGTATTGCAAGATTAATATATCAATCTTAAGACATTAAATAAAACAACAGGTAATTTCTTTGTTTGTAATATTTTTATGTCCTTGTCACTTAAAATACAAAATCATCTTCATGCGCCTTGTTCTTATATTGACTTATATCAGATAGCCTAAGTCATAATTCTAAGTTCCAAGCTTCTGAAGACCTTGCTTCCAGGAACTAAAATAATTTAATACTGACATAAGACGTTCTGAGGGTTTACTGTGGCACTGTGGATCAGCAAATCCAGAGATCCACTGCTCCTGTTTTTCTCGAGAGTCAATTCTTTCTACCAGGTTTTAGCAAAGTGCTGTTAATCGGTTAAGTGTATAATAATATAAAGAAACCACTGGATAGGGTTTGGTAATTGAGCAAAAACAGAAAGCACCAAAACGGTGACTTGAGTAGAGGTCTAATTGCCTTTGTTTGTAAAAACATACATGTGATCAGAAACCCAGTGGACTCTCATGGAACACAGTCATATGGCTTCTGCTGTGGCTCATTCTAGGAGAGAATCCCTAGGGTGACACTGGAGAGAGAACAGGTATCAGTAAATTTACAGGCCAAAAAGTCAGCTTAAAGCAAATAGTTAATTAAGGGTGGTGTTTTATTCTCATATGAAATGAAAGTGGTTGATATACTCCTGTACAGAGTCGTACTGAGACAGCCAGGTGTGTGCGCGCGCGCGCACTCACACACACACACACACACACACACACACTGGCACACACCTTTATAGCAGTCAATTGAAAAGACTGGACAAGGCATAAAGAAAAAGAAGTACTTCATGTTCTTTGTGAAATGAGAAACTTACATACACATCTTTAGTTATTAATAAGCCCAATGCTGTGTCCATTTATGAATATTAAAATGCCTTAAGTCATAATTAATCCTTATGAAACTTTCTAACACTACTCTCAGTGTCCATGCATTAAGTTCGAAGATTAATTTTTTCCAAAATTCACAGACTCATTGGTGTCAGAGGCCATCAACAAACACGTGTGTCTTGATATCATGCCTTGTCTTTAAATACAAGTGACAGTTTTAGTGTACATCTATTTTTATTAACATATTACTAGTACATATTAATTGGGCTTAATTTGATATTTCCCTAGCATGCATATAGCATGCATTGATCAAAACCAACCTCATTTTTTACAGCCTCCCTCTCTGCTACTCCTTTTCAAGCAGTAATAACAACTATTCTACTTTCATGTCAACTTTTCTTAGCTTCCACATATGAGCCACATGTGTACAGTACTTGTCTTTCTGTGTCTGGTTTATTTCACTTGACATGATGTTCTCCATTTCCATCCATTTTGCTGCAAATGATAAGGTTCTGTTCTTCTTTATCGCTGAATAATACACCATTGTGTATATATATTACATTGTCTTTATTATTCATGATAAAACTATTTCTCATGAATATCTGTTGCTTCTGAAAATCCCCAAAATGTATAATGAAATATGTATAATGTGTTAGGTGAATAACTTTGAGACGTCTGCTCAAGGTGGTGGGCTCATGTTTAATGCATTCCACTGGACATTTGCCTTTGCAGATCCCTGCGACAGACATAACAGCCCAATGGTGCATAGCCTAATAGCTTAAGGTTTCTAAAAGTTAACTGTGTTGGAATTTAGTAAGAATATTTAGAAAACAAAAGCTAAACCCCTGAGAACTCTTAGATTTCTTTTTGAAGTTATTTGTAACTCAACTTGAGGTAGAATATACATTTACAACTACTGAAACTGATTTATCAGCCATCTGGTATAGAAGTCTATGATTCTGAAGTAGATCTAAATATTAGCTCAGTGGCCTTGGTCATTTTTGCTGTGCTTGTTTTTTATCATGTGAATCCTGAGGCCTTCTCTGTTGAGGGCCAGCCTGCAGAAGTATTCATTTCTGGAAGTATCTGCAACCCTGAGGGGGAGCCCACTGATCGACCCACCAGTATCCCGAGATGACTTAATGGAATCTGTACCATAGACCAGTTTTGACCTGTAAGCATATAGAAATTCAAGGGAGAGCCACTGATATATTTGAGTGTCCTGGTATTTACTGTCTCTCTAGATCATACTTTCATTTGGTAACTATCTTTTAAGAAATAATGGTAGAAAACAAAAAAGAAATAATGGTAGAATACAGTAGACCCTTGACTTACAAACTCAATTCGTTCACTAGGGGTGGTTGTAACTCAAGTTGGTCAACTGCCTCCAGAGTCTCTCTCCTGTATAATTTTAGGCCACATTTTCTTCCAGGCAGATCTCAGTGTCCTTAGAAAGACTCTGGCCCAGGATTTCTCAGTTAACCCCACACAGGAAGGGATGTTGTAATGTTCTTCCAGAACTCTTTAAGTGTTAAATCTTTATCTGAGGCCATCTGGAAGCACAGGTGGCCAGCATTCAGGTCGTAACTCAAGATTTTATATGTAAGTTACAACTAAAATTCTGCTGGTAACCCAACTTGTTCATATGTCAGGCCAGTCATAACTCGAGGCTCCAATGTATAATAATCAGTTTTATAGAGAGTCTTCAGGATTAGCAAGGTACTTTTATTTGTCATTTGTTCTTTTGCTTCTAGCAAAATAATCCTTAAAATTTCACCAATAAATATATTTGTTTTATTTGTAAATTTTAATAAAAATAGAAATCCTTAGCCTATTTGTTATTATGTAGGTTCTTACTATCTTCATATTTTATTTCTTTTTCTATAATTCTTATCTTCTAGTTTTCATTTTCCATATTATTTCATCAGATATGATTTTTTTGGACTCTGCCTTAAATCTCTTTTAGAAAAAATAGAGATATTAAAAAATTAATAAATTTTTTAAGTTAATCAAAATTACTCTATCAGCTACTGTTCCTCATCTTCTATCCTCAGAAAAGATAGAAAACATAGATTAATACTTTATGTACAATAAGATCACTTAATAGCACCCAGTGATTATGTTTCAAAATCAGATTGCTCACCCCAAAACAATGGATAATTATCCATTTAGATATATTGATGGACATGCCAATTGATTATAAAATATTGAGTATCATCGAGTACAGGACAATCTTAATTAGCCAAAGTCTGGATACATCTTTCAGCCAGTGTGACATGAAAACATTATGTTATACCTTTAATTTGCAGTGGTTTTTTTTCTAAATGGCAAATAAGTAATGATGAATCTTAAAATCAGCAAGTCTTGGATCTGATGACACACAGTGCCCTAATTAAGCATTATACGTCTTCGTTTTCCCAGGGTTTCACAAGTCAAATTTCTGTTGGTCAGTATCTTTAAAAATACTAGAGTTGACTTAAGGATTCCCTTTTGTAAAGCACAGTTTCTTTTTATAATGTTAATACAGTAATTAGTTCCTAATGTATCAGTTTTGTAAAAATCAGATTTTCATAATTCTATTTCTTAACTGGGAATACCATTAGAGTAATAAATTCCATTCAGCCATTGTTTTCGGGTTTTTATGCACACAAAAACGCCCCATATTATTTACATATTAGTACTTTATTTTTAAAATTTAGAAGAAACTTTGTTTCATTCAAAGCAAAAATAACACGATGCTGAAAACCTGCAGTTGTTATATGTAAAGAGTTTACATTAATCTTGATAATTCAGTTATGACTCTTGCTCTCAATCTCTTTGGTATGTTTCTGTTCTGATTTAGTGCCTTGTTTAAAGATTAATGCTACGGGGTAATTTACCGCAGCTTTACAGATGGTATTCGAATCTTTGTAAATGGGCGTTGGAATCCTTTGCCCAACTCCAGTCGTGGGTTAACATAATGTAAATGTTGAATTTAAAACAGTTCTAAAAGAGTGTGATAGAATTTTCAGTATCCCATTCTAAAAACCATAAATTTTGAAGAGATTTCATGGGCTAAATATTTTAATATTGCTTGAAATATAACTAGCTCCTTGTGTTTAAAATCACTGGCCCCTATAGATTGAAAATAAACATAAAAGATAAAATGTATTACCTTTTTTAAAAAACCGTTCTAAAGTTATAGTCACAGGAGTTAGTTCTTACTTTTACACTTCCTTTATGAAATGCTTTATAAAATCCACAAACACACATTGCTTTTAGCGTCTTTCCTTTGATGTCCATACAAGACCCATTCAAAATTGGAGGTAAGTGCTCCTGATGTGCACAACAGAATTTGTCTGAAGTTATTTGAAGCTATTAGAGATAACCTTTCTCTGTCTGTCTTTTTTTGAGGTGAACTGGTACCAACAATACCAGTTAAGCTGTAATTAGTGTAACTAACAACTAATATAAGAGAGCAGACTAAAGGTCGCCCTTAAGAATTTAAAGGTATTAACAGGTTAAGGTTGTAGGGCATCCTATCCCCCAGCTTAATCTGTTGCCTCCACTGGTGAGATTTGTTGGAGTCATCAGTGCCCTTTAACCCTGAGGTGTGACTCTCATAATTTATTGGTCACATGCCAAGTTCCTCTTTTCTGTCTAGTGAGATGACTTTGGGAAAGGCAGATTCATTTTGAAGTTCCTGTTACTAATGCCTGCAGATTTTCAACCTTTTAATGTAAATGAAAGATTACACTTTAATTTGCCTTAATGTTCTTGTCCTACCAGCCTGAGACTACATTGAAATTGTCATTTTGCTACATTACTGAATATGATTTGTTGAGAACATTTAACATGTATTATAAGAGGAGTGCTTAAAATCTAACCATTAAATCAGATGTTGTGTAACTGATTCTAATACATACTAAATATTCCACTTTTTATGGGCTACTTCTTCAAATTTAATTGCCCAACAGTGGCTTTTGTTTATGTTTACAGCCAACTCCAATGCACTTAATGTATAAGAATGTAACCGAGGAATAACTTTTTGTTTTCCTGAGGTGTCTTTAACCCTTCTCTTCTAGAAACTGGATTGGCTTTTTCCACATCTTATAATGTGATACCAACACATCAACAAGAGGAATGCTCTATAACTTTAATCATTTTTTCCTTTTCCCATTGAAGTCTCACATATATGATTGTTTCTTTAGTTTCTATCTAGAATAAATGAGAAAAAAATGTTCTTTTTGAATAGGCAGTAAGATAGCACTAGTGAGAAATAATCAAAAGGAAACATATTCCCTTTCAATTCTTTTATTATTATCTCAGTCTCAGGCTATTGTGATTATTATAGTTTTGTTTTGTTTTGAACCCCTAGGGATTGAACTTAGTGTGCTCTACCACTGCTACAATCCCCGCTCTTTTTATTTTGAGACAGGGTCTCTCGAATTTGCCCAGGATCACCTCGAACACAGAATCCTGCCTCACCTCCGGGGTAATGGAAGTACTGACTTGTACCACCACTCCCGGCAGTGCTTTGTTTTGTTTTGTTTTTAAACTACAAATTGTTATCCAAAACATAAATTGGGACAAATCACAGTAGCTGAACAAAGTTTTAAGATGGCAAACATCAAACTATGCAACACCAAAGAAAAAAATATTTAAAATTCAAGTTATCTTAAGGCTCTAGACACGTGAACACTTGAGTTGAAGAGCACAGATATAGAACCCATAGTTATCATTTAATTACTACAAGAAGTGAGTATGATGTATTCTTCCCAAGTGCTCCATCGCTCAGTATTTTATACACATACCACAGGTGGTGTACAGGTGAACTGGTTTTTTTTTAATAGGTCTTTGTTTTTTCTAATATGTCTTAGAAAAAGATGAATAACACGTGAAATCTATTTATGGACTAAATCCGCTTTATTATGACTTGAAACTGAGCAAAGTAAGTGAGAGATAAAGTAAATTGATATAAAGAAAGGCTAGAATGTCAGAGGTATAGCTTGGTGTTAGAGCGCTAACCTAGCCTGCACTGGGCCCTGGGTTAGGTCCCCGATACACAAAGAGAAAGGGCAAGGGGATATTTTAATAGTGCTGGCAGTTTCTGTATATGTCAAAATGCATAAAAGTTTTACAAAAATGACAAGTTAGGGAAATAATACTCTATCTAAACATGAAATTTCCATAATTTTTCTATTAGCCAAGAACTCACAAGATGTTTTACATTTCTGTGTATTGTCAATTGGTTGTAGTTTATTCACATGCGTGGTTGGCAGTTAGATCTTCTGTTTTTTAAGACAAGCCAGCTTTTCTGGACATCAGTCTTGGACTAGGTGGTGTCAGTGGCTCTTTCTTGTAAAGTTTTAACTGCCTGCACTAAGCTAATAAGTCCTCAAGGTTGAGGACTGTATCTGCATAACTCAATCGCAATAATACCTAACATAGTAACAAACACAAGTCAGCATCAGTCTGTGTCCTTACTGATTGATGTACAGTATTCAACTGAATCATTTAAGACTCTTTCTGCATATCCCTATGTTTATCCCAAACTAAGAATTTTTATTAGTGCATCAGTATTTAAAGAATTTTTAAAAATAAAGAACAGACCAGTGCTGCACTTAAAGTTCACACAGACATTGGTCTTTTTTCATGCTAGTTTCTTCAGCAATGGCACCAAGGACAGAATTGGAAAGTCTTATTTTTTCACCTTCCATACTGTCTTATGATTAACTGTGAGAGTAAGACATCAAAGCTGAACTGACTTCAAAGCCTGTAACACTTAGGGTTTCCAGCTATTCCTGTAACCAGCCGCTTCACTCAAACACCAATTCATCTCCCAGAGCTGCCTCCGTGGGTCCCGCCCCTCTGCTTTCTGCCTTCCCCTATTCCAAACCTATAAAGTTAAAAACACCCTTTAAACAGATCTTAAAGTTAAGCCAGTTGAGAGTTAGCATTTTCGCTTATTTCAAGATTTGCCATTGAAATAGGCCATATTTATTACTTATTTATTTACTTCTTCCAAAATTATGCCTTTTACCACCAGGCCTTGGAGTATGTTAATATTAAATTTAAGAGTTCTCAATATGTTCTCATTATGTTTATTATGTTTATGTTCAAAAATATACTATGTGCATATAGATAAGATTGCATCCAAAAATGAAAGATAAAATTATATGTGTGGTATTTAGTCCTGTAAATCATGAAGTAAAATGGAGGAAATTCAAAACATAGATTCTCAAATTGAAATACTTGACATGTACTTCTGGGGAAACACATGCTTTTCTCTTTTAAGAAAAATAAAAACATGTATATGTAGTTTTCTGACCATATGAAAATTAATATATTAATATTTGAGGTTGTTCTAGATGCTTAACTAAATAACTGCATTGTGACAAGGTATTAAAATAAGAGCCGGGGATTTAGCTCAGTGGCACCACGTGCCTGCCTTGCAAGCACAAGGTCGTGAGTTCAATCCCAGGTACCAAAAATAAAATAAAATTAAATTAAATTAAATTAAATATTAGATAAGCCTATTTCTTAAGAACCACAGAAGTATCACCAGTTGAAGACTTTCATTTTTTTCTTTTAATGGGCTCATTAAAATTATAAAATTATTTTCATTGAATTATTTGGTACAGTTGATGGTAGACATTCAGTACCATTGGAAAGAAGTAGCTCTTGACCTCTAATAGATGGCATCCGCATCTTAAATATGGCACCAAAAGAACTCACAAGAGACCTACTTAATGGTTTAGCTCTCCCCAACCCCAGACCAAATGAGGTTCTCAGTAGACATTATGACAAAGATTTTGAGTGCTGATTATGGAAATTAAATAGACTCAATATGATGAATGAATTGCGTCTTAGTTATTTTTCTCGTTACCAAGACAAAATACCTGACACCCAGAATTAAAGGAGGAAAGGTTTATTTTACTCACAGTTTGTGGGGGTTTAGATTCATATTTGGCTGGCTCCAAAGCAGGGTGGCATGGCGGAGGGGCATCACAGAGGAGAAACAGCTCATGGTGGACAGAGGCAACAAAGCAGCAGAGTCGTGAAGAAAGAGTAAGTGACAACCACAGCAGCCCTCTTTCTGCCTCTTCTATCCAGGCTACACGCCCTTAGGGCAGGCAGCACTTACACCCAGGGTGGGCCTTCCCATTGTCCACACTCAGAACTTTGCCAAACCAATCAGTGGACTAATTTAGTAATCACACACCCATAATCACACATCCCACACACAAAGCCGCACCTATGACCATATGAGGCTTCAGGGTGGTGGTGGGGTGGATATCTAGACAGAAGCCACAACAAATTCTTGTATAAATGAAATGGGCTTCATTGTAAACTTCCAAGCTGTCCATCTTTTGAAGCTTTCAAGAACATTCTCTTTTTTGTTCTTGGTAGTAAGGATTGAACTAAGAGCCTCGTGCATGCTAGGCAAGCACTGTACCACTGAGCTAAACACCCAAACCACTTTTTAAGAAGTTAATATAGGGAATTCTTACATTTGGTAGATGAAAGAATCTTTAATATCTCCTTCAAGTCTAGGGTTCTATATTTCTTAGTTAAAAGATATGAGAAAACAGAATTGAGAATTGAGTGATAGCAATATGTAGCTGTTGACTACAGTCCAGTAATTAGATTGGTTTTACAAAGACCTCATAAATGGGTGTCCGGGAGGGATTCGAAAACAAAAAGTTATGATGGCCTTAGTACATAAGGGGAAAGAAGAAAATGTTGTACCTCTCTTCTGGTCTGAAGGATGGGAGAGAAAGGAACCTACTTTGAAACACTCAGAAAAGTTAAGCATAAAGAAAATGAGAAAGGAAGACTTTTTTTAATGGAACTCTAAATTAATTTTCAGGGTGCTGTAAATAGAAATCATAAGTTTTTTATCTGTATTACTTAAAGGGAACAAAACAGATAAGAAAAAGAGAGATAAAATTTTGCTTTTCAGAGATAGTAAATGGACATTTTGAACCACTCAGCTTGACTTAGAGAAGATACTTATGTACATGTACCAATTCCCTGCAGTGAATGCAATCATTATGTACTGCAAACATGTACTAATAAAAGTTAAAAAAAAAATACAAACACAAAAGGAGGCACAAAATATAGTATTCATTTAGAATTTAATAATCAACAAAAAAGGATACTTAAGTCATTTTTTCAAGGAAATATGTGATCACAGCAGCTTATGAGTAAGATAGCATTCATGCATATCTTTCAGTGGACAAGAAAGGGAGAATCAGAGAAGACCCAGGAATCTTGTTGAGATGTGTTAGAAAAGTCCACAGAAATTTTGAACAATAGAAACAAGAAACATGTTTATTACAAGTGGTAGAAATTTCATCTAAAGGAAGTATCTTAACTGAAAATTCTGCAATCCTTTTTGAGGAGCATATTAATTGTAGGAGACTATGAGAGCCCAATGTGAGTATGGAAATAGGAGAGTCACTAACTGTTCCATCGCTTTGGGCCAATTGTTGAACTTCTCTGGGTCTCTCGTCATCTTAAATATTAGATATTTAAGATCCTTTCCAGCTCTGAGAGTCTCTTCTAGTGCCTTCATTCTACAGCCAAACAGCTCAAAGAGATCAAGTATTTCTACCCCCAACAGCTGGCTTGTTTTGGCCTGCAGATAACAGCCCTAGTAGAAAATTCAGGATAATTTTGTAAAGTATTTTTTTGACATTTTGAGTCATATAAAAGCTCTGGAGGAATCTTGAGAAATCCCTGTGTGGGTAGACAAGAAGTAAAGAGAAGACTGAGGTTGCAGAAATGAAGTAGTGCTGGTGAAAGTGAAGGTAGACCCCCACCTTATTGAGATGAAAGAAATGCTAGACATCCATAACGTTCAGTGATAGCCTTCCAGTGATGGCATCCAAGAGTGAAGCATCTGGTTTCAAGAACAGAGACCAGGAGAAAATCAGTAGGTTTTATTTTTTTGGAAATAAAATTGGGAAGTCTCCTTAATAGATGATTTCTGGTGAAGGAAAAGGTACTCCCAAAGACCCTGTAGAGAGATGAGAGAAACTCTAGCAAATATTAAATCTGCATGAATTGCCATTTAACCTAATGCCAGTAATATGTTTACATCCTTTTTCTCAATAATAAACCACCCCAAGAAATAAAATGGAGAGCCACTTCTCTGTTGTTGCTAGGATAATTAAACATTTTTTTTAAATGTTGTCTTCAATTTTCTGGGAATACATTTTATACGAGGGTCATACAGCTAACTGAGGATTATATATGACTATTAATTTCATTGCAAACTTTAAAGAACCTACTTTAATATACAATTAAAGTACAATTTGTATGTCTTGTTGCATTTTTATCTCCAAGCTGTGTTCTCCTGAGTTTCCTTGATATTTATACAAAAATTTCTTATCACTATTCTGAGGCATGTTCTTATAACTGTTTTGAACCATATTCTACTTTGAAATAAGAGTATGAATTATACTGAAATGATCATTTATAGCAACAGTAATATTATTGAACACTTAAAGTCATTACATTGTTATTTTCTGATTGGGATTTTATGTCTATCTTCTTTCAAATGGTACATTAATCTATGAATGAAATTTGTCTTATAAATGACACATTAATAGAAAATTCAGAACAAGTGCTGTTCTCTGAGCATTTTATATAACAGTTTATATCTTCAACACTGATCAGTGACAAATTCTCCTCAGCTGTCATTAATCCATTTACCACTACTTACTGGAATCAAGAAAAATTACCAAAGAATTCTTTAAATGTATAAGTGCATTCCTCTCTATATGTGGTATTGTTTAGCTTTCTTACTTTTTATGTGTATGGCCCTTTTCAAGATTCCAAAGCTCTCTTTACTAAAAAAAAAAAAAAGGCAACTGTGGCAATAGTCCTGCATCTTTTGGCTGAAGTCCAACTTACTGACTGTTTTGCCACACTTAGTTCCACACCACTGAGTTGAGAAGGCAGAAGTGGTACTGCTCTGTGCTGACCTATTGGTCTTGACCACTCCTACCTCATTCTTAGCATTTTCACTCTAATCTACTTCCACACATTATGCACTTCTGCAGCAGTAAAAGAAGATGTAAAAATCTAGCCAATTCACCAGTGCAGTGGTGCTCAGGATTTCAGGATCTACTGGGGGGTTTTTTTCTTAGTGTTATAATTTAAAGCATTTATTCAATAGATACTGTCTCATATGTTTCACATGAAGAAGAGAAATTAAAAAAAATCTCCAAAACCTAAATGAAATACATATATCAGAGTATTATCACAAATAGTATACACTTCTTCATTCTAAAGATAATACTTTAGCCTTCATCAAGAAAAAAAATATGCCTTCTGAATGGCTGATTATACTGTTCACATTGAATCAGAATGTCAGTCTTCTAAATAAATTGTTATTATGGAATAAGGCAGAACTTCAGCTCTGAATTTATATAATTCATTCTATTGTAGGTTTTTTTCATTGGAGAATACATTTCTCTGCCACAAATTGTACTGGGTATGAACAACAGTCATTTGAGGTTCATTGAAAATATAGGCGAACATCATGTTTCCTGTCCTTTTGTTAAAATTGGCATATTGATTTTTTTTTTTTGCACAGCTTGCAGCACAGAGATGTGATATACAGATATGGCAAGACAAGCTAACCACATGTGAGTTTGTTAAGTACTGCTGGATTAGCAGAAATTGTCTGACTGTGCAAATACCAAGATTTGACTTCTCCAGGAACTCTTTATGACTTAAATCAATTAAAATAACAAGTTTTTATTTTATTGCCAGAATAAATCGTTAGCAAAACTCATTTCTCTTGATTACTCATTTGTAGGATGTTCACATTTGTTTTGCTTCTGTATTTCAAGCAAAGTAAAAATTGTGTAGAATTTGAACCAAAAGTTCAAAGTCAAGTATAAGAAAATAAGAATGTAACAAATGTTACTTATTGTTTTTATAGAGGTTTTTAAGTTATCTTGTACTTCTTTGCCTTTGCTCTTCTTTTTTAATATCCCTCTAATGTTGATGCTTCCTGTTCCTTTTAGACTCAGAGTAGCAAGGCTTGCACTTGATTAGTACTATTACTGCATCCCACTGAAAGAGAGTCTGAAGTAGAGCTGGTTCACCCTTCTCCCCACCTTATTAAACCACCTTCTTAAGTTATGTCCATTGTACACTTAGCCTTGCCTGGCTTCCAAGAGTAGAGACGGAGAAGGGATGAACTTATAAATAAGCAAAGTGGGCTCTCATAGTTTCTTAGAAGTGCTAATGTGTTATCTATCATCTTTACAAAATTCTCTGAGCTCTCATATAAACAGATAAACCATCACAGTTTTCTGTAAAATAAAACTGAGAGTCTGTCTAAAGCTAGAAATTTTCCATAATATGAGTACATCATAATGTCACCTAGCTTTTGCAAAAAAGCTTTCTTTAAAACATCTCACTGTCTTCACATGTAACTTTCTTCTTTTCATAAGTAAGATGTTTAGAACGTTTTTCAAAAAAATTTCTATGTGTTCTCATTATTTTTAAACAAGTAGACATCTTATGAAGTTAGACAATTAGAAAGAAGCCTTTATAAATTATCTGGGAAAAGCATAAGTCATTCCCTAATAAACGAGGGGAGTCAGAGCAAAGAAGAAAGTGCCATGGGTTTGTGTTAGGTGACACTGTGCCCTGCTTGTCTAATTTGATTACACAGAGCCCCTGAAGCCTCAGGCAAAGCTGATTTTAGCTATAATCAGCTTCTTAACCTTTTGAGAACTAACGTAAACACTACCTACTAGTGGTTAATTATGTTGCTCTACTACACACTACAAAGTGCAAAGGTAAAAGTGTAGAACTACAGCAACACATGTTATGACAAAATTTAACAAGATGACTTGAGGGGATTGCAACTGGACACAGTTCCATATTTGTGATAAATTTGCAGTTAATAAAAGACTTAAGGTACATTTTTAAAATGGTGAGCTATAGTTTTTACTTAAGTTCTATCCATAAGTGCTGAACTACTTATGTACTACTTTTTCCTATTCTCACATTTGTACTTTTCTCTGGAATATTCTTTTGCACATATAATACACACATTTTAGAAATAAGAGTATTTTTAGATTTCTCTCATTTTCAGAGTAAACAAATGTGATCACAATATCACATAAGTAGAGTAAAATCTTCTTGGTTCACTTTTATAGACAGTAAAAATTCATTAGGGGAGGAATGGAATTTCTTTATAGTTAATGGAGTGTTATAGTTATATAAGGTAAGAACTTAACTTTTTGATTTAGAACAGGGGGTCTTGATGCAGGAATCTGATGTGCCATATGGGAAATTAATATGTAAGATGATTTTACCCTCTATAGTTGGTGTAACTGTGATGCAGTGCTATGACTAATGGAGTAGAGAACCATAAAGACTGAATAATGTACTTATCGTGGTGTATCTTTAAAGTCACATTCGGGGAAAACCTAAAAAGGAATATTCTCCTGAGTAAATGGTTGCAGGTGACCAGGAGAATATATGGAGCCATAAGCCATAGCTCATGTGGGTAGGCCTCCATACCAGCAATTTTACCTGAAATTTTATGCCCCATAAAAATTCTGAAGGGTGGAATCTTAATGCTCCCCAGTGACACACATTATAAACAGTTACCCTGTGTGGAATTAACTTAAAATGAGGAGGAGGAGGAAGGTTCAAACTAAAGATTAATGTAATTTTTAAAAATCTAAAGTCAGTCCCTCATAAGTAACATGGCAATTTTAGGTAGCTTATATTATTTCATGTAGTTTATTCTATCATTGCAATGAGTTTAAAAATCGCCCGTGAAGAAGTAGATTTGGAGCACTGGGCATGATGGGACGCACCTGGAAAAGCCACATGGTTTCACAGACAGTCCCACCCTGGAAGCACTGCTGTGCCTGCTGAGCTGCCCACCACAGATTGCCAGAATTCTTACCTGTTCTGCTGCAGATTTTCAGCAGTAAACACTTCTCACTTGCCGTTTGCCTTTGCTTGACCTCCAGTGCTGAAATGGTTGTACTTGACAACTTTGTCTACTTTGGTAGCTGTTTGGCAAAGAAGATTCACCAACTTCTGCATTTGCCCTCATAGAAAGTACTGTCTGAGTTCATTTTTGGATGCCTCAAACCCTATCTGGAGCAACATGAAAAGTTAAATAAATTAATACAGGATAAAATGGAAAATTAAATGAGGATAAAGCAAATATAAAAATAAGAATATAAAATCATTATGGAGCTGCAATAATTTCTAACTCCTATGACAGATATCCCCTAGAATTAGAAGTGTCTGGGTATTACAACAGAGAATTTTACTTTGTTTGGAAATGAAAAAGAATCCAAATCACCCCTAGTGGTTTGGCATTGGGATATAAAATAAATAGGGGTAAAATGCATGTATGTGATCCAGAAAAAAGATCCAGTTGGACCATAATGCTACTGTGAGTTCCTTTTTGTTTAACCTTATTTTGTTTTCTCTCAAAGGTCAGATCCCCCCAAATTGTACAACTTTATAGAATACTTTAGAAAATGTGCAGTGATAAAACTGCCAGATTGAAGGTTGCTTAAGTGCTACTGTCCAAAATCACTAGGCATGCTTGAAACTAGTAATTCTTGTCAGATATATACTCTCAGTGTGTGACTTTCATCTGCAGGTGGCAGAGCATATGTTTTAGCACCAAAAAATGTAAGGTGGCAGAGGGAGGATATTTAATGTGTTGTAACCTATTTTTTTTTTCTTATAGCTGCTTAGTTCAGGTCAAAAGCAGGCTAACTAAAATGTTTTTAGATCTTAAGGGCTATATTTAAATTAAGGAAAAATTATGTCATTTGTTTTTATTTAACATATGAATCAAGGTTATTGAACTAGTACCTCCCATAAAGGAAAAATACAGTGGGATCTTATGTCATTGAAGTCCAGGGAATGTGTTCTTCTCTTTAAATAGATTTTCTCAATAAATTATAGTTAACCTTGTAGACCCTCAGTCACTTTTGTTTCTATATTTACGATGGCAATCCATTTTCCTAACTTAGGAAATAACTGGGAATATATGGCTAGCAATTAGGAATAGCTAGCAAATATCACTTGGTATTTTCTGATTGATGTAAGTTCTTACTACTCAATTGAGAATTATAATTCTGTGTATTTATCTGAATTAAAGCCTCAGTTAAAGAACAAGGGTTACAAACTCAAACCCCAACTGACTGGCAAAACTGCCACGGTGCCACATTTCCCTGTTTTCCCAAAGGCTACAGGCTATGTTTTCATTTAAAATTTATCTAATTTTAAGAATTGCAACTCACTAAAAATTTTTAAAGCTATCATGTCAGCCAAATGCAGTTCAGGCCCATACACTGTGTTTGCAGCTTCTCACTGGGAAGAACAGCAAAGCCCATTCCGAGGGAAGCCTTGATCTGATTTTTGTCTTGTATCTCTTGTTCGCGGAAGAATGCACTGTTTGCTGTCCAAGTGGCTGTCTTCGCAGTGCTACTCTGAAATTCTGAGGCATGGTATGTTATTGGACAGTACACAGAACTTCACATCTACAACCTTGATTCTGAAGCTAGAATTTCTAAGGCCTTTCTTCTATTAACCAAGCCTTACTGTAAATCCTCTATATCATATTGGTAAACAGTAATTTTAGTTTTGCATTTAAAAATTTGTGTAATGTTAGATCTGAAAAATTTTAGATAAACTAAATTTAGTCCTCCATTTTTTTGAGTGTAGGTTTTCCAGAATTGTAAATGTATGCTTATGAGAGTATTCGTAACTCCCCAGATGACTGAGTAATTTCCCACTCCAGTGAGGCACAGCTTAATGAAATGCAGAGGTTGTGTGAGTTCTAAGACTGAGTGCCTATGATAATATCCAGGTTTTGATTTCTGCAAAAACTGGTTTCACTAATTTCTTTCTTCACCAGAACTGTAATAAATAAAATGAATAAGAATTCTGGCCACATTTTTCATTAAGGTAAAATTCACGTAAAATTCGCCATTGCAACTGCTTTAAAGTATGCAGTTTAGTGACTTCCGGTACATTCACGGTGTTGTGCAAACATCACCACTACTTAATTCCAAAGCCTTCTTTGTAACTCCAGAGAGAAACCCTCACCCGTTCTGTACTTACTTACTATTTCCTCTTCTGCTCAGCCTCTGACATCCACTGATCAACTTTGTATTTCTATGTATTTGCTTTTCTGGACTTTCCGGAGAAGGGGCATCATACCATATGTGGCTTTTTGTGTCTGACTTCTTTCACCTAGCATGTTCTCAGGATTCACCTAGCATGTTGTGGTACGCATCAGTTCTCCATTACTTTTTGTTGCTGAATAGTCTATTGTGTGACTATACAACATTTTGTTTAGTCATCTGTTGAAAGTGTTTGGGTTGTTTTTACTTTCTATTATAAGTCATGCTGCTGTGAACACTCATATATATGTTTTGTTTGGACTCTGTTTTCAATTCTTGGTATATTTGTAGGAATGGAATTGCTGGGTCATATAGTAATTTTGAGGAAATTCCAAACCAATTTTCTGGTATATATATATATATATTTGTTTTTGTTGTTGTTGTTGTTGTTCCGGGGATCAAACTTGGGACCTTGTGCTTGCAAGGCAGGCAGTGGAACCACTGAGCTAAATCCCCAACCCTCTGGTCATATTTTTAACATAAGGTTTTAAGGCCTATTTATGGAAAAGAAGAACCTTACAAGTTAAGAATTTCCAAACTTCCAAACCCCCCACCCTGGTTAGCAGATTATCTCAACTAAAAAGTGATTTGAGTTCAGATCCCTCTTTTGACATTATGAAGCATTTCTCTACAGGCTTGAGTTTTCACTAGACAGTTTTTATTCTGTACTTCCTAACCAGTGTTGCTTAAAACCAGGCATGGTAGTACACACCTGTGCTCCCAGCACTCAGGTGGCTCAGGCAGGAGGATCACCATGAACCTAAGGCCAGCCTTGGCTATATAGTAAATTGGAGGCCAGCCCGAATGACTGAGCTACCTAAGACCCTATCTCAAAAAAAAAAGTTGTTTAATTGAAGAGGTTAGTAACTACTATTTGAGATTTTGAATACATGGACATAAAATAAGTCCTCTACACATATACACACAGACACACACACACACACACACACACACATTATTTTTTTCTGATTTTTGTCTTCAGCTGAGTAGGACAAATGCTTTACCCTACAATTTAGAAGCATAATATAGGGAAGTTTCAGACCCTAATCTGATGTGCCTTAAAATAGTTATAAATTAGAGAGGTGTCTTCCAAGTTCTCAATAACTGTGTTTTAAACTTGAGAGTGAGTCCCTGAAAAAAGACCAACAAATCTCCATTAGAATTCGGGCCAAAATATTTCTCAGCCATTGCCAGCCCTCTATATTTAAACTGTTTGTACCATCACAATTTCTAGGAAGTTTGAGAATTTCTTGAGAAATTAAAATACTGGACCTTTTAAAATACAAAGTGGTGTTACATATATGCTTTGAAATTTAGGCCTATGGTTAGCTTCCCCCATGGAGCTGAAATATTTTGTATTTGGAATTAAGCCAAATCTCCCACTTGCGTGCATTTAACTTATGTTGTAAGCATCCAAGTCCTGGCATTTGAATAGTCTTTTTCCTTATCTGAATACTTTCTGGCTTGAGGAAAAATAATACTTACCATTTAAAACTTGTCTTTCTCCTCTCCTTCCCCTCTTTATCCGGAAGCAGTTACCTTCATACTGTGTACTTGGTTGGTATTGCCTAAGTCAGGAGATTACCCTTAAAAACCTCCCAGTTTGGGCTGGGGATTTAGCTCAGTGGCTTCACTCCTGCCTCACAAGTGAAAGGTCCTGAGTTCGATCCCTGGTATGAAAAAAAACAACCCTCCAGGCTTGGGGAATCTATGGATAGTTATAAGAAGTACAATAAGTTCTTGGAAAGTTTGTATTGAATTGGCAAGTTAAGCACAATTAGCTTATGAAAAGGGGAAGTTGTTTTTGTGTTCTCAAAGGGATATATGGTTCACCAAAAGTCAAGATCTGGTGGTTCTAACGGCAGCCTGGAGAGCAAAGAGTCACCATTCCTGTGATGGTGCTGACAAATTGGATGGTGTGTGATTAGATCAGGGGTATATTTCAGTCAGTCTTTCAATTGCAGTATCAAAGTAATAGTGCTAAGGAGGTGGCAGGGAAGCAGCAGTGCCAGGATAGTACGTTCACTGCAAGTTACACTGTATCTTTGAGCAGAAGTAACAGAAAAAAATTTCTATCAATAACAGAATCATTATCTCCCATTTGCCTACTAGCCTTTACCTACATCTCATATTACAGCCCTTATTTTTTGTGTGTTTTGGGGTGTTTTTTTTGAGACAGTCTCACTATGTATTCCAAACTGGCCCTGAACTCAGAACTCACGACCTAAACTCAAACTCACAACCTAAACCTCCCAAGTTCTGGAATTACAGGCAAGCACCACCATGCCTGGGAGTCCTTCCGTTTAGAAATAGAAACAAGAATTTGAGAAAACCCGTAGTGCTCTTTAATACTGTGTTGATCTTTAAGCATATACACATTCTCCAGCAGATGTCCTTCACCTTCCTTGAAGCTATTTTGTGGACATCAGTACAGAAGATGCCTCTGGGACAGGATTAGCTTAGCTTATTGGTTCTGGCCCCTGGGTAGCCCTTTGAGATCTCCAGGCTCAAGCCTTGTAACTCTAGAGCACCTGACAGGCTTCAGGAGTCTTGGTGGATGATTGAATGGAGCTGCTGATATGATCCTGTTTTGAGGGTTGACCTCGGGTAGATGCTTATAAAACTGAAGATTCCTCCCAGGAATGGATTCAAGAGCATGAGAATATTAGGGCAGTGGGGGCAGCAGACCATTTACAGAGAAGGAGTGGCCAGAGATGAAGGCAGGCGCTCAAACGTTAACATCACCTGCCACCTTTACACCACTGGGACTTGTATCTTTTCTAGGAATCCAAGTACGTCTTTTAACTATTTGATCACATTGATCATTCTTTGAAACAGTTTTACCTTCCATTCTCCCTCATTATTTCCCCCAAACCACTTGTGGCCTGGCTTAGTCATTCTCTCATTGCTAAGACAAATATTCGACACCCACAACTTAAAGGGGGAGAGGTTTATTTCGGCTTATGGTTATAAGAGGTTTCCATTCATACTCAGCCAGCTCCAAGTGGAGCAGCATGGTGGAAGGACCTGCTGTGGGGGAACTACTCCTGCTCCCATCATGGTGGCCAGAAAGCAGAGAGCAGAGGGAGGAGGAGGGGAAGTGGACATTTCCGGTCACGGCTCCAGGGACCACCTCTTCTGACCGGGCCCCACCTCCCAGTGTTGGGTCATGTATAGGGCCGCAAGTCCAGTCCTCTTCCAAAAGCCTCGCCTGTGAGAGCATGAGGCTCCTGAGAGACATCTAGATATAAACCATAAGCTGACTCACATCGAAAACACCATCTTTGGTTTCAGTTTCTGCACTGTAGTCTGTGCAGCTTCCACCTCTCTCCACCTGTTCACAAGAGTAAATGTCTAAAGAAAAAAGATAGCACAAAACAATGGACAACATTATGTCAGCTTTGCTTCACTAATATGTGACGTGGAGAGGGGAACTAACCCTCTTTGCTTGCGTGTTGTGCACTGTGCACTTTTCGTGTACTGTCTCGCTTACTCCTCAGTGCTCATCACTGTAGAGAATATGCTTACACATGGAAGAGTGGGGATTGTACCCAGTTCTGGCTTTTGCAAACCCACCACCTCCCACCTCCCCACCCCGAAAGCAGCACAAGGATGGTTCCCCAAGGGTGTGGGAGCAGCCTTGTGAAAGAGGGCTGGGGATTTGCCTCGAAGCTGCTGCAAATACTTACATGTGTACTATCTGTGTGTTTGGGTAATTTGGAGAAAAGCTAGTGTAACTTAAGAGGAAGTCAGTCCCTTGCAAAGATAATTGGCAAATTATCCCTTGTACTTCCCCTAAAGGACAATGTAAAAGTAGAGTAGAAATGAAATGAGTGGCTAAGTGGATGATTTTTAACTTCTATTCTTACGTAAATGTGGATTTTCTTTATTCCCGTGAAATGTCACAAATAAAAAAAGAATTTATTAGAATTTTAGCATGGTGGATAGTACAGCAAATAAATAGAGGAAAACTCCAGACAAAAGATTAGTAATTAAATAATTATCCATGAACTTTGACAAAAATATATATGATACATATGGGCCCAAATTCCCTTTGTTACTTATATTTGAGAATCCTGAAAAATAAAGAGAATAAGGAAGGGCCTTTTAACAATGCTAGACTGAAAGTTAAGAGACTCAAATCCTTTCCCCACTCCATCTCTACCCTACCCCACCTTTCTGTTCGCTGTCCTGGCCCTTTCCTTCCTTTATGTAAGAAGTATTTATTGAGCCCACTAATATTTTAGGAACTATTTTAAATGCTAGGGGTTTGACAGTGAAAAGGTTAAACAAAATTGTTCTTTTGTAGAGTTTAAATTTTAGAAGAAAAATTAGTTATAAATAAGTAGACAAATAAAGCACATGCTTTATGAGTCAGAGGTAGTGTCAGGATAAAAGTGAAGGAGACTAAGTGGCTGATGGGTCACAGTGTTAGTTTTAGAGTGGGTGGTCAGGGAAGGCCTCAGGAAGAGCCCCCTGGGGAGTCATTTCACATTGGCCTCTTCCTTTTGGGAGCATTGCCTGGTGGTCACTAAACAGCTGCAAAATTCAGTGCCATTTTTTGAGGAATCTGTGTTTAGGTCAGATAATCCTCTGTATGTGTAAGATAGGGTCTGTGTTGTCCATTGATCTCAAAAACGTAGTAAGAATGTTCATTGATTCCCAAAGGTAATTCTGTATTACATTTGGGGAATTTAACCTATGAGTAAAACACCATCCCAAAGGTTGCATAATAGTAAAAGAATTAAAGGTCTCTATTCCTGCCACTCTCCATCTGAAAATTCCACGTCACTTTGTGATAAAATGAGAAGTGGAATTGAAATGTCGAAACAGTTCAAAGTAGATTAAAGATGTGTAAGCTATGATGGACTGAAATATTTACAAATAAGGAATTGGATAAATGTATCTCACTGCATTCATTTATGACAGGCAAGGAAGCCATGTGACATGCTTTAAGCCAGTAAAATAGCAAATCCCCCCCCAAAAAAATCTATAATTTTAATCAAAAGTTTGTTTCAGTCATTGAAATTCTGTTATTGCTGCTTACAAACATTAAAGTCAATCAAAACATCAGTAGCTTTACAAGATCAATATTTTTAATATGTTTGCATTGCAGTGCTGCAGATTTTTGGCTAATGGATCGCACCCATATTGATTTCCATGGGAAATGTTGGTCTGATACTGAAATAATTAAAAAAAAAAACAAGGATTATTGGTTTGGAATTTTGAAGGAGATAGAAGTATAAAAATTGGTTATTGACTAAATTGCTTGGGGTGAGTGAACCTTGGGCACTTGCAATAAACTTGTAGCACTCAGTCATTACTGAATACTACCTTAGTCCTTTAAACTGAAAATCAATCGATAACCTATTATAACAATGCAAATTGCAGTGAAATAACACACTAGGCATGTAGGAATCACATATGATCAAAACAGATATGCGTAAGTGTACTATGAGCACGTTGAAAATGCTGAGATACAGTGCCTGACTTTGACTTTGAGATTCATGCTGATGATACAGTAGCATTTTTAAAGAGATAAACTGCTTTAAAATAGCAGTAAAAAGAAGCATACAATTATTCTATGAAGAATAATGAAAGTGCAAACACTACAGCATGTCAAATGACAGATTGTGTTATTTTGATTCAGAGCAGGATTACAATTGTTACTCTGTTCTCAAAGCATAGGAGTAATGTATGCAAGCATTAGATTAGATACAGAGACATTCTCCACAATATGAATCTAGTGCCTATTACACTTCTCTTGTTTTTCAGCCTTCGGTTATTAGGAGAGGCATATTTTCAGCCAGAAAGTTTACTCTGTGTTTTCATTTGCTTACCATTATAAATTTATGAATTCCTTATCTCTCAGAGACAATCTAGTATTTTAGAGAGTTTTTTTATTGTCTCAATGTAAATTCTGCCTGGGACAATAATATGTATGAGGAGCACTTATACATTTTGTTATATTTTTTTATTTACTGAATATTTAAAATCTTATGTGTTATTTACATAACATGAAAATGTTTATCCACTTTGAGGGGAACGGGGAAGTAAGTTATTAGTTAAAACAAAAATTAGTAATCATAATTGCCATACTTTTCTTGCTATCTCTATAAGCCTGGTCAGTGTTTTTCTTTCAGAATATATCGGGCTCTCTGTAAATAGAAAAATTGATCATGGTTCCTTCTGATCCAAGAGATGATAATGCTCAGACAACAGCATTAGCAGTCCATTTCAATTAGGTGTTAATCTTTGATCGCCACTTTTGTCAAATTTCCTTCATCCTATTCTGACTTCTTTTTATCTTTTATCACTATAACTAGCATTACCCTAAATTCAGTTGATAAAATCACTTTTCTTCCTATTGTGTTTGAAATTTATACCTGAATCTGACTTTTCTCCACCATTCTGTGTCTCCCTCATCGGTTAAGCTGTTAGGACATTCTGTTTTGATAGACCCAGCCTTTAGAGTGATTTATGAGACAGGAATCTTCAATGTTATCTAGTTAGGTGCATCATACCTGAAAATAACCAAGTTGGAGAGTAGATCTTTGCCTGTAAGTTACATAAATAGTCATACATTTTTTACTAAGTCATTCAGTGGCTTTCAGCTGTGGATATTATTTTAAAAGTATCCATGTCTTTAAAATGATAGGATTCTAATTCCCTAGCCTGCTATTTCCACATTTTCATGTACGATTGCTTTTGGTATTGTTTATGTTTATGTCTATGTTTCTAAGAATTCCAACTGGAATTTGTATCACTTATCATTGTCAGCCAGCACTACTTCCTCAACAGATAGAGTCTGTGCAGTCCCCAGTTAGAATTTGCAGCTGTCTAATTACCCAAGGGATTGGGCATGGTGAAAATGGAAAGTCAGCAGCTCTCTGCCACCCAACAGAGTGAATAGGTAACTCTGAAGGGCTCCCTACCATGCCCACATCCACCGTGCCTCATCTAGATTTCTCAGCGAGGTCACCAGTGCCATTTCTGCTCAGAATGCTTACCATCTGACAGCTCTCTGGTAGCCTAGAGGGAGTCACGTGACTCGTGACCTGGTCCAGAACATCCCTGGTGTCTTCACTGGCAGTTGCAGTAAAACCAATCTCATGTGGGCTCCAGAGGAAGGCAGGTGTTAGAGATTCATTTATGGACATTTGGCAAAATCTCTTGCACTCAGTAGACAGCGTTCAAATTAATATGGAATTAGTTCTTCACTTTGAAATGTCAGAAGATGGAGGAAGAGAGAATTCCAAATAGCTGCTCCTAGTGCAGTCCTTTTATATTAACGGTTAGTGAACAGTGCCACAAGTTCATACCACAGTATGAACAAGATGGTTCAATTTTAATTTTTGGACAAAAAACAAACTGTCGTGCTGAAAAAGAGCAGTTTTAGAATTACACTCTTCAAACATTCTACACTACCACACCTCACCTCTAAGCAGCTGGAAAGTATCGGGAGACCTTTATGCACCATCGGACCTGCATGTGACTCAGATAGTGCCTGAGATGGGGAGAAAGCAGTTTCTGGAGCCATAGTGCCTGTGTTCCCATCCTGTCTGTGCCACTTCCCATCGGTGTGACCTTAGATAAGTTGTCTAGCCTCTCTGCGCCTGCATTTTTCACTAGGATATTGCAAGGATTATGTGCAGCATTCATTACCATGTTGAGGGAAAAATGAAAGATTAACATGTAGTTTTCTCTTTCAAACCCTGTCTCCTAGACTTGGAGGGTAGGAGGAGTGGAAGGGAAAGTAAAAAGAACAGAGATACAATATCTTTATGTACCAACTCGCCACGATAAATGAATTCATTATCTGTCTCAAATATGTACTAATAAAATAAATAAAATTCTATCTGCTGTAATCTAGGAGAATCTCTCTTATCCTCTGGAGGCTGAGACTCACAGATCACAAGTTCGAACCCAGCCTGGGCACTTCAGCAAGACATTGTCTCAGAACTAAAACTAAGAAACAAGCCTGGGGAAGTAGCTCAGTGTGAAGGTCCTGGGCTCAATCTCCAGGACCAGAAAAAAAATCACAAGTATTAGAGTATTCATCTGTAGAATTACGCTTTGATTATATTATTTTCTTGGTATAACCAGAGTCTGGCATCAGTGAATGATTCATTTCAGCTTCTTTGCCCTGCTCTTTGCCTAGAATGTTCTACCTTCAATGCCCACAGGCCCAACCTTGTTTCCTTCAGGTTTTTATTCACCTGCTATCTTCTCACTCCGTCTTATCATGACTGCCTCATTTGTAATTGTATCTCTGTCCCTTCATTGCTGTTTTTCTGTGGCATTTATGACAGTCTCACTTGCTGCACCTTTTGTTATATTTATGGTTCTGTTGGCTTCCCATTCTCCCCCTGGAATGCAAGCTTTGTTGGTTTTGCTCACTGATACAACTCAGCTACCCTGGACATTGCCTGGGACAACATATTCAGGGACTTTATAAAAATAGCTGTTCAATTAACTAATAACTTGAATGATTTAGGAAATAAATGGAAGCAAAATTACTAAAGGATAGTCAGCAAAGAATTAGAAATAAGAAACCTCGGACTCTGTCATAAGATCAGACTTTTTTTTTTTTTAACTGTATTAAAGCTGCGTACTTCAGCCTCCCTGAGCCCTCTAATCTAGATACAAATTCTGAAAATCACTGTGACCAAAATATTCTTCCAAGCATCCTGCTTAGGAATGTGTTAGAAATTGTTTCATAAAATAATGTCTCTGAGGGCCAGGGATTTAGCTCAGTGGCACTGCCTCTGCCTTGTAAGCACAAGGTCCTGAGTTCAATTCCTGGTACCTCAAAAAAAAAAAAGTGTCTGAAATTGTCTTCAAATAGTTATATGAGATCCTTGTGTTAAAGGCATATTTAATGTTTAATGTTTAAAACAAACTACTTTTCTAAATATGTGGATATGAACTTTCCATAGAGCATATATTCAGAATCTCTGCAAGGTTTTAATTAAGAATAATTGAAATATATATATTAAAATATTTAATTCTGCCAGCATGCAAGGTTTAGTCAATGAAAAACGTTTTTCTACGTGTTACAGCACAAAAGATCACATTGTGCCAGGTCCAGCCAGGAAAATGCTGTGTGCTAAAGTGGTGAGAAACAGTGGAATTTATAAATCGATTCCCTGATTTATTCTGTTAAAATCTTTTTCACTAAGATTAAACTGTCACTTGGGTGGTTGTCTGAGTTCATTCTGAGATCACATAACACAAAGTTGAGCAAGAAGTGCACAGGAAATAGAGCATGCTTGCATGAGAGGTGCAGTTTTTCTGAGGTGAGATTTTCATTTGGCTTGGCATTAGTAAGATTATTTGGCTACTTAATAACAGTGTCATAAAACAAGTTAAATAAGCTTATGTTAATAAGAAGGAACGTTTAAGTAAAATTTTAAAGAGTAAGTGATTGGTTACTGGGATGGTGAAGAAAGATAAATATACTAAAAATATTTCCCAAGAGTTCTTAGATGAGAGATATAGAATGTATCAGAACCCAAAGAGAAGAACGAGAAATGAGAAAAGTAGTAATTTTTGCTGCTGTTGCTGACATTTATTTATTTACTTACTAGTCTGAGTTGGAGTTTTGCTGTGTTGTTCCAGCTGGCCTCAAACTCCTAGGCTGAAGCATTCCTCTGCTTCCACCTCCTGAGTAGCTCTGATTACAGGCTTGTGCCAAAGCTGGAAAAACAAGTGATTCTAGAACAGATGAGGTGAAGCTATCCCATGCTAAGATTTGGGTAGAGAACTGATATGAAGAGAAGTAAAAACTACATACATGTGAAAATAGAGAGATAATCATTTTTCTCACCAAGATAGGAATAGCTCATTAACCTTGTCTTTTTAAAGAAGAAAATAACATGAAGAGAGGAAAGCCATGTGAATGGATGACATTGTGGTTTTTTTATCTGTATTTTCCTACCATATTAGCCTCTCTGTGCTCAATAGCAAGATGTAAGCATTATCTAGAAAGAGTAACATTTTGAATCAGTAACACCCTATCTGTTCAAAAGTATCCAAACAGGAAGATAACAGGATTAAAAGGGGGCTATTGACACATGTGATGGAGAAATTTTGAAAAAGTTGTGACTTTATCTAATCATAAGAACCATTAAGAAATTTAGGGGCTAGAAAGGGGAGGCCCATTAAACGGAACATTGAATAGGATTAGCAGAGTCATAGAAGGGAAGATGAATATTCCAACTGGGATTTTCAGCATGAAGGAGGGCTTGATGGTATAGAACATATGACCTAAACATAATAACAAAAAGTTTAGGCTAAGCAGCTTTCATCTTATTTTTTAGTCTCAAGGAGCAAAGTTTTTGGGGGAGGAAATGAAATATCAGAAAAATTGATCTAGCAGCAATGAGTAAAATATATTGAGGAGAAAAGGTTGAAAATAGGCGAAATGCAGTTTAAAAATCACTGCCAAAAGTGACAAAGTCCTCACACTGACAGCGAATGAAAGTGAAGAGAGAAAATGCAAGTGAAAGATGAAAAAACAGAATCCGTAGGTCCTGACCGTAAGAGTCAGTTTAAGTTTTTCTTCAACTAGGGCAGTCAGTTTTTCACTGGATTGTCTGAAAGAGATAGGGAGGGAGAAATCAGGAGGTTTGATGGAAGTTCAGGAAAGATCTTGGGCAGGGACAGGCTCGAAATCCAAGCCACTGGGCATTGGAGAGGCTGATGGAAATGAAGGCATAGAAATGAAGACTGAAATAAAGCTCTGTGTTCAAACTGTATATTATTATTTTTAAGATATTTGAAGATTCAGTTAACCTTGCCATCTTCTAAGATTAATAAGCCTTTAGGATGCTTTCTTTTGGAAGCAAATGATTGGTTTTGCAGAGCAGAGCCAGCCCAGAGCAATAGTGGTGGGGAAGAGGGATGTAGATTGGGGCATGATTAAGTGGGAGTAATCATGTTGTGATGGAGAATGGATGAGGCAGATGTAAGAACTAGACAACTTTTCCATTGGATACCACACAGACTGTCTCCATCTATGCCTACTTATCCATAAGTGTTTCCAATTGCAATCTGTGCATTAGTACAAAGTATCACTCCAGTACGTTTGCACTTATTCTTTGGTTCCGTGCTCCACTCTGCTTTTTGCTTTCTTAGGACAGTAAGCATGATTTAATAGTTTTTAAGTTTTGTAGTTTACACAGTAGTTTTGTAAGCACTGCTAATAAAATCTTCTCATTAAACAAAGGTTCAGATTCACATCTACCATACAATGTTCCAGTTATCTACTTCTGCATAACAAATCATCTAAAAACTTAGTGGCCTACTGTTCCCTCTCATGGTTCCCTGAGGTGGCTGAGCTCAGCTAGAAGGCTTTTGTTTGGTGTCTCCTACATGCTTGTAGTCAAATTGCATTGAGGCTGGAGTCATCTGAAAGCTCCCTGTGCTGGATATCCCACATAACTCATCCATGTGGCTGGCAGTGGGTGCTCATTGTCAGCTGGGAATTCAGCTGGCGCTGTCTGCGACAGCACTACACACGACCTTTCCATGTTCCTGGACCTTTTCCAGCATGTGCTGGGTTCCAAGAAGGAGAATCCTAAGAATAAATGAGTATTCCTAGAGTACCAGACAGAAGCTGCAAATTTTATGGCCCAGCCTCAAAATCCACACAGCATCACTTGCACTGTATTTTTTGTTCCAAAAACTGTCTTGAGGATTAGGATGTTGCTCAGTAGTAGAGCACTGGCTAGCATGTGCAAAGCTGTGGGTTCAACTGCCTGCAGTGACAGAGAGAGAGAGAGAGAGAGAGAGAGAGAGAGAGAGGAAGAAGGAAGAGGGACGAAAGGAAACCTTGAGGCCAGTTTACACGGAACCGGAGGAGGCTGTAAAAGGGCATTAATACCATGAGTGAGACATGGCTTCGCAGATGGCAGAGGCTTGTCTTTGGACACTAGCTAAATCAAGATACCACATGCAGTAAAAGGAAACAAGATTGTCAAGGGAAAATTAGACCAGTATCCAGTAGAGGTGGTTTTAACTGAACAACATCACCGCTACTAGTGGAGTTGATGGCCCGCATTTGCCCCCTTCTTTTGGAAAAGCTAAAAATGCTTGACTCTCTCCTAATATTAGTTTCTAACCACTTTGCTAGTATACTGGTTCCATCTCTTTACAGGTCCTCAAACCCTCTCTCTGTGCATCTAAAGTCTTCAAACATGATAGATATGGCAACATGTGAAATATCTCTTTTTATTAGTATGTGTTTGCAATATATAATAATTATATTCATCTTGGGGAATTGGTGTACATACATATCTCATCTTAATTATTTGAAATATTTCCTTTTTTCGTTTCTTTTTTTTCTTGGGTTTTTTGAGACAGAGTCCGATGACATAGTTCTGGCTGGTCTTGAACTCACTATGTAGTCCAGGCTGACCTCAAATTCCCAGTGATCCTCCTGCCTCAGCCTCCCAAGTGCTGAGATCACAGGCATGCACCACCATGCCCAGCAAATATTTCTTATATAGTATTATTTCCTCTTATCTCTTTGCCTCTTGTCCTTCTACAAGACTAAGCCAAGGCAAGATAGCATGTATCTTCAAGGCTCTTTGAGCAATCACTAATTGAGCACTATGTGCTTGTCACAGAAGAGAGGAAGAAGAATAGGAAGCATATGCTTAAGATGCAAACAAACCAAAAGAAGAAAAAGGTCTCTGTCAGTTAGGATAAAGCTAAGCTGCTCATAGGAAAAAAAAAAAAAAAAAGACTCCAGATAAGTAGAAGCACAGAAGTTACTTCTCTGTTCCATAATGCTCCAAGGTGAACGTTCCGGAGGGGAAACTGACTCTGCCCTACGTGTTTGGGTTCAGGCCCCAAGGGGTTCCTACCATCCTATTTCTCCGTCACTGCCCAGGCAGTGCTCCCACCTGCGTGGTCGCGGTGGCTTGGAGGTTCCTCACCATTCTGGATCACAGAACATGGAGGAGATGCACAATGCCACACTCATTCCACCGCCAAAGACTTAGTCACATGGCCACACCCAACTGCAAGGGAGTGGAAGCTTCAGTGTCATGTTCTTCGTGCAATTGTTCTAGCCATTCCAGGGGGTAGGGAAATGGGCTGGAGAGAGAAGTAGTGACCAGCTCATGGAAAGCCTTCTCAAACTTGGAAAAGAACTTGGAGAGGATTTGAAAGAGAATATAATGTGAGCAGATTAAATTTTCCAGTGAACACTCTACCTGTGAAAAGGGGAATGAATTGAAGGATAGCAGGACAGAAAGCAAGACTGGTTCCATCACAACAGAAATGGAGAAGAATTTGATGTGAACTACTTAGGGGAGGCAGCAGGACTTGCCTATGGTGAGCTCTGATGGGTGATAGGTAGGCAGAAGGCATCAAGTTTAACATCCAGGGTTTGGGTTTGGACAGGCGTATGGAGGCCTTATCAGCTTCTCACAATGAGCGTAGCATTCTATACTGCAAATGCGTGCTAATGAAAACAAATTACAGAATAAAAAATTAACAAAAGAGAAAATGACAGATGAAAGAGAAGCATATTTGGAGGAAATGATGAGTTCAGTTTGGGGTGCCTACCAGCTTCCAAATGGAAATGCATACTAAAATATCAGATATATTGAGTGATGGTCATGATAGAAATTTAGGGATGATAAGATGGATAAGGGCACGCTGGAAGGATATATTCAGTGAGAAGCTCAGAATTCAGTGGTTGTGAAGCAAAGTCCCTGAGCAGCAGCAAAGCGGGAGCCATCTAGAGAACAGAGAGAAAATTAGAAAACTGAGAGAGCAGGAAAGCAGGGGACTGATGAGAAAGCTTTGAGTTGGAGGCAGGGTCAGCCGGGCCAGACGTTGCTGAGCAGCTTGGATGCTGAACGGTGCCCCACAGCTTAGGAGGCAGCAGTCTGACTGTATGGAGCCAGGTGGTAAGTATGTCACGTTTACAGGTCAGACAGTGTAGTCACAACTACTCATCTCTGCTATTAGCGCCCAAAAGCAACCATAGACAATAATATAAACAAATGGGCAAGGTCTGTTCTAGTAAAATGTTGGTGACAAAAACAAGCAGCACATATATAGGCAGTAGTTTATTGAATCTTGGTTTAAATTAATGATGCTCTATAGGACAGTAGGAGCAAAAGCCAGATTGTAAATGAATGAAAATAAAATTACTGTGATTAAAATCACAGTCAGAGAGCAGCTTACCTGTTAGAATGGATTTTAGCCAAAAAAAAAAAGTAACAAGTATTGGCAAGGATGTGGAGAAAAGGAAGTCCTTATACACTGCTGGTAGAAATGGAAATCGAAAACCTTATGAGGGTTTCTCAGAAGTTAAAAATAAAATTACCAAATGATGTAGCAGTTCCACTGCTGTTGATGCTGCAAAAAAATGGGAAATCAGGGTTTTGAAAAGATATTAGCACTTGCCTGTTCATTGCAACATTATTCACAATAGCCAAGATAGGAATCAACGTAAGTGTCCATCAATAGGTAAAGAAAAAGTAATTATACACAGTGCAATACTATTCAGCCTCAAAAAGGAAATCTGTCATTTACAGCAACATGAATGAACCTAGAGGACATTATGCTAAGTGAAATGAAGCAAGCACAGAAAGAAAAGTATTGTACAACCTTACTTATAGGTGAAATCTAAAGATGTGGAACTCATGAAAGGAGAGAGTAGAACAGTGATTTCCAGGATATGGGTTGGGAAATGAGATGTCGATGATAGGGCATGATGGTTCAGTTAGACAGACCTACTGTTCAGCGTGGGATGATAGTTAATCTTAGTGAACTAATACTTGAAAATTGCTAAGTGTCCAGAAACAAATGAATGGATTTTTAAAATGTGGTATATATACACAATGAAATAGTATTCAATCTTTAAAAAAAAAGGAAATTTGGTCATTTGTAACAGCATGGGTGAACCTGGGGGACATTAGGTTAAGTGAAATGAATCAGAAACAGAAAGACAAATACTATGCAATCTCACTGATGTATGGATTCTAAAAATAAGTCACACTCATAAAAGTTGAGGATAGAATGGTTAGCAGAGACTGGAGGATGGAGTGTGGAGCACTGGCAAGGGAAGGGGCCGTTGGTCGGTGAATCCTGAGTTACAGTGGATAGGATGAGTGAATTCTGGTCTTTTATGCACAGCAAAGTGACAGTAGTTAATAATAATGTATAAGTCAAAACAGCATTAAGGTGGTCACTACAAAGAAATTATAAATATGTGAGGCTGATTTGATCATTCTACCATGTATACCTGTATCTAAACATCACATTTTATCCCATAAATCTATACAATTACTATTTGTCAATCAAAAATAAAATAGAACTTAAAGAAAAGTAACCTATCTACTTCACAATTGCTAAGAGAGTAAATTTTAAATGTACTCACCACCAAAAATGAGTCTGTGAGGAGATGGATAAGTTAATTAGCTTGATGTAATCATTCCACAATGTGGACTGTGGTAGCCAGCTTTTCTGTTGCTGGGACAAAGAACCCAAGACCCAAAACCTAAAGGAAGGCAGGTTTATTTTGGTTCCTGGTTTCAGAGGTATTTTTAGTCACTGGCTCCAAAGCAGAAACGTCATGGGAGAAGAGCACGACGGAGGAAAGCTGCTCAACCTGTGGTGGCCAGGATGCAGAGAAAGCAGAAAGCCAGAGAGAGGGGAAAGGGCTGTGGACGAGAATATCCCCTTCCACTCCCACCCCCGGTAACCTGCTTCCTCCAGCCAGGCCACACCTAACAACACCTTCCGCACAAACTCACCCATCGGTTAATCCATTGGGAGAGTAGATCATCCAGGACCTAGACACCTTCCAAAGCCCCATCTCAAAAGAGCTTGTGGGGGAGCATTTCTGATCCAAACCGCTGTAATACCTATATCAAAACATCACATTGTACCCTACAAAGAGACACAAGACAAAAGGAAGGATGGCTCTGAGTGAGACAGGAAAGATATTTAAACAACCGAAATGGAACAGGAGTTTTAATTTATTTGTTTTATGATAAAAGAGACTTGAATGATTATAAATCATGTAAATAGCTAATGAGAATACAAAATGTAAAGAAAAGCTAGGCATAGGGCAGAGATGGCTTTGAGAGCAGGAACTGATTGGGAGCTGAATTTAGGGGGTAAATTGCCTTTAGGAGGAGTGTAACACTGGCAGGTCTTTCATATTTGATGATGAAAGAATTCTATTTCAAGGAATTTTAGTTTTGCTCTGAAGTAGGAGACCACGTCAGGTACTTAAGACACAGAGACGATTATAATCTGGGGTCTGAAAAGTGAAAAATGCAAGGTACACTTTGTTTTGCAAATGGAAAGGCCTACCATTTTTTATTTTTGAAGATAGACATTCTGAAGAAAAATCAAACAGTGAAAAAAGTAATCCGTAATCATGCCAACTCTGAAAAGTAACCCATTTCTGTGAGCAGTGCACTCAAACTGTAGGTTTTTATGTGTAATAAGAATACATATTAAACACAAATGGGATGATCATATATAACAAGAATAATCTGTAATCTGATAGCATCTTTCCAAAGGGAAGCTTGAAATAAATTAGAAAACTTTTCAGTGCTACTGTAATATCAGACATCTCTGATGAGACATAATACAAATATAAATGTAAAAGGATGTAAGTCGGTGGCATATTTCAAAGCCACATAACCTGGACTTACTTTTGTGGTCCAGGCACAGTGATGCAGTTTACACAACCTTAGTTGTTAACCATGCAGCTTCAACCGTGGGGTTTTTTGCTTTTGTTTTGTAGTACTGGAAACCACAACACCTAGGACCTTGTGCGTGCCATGCAAGCACTTCGGTAACGAGCTCCAACCTCTGTCCTTGATGGCAGTTCCAAATCAGGAAGTGTAGAAGTAGTGAACCTTTACACTTTACTGTATAGCAGCACTGCCCCAAACGTAAATGCCTCAGACTGACTGTAATACAGTTTGATATTATGATAACGCTATCATTTACCTATTGTAATCAGTGTTCTTTTGTTTTTAATTTTAACTGTGACGTGGTTGCTAACTAGGATATTTTGTAGTATAAACAATGCAAACTTCTGCGGTAGGTACTACCTAAATTTCAAAAGGGAAATATATAGAACACCTATTCCCAAGGAACTATGTGACTGGGTTTCTGAAAATAGATCCAAAAAGAACAATTCAGTTACACTTTGAGTCTGTTTTATAAAATTTTCCTATTGTCTGAATCCTGCCAAAATATATACTTATGGTAGTAAACATTTGTATATACAGAAACAGCAGCGCTACTTTGATTCATATCTTCATCTAAACAACTTTTATTGAGCATATGCTATGTGCTTACAACAGGAGGCAAGTGGTGAACAAGACAAATGAGAAAGAAGACAGTAATAATACCCAGTGTGCCTGATGTGTATGTGGACTAACCCGCACTGTAACTATATGAGGCAGATCTTAGGACTGCCCCAGTGTGCGGGTGAGGAAACATTTAGAGAGGGCTTGCCAGGCGGAAAGAGTCCGGCTAGAATTCAAACGCTGCAATCTGACTCCCAGAGCCAAATTTCTTACTAATAAATACATTTATGTTCCACAGTAGTGTATATTCTAGCAATTCAGGTATTTTACAAATATTTATCAAGGGCCTGCTATATGTCAGGCACAACCGAAGCCACCCATTGCAATGACAGAGACATTGACAGGGTCATCATTATCATAGCTGATACTTTCCAGTGCTGCTAAGAAAGACTGAAAAAAGAAAGGCAGTTGGCTGTGTGGGGCGTGCACTGCTATAATCCCAGCACTCTGAGAGGCTGAGGCAGGAGGCCCAGGAGATCTAGCCTAGCTTGCACAACTCAGCGACTTAGCAAGACCCTGTCCCAAACTACAAAACAAAAAGAGGGAAGGAGCATCATTCATTCAGTGTGAAGGCTCTGAGTTCAATCCCCAGGACTGGTAAAAAAAAAATCCAAACTGTAGTCAGCCCAACCTGGGAAACTTAAACCAGCTAGCAAGACTGACTCAAAATTTAAAAAAAAAAAGCAGGACTGAGATGTGAGGCCCTGGTTCAATTCCTAGTAAAAACAAACAAACCCCAAAACCCTTGCTTGAATAGTTGACATCTGTAAAAATTTATTATTTATTAACTCAAAGCAATTAATATTTTCATAAAATACTCTAGGTTTAGTTTGTAAATGATCATTTATGCTTCTCATTTACATTCTTCTCTTCTGGTTTTTATTTACCACTAATACTCTCACTATTACCATCACTTAAAATGATGCCGTTAGGCTGGGGATATACCTTGGTGCACAGGGGGTACCTAGCATCCCCAAGGCCCTGGGCTTGATCCCCAGCACTGCAAAAAAAGAAAATGTGATAGCTTAATTGTCGACTTGCTTGGCCTGGCAGCTGCTCAGGACTTTAGTAAAGCACACTTCTGGATGTGTCTGGTTGGGCCACGGAGCCCTAACTGTGAGATCTTTAATATTCTGGTTCCTGGCCCCTGCCTTTCTGACACTGCTCCCCTGCTGGGTTTCCTGGCCTCCATGAGCTAAGCGTCTTTGCCTGGCCACACCCTTTCACCGTGGGATTTCTGCCTGGAGGCACCCAACCAACCACTGACTGAACCCCTTGAAATCAGTAGCCAAGTAAACCTCTCCATGACTTTGGTGTTGGGTATTGTCTCACTGACAGGAAAGCTAATACAAAGAAAACAGGTTAAATTCTGGGATACAAATCCTGTGCCTGGCCTCAGTGAGCTTACCGATTGTAGCCCAAAGAGGCAGAAAATACATACTTTAAAAACCCAATAAGAAAGCTAACACCATAACAATTTTATAATGTGGCTCATAGGTTAGAGTTGCATACCATGTTCACTCCTTGGGATGTGAGAGCTTTATCGGAGAACTATTAGGTATGTTTTTGGACAGTGAAAGGCATGCTAGGGAAGGAGAAGTAGTGGGACCCTCGGCAGGTGAAGCAGGGTAAATTCTGTGGCACCTGGGCTGGAATGTAAGGAAATTATAAAAGAAAAAGGTAAGGAGACATTATATGCAGCATCTCGTGTCTAAAAAGCTTGGCATTTAATGTATAGGCCACAGAGAGCCCTTGGAGGTTTTTAAATAGGGAAATAAGATGAAAGTCGCATTTTAGGTGAATTAGCTAGCCAGAATGTGGGTAGGATGGGTTGTTGGAGAAGACCAGTTAAGAGGATGTTTCAGGATTCTGGGATTAGTGTTTCCTAAACTACTACTTGGAATAGTAACTCTGGGAGCCAGGGATAGTAATAAAAGCTCCTTTGGGGGGATTTTTTTCCTGACAAGAAAAGGAAACATCACATACTAAATCTTCCTCTTGTAGTTACAATACCCATTAACATGGTAAAGGCCTACACTAAAGAAACCCATGATTTCACAAAATTATTTGCATGTAAAAGATTTGTTCGTGGCCTTCGTCTTACAAACGCATCACGATGTTCCACCAAAATAACTGGACATTTTGGTCTTATCAGTTACCTACTTATTTATATGTCTGATTAGGAAATAACACAGACATACAAATTTTTTAGACAGGAACTGAGATAGCATTTAGTTCAGACCCTATCTTTAATCCTGGAAACTGAATATCACCTTCAACTTTGCCAGCCTTCTAGTCAGACTAAATAGTGCCTTTGGCATTTGTTTACCAAGCCAGGTGTAAATGGTGTACTCTTGTAATCCCACCACTCTGCGAGGCTGAGACAAGAGGGCCACAAATTCAAAGCCAGCCTGGAACATAGCGAAACCGTGTCTCAAAAATAAAACAAAGCAAAACAAAATGAAAATTGTTTCCCAGTCCTCTCTCTCTCAGTAGAACATAACATTCCCATGAATGAGATTAAAATCTTTATAATCTCCACATCTAGTTGATAGTAGGTGGTAAAAAAAAGTTGTTCGGATTGAAAGTAATGAGAAAAAGAGTTTTTGACTTGCCTGTGGTCAGACAGCAAGGGAGCAGGACACTTTGAAAGACATGAATTATAAGAATTTGTATAAGATGTTAGGGTTAGGAGTGGCAAAAATCCTTGAAAACAAGATGCTTGGTTTATTTTAGACAGAACCCTAAAACTACCTGTATGATCTTGAGAAATCTATCTTAAGTTTTCTAGGACTCTTTATTTCCTCATTCAGATTCCAGCTCTGAAGCATCAGGAGATCCTCATTTTTTTTTTATAACTACAAGTAATTAAAAATCAACTTGTGATTTCCTTTATATTGGAAATACAGTCTTGTCAGGGAGCACATTTGAATGCAATTTTTAAATATTTACTCTTTTATATTTGTAGTTAAATAATATTCCTAAACTTCACAACTTTTTCTGTTTTCTTATTATTTTACTCTGCTTTTCAGGCCTATCAGAGATGATAGAATCTTTAAAGAACATACCAGTGTGCATGGTTATATAATATTAGGGCTGAAAATTCTAAATCTTAAAATGTGAAAGCTCCAGTTGTCAGAAGATCATAAAGTCTTTTACTTTTAAGGACTGTTAAAAATCACCTTCTGTGAGATCTCAGCTTTGGGATTTTTCTGACATTTCAAGACTTAAATTTGAAAGTGTAGAATCTCTATAAATACAACTTTACCACAAGCCCAAAAAAGTCAAGAAATGCAAAAGGTTAGATTCTTCCTAACTCTTCTCCCACATGATGCTCTAAATTGAGTTATGCATCTTACAGTTAAATACGTAATCAGGAATACTTGATGTGAAATACAGTTCAAATTATGACATATTAAGTTTTTCTCTTTGAATTTTGCAGAATAAAATTGTGTATGTAAATCATGTAATATCACATTTTTTGCATGTGCCCTTAAGGTTTTTTTATGTTTTCTTCACATAGTCCCCTCATTTACAACTCTTATCTTGCTGTGGACTAACCATATGGGAAATCCACTATTTTAAACTTAAGCTATTTTTGCGGTGTTACTGCATAAGAAAATGACTTTAGAGTAGAAAAATCATATATTTTTTAACCAGATTATATAAATAAAAATTAATTTTTTCCTAACAGTCATTGCTCAGTTCAATTCAAAGTATATAATTTTTAAGCCCTAAATATTTCTAGAAAGTCTCCATTGCCATGGCCAAGTGAAAAAGAAAGATAATGAAGGAGGAATGCCATGAGACCTGGCCATTTTCAATGTGTGGAAGATTTAAAATTATGTGTAATTTACATGAGACATATAAATGAAAGGATAGACTTCACCAGGGCTTTTTTTTTTCCTTTAAAAATAGGCTATTTCTTTCCTGCAGTGGCATCTCACATCTCATACATATGTGCATATTTAGTTTTCCATGTAGCTTTTGGTCCCAAGAACACTAATTATAATTTTAAATTATCAATAAGATATAGGCTTAAAGTACAGTAGATGTTGAAATTCATCTCTCTTGTAAGATTCCCTATCTAAAGAAAGCAATGACTTTATGCTTTTATTTTCATTTTTTAAATTATAGTGAATTTTATATTCACTTATATTTCACCTTTTAAAAGTTATCGTGTCTTTGAATTTTTAGTGTCCAGATAGATATGTGGCTTTTATGCCTAATAAAACATTGCGGATGGTAATTCATCAGTGTCTCAGGGAACAAGGAAAAGACCAATACAGAGCCCTTAGTTGGTCACACTGTATTTAGGTTTTGTTTGTTATCTTTGAAAATCTTCGGTCCACCTTGATTGTGGCAGCTCCAGCAAAATTTGCCAAACACCAATTCTGAAGAAGTCCCACCCACTCTTGCCCTCTGATATCTCTGCCCTGATTTTTATGTATTGCTCTTTTAATGAAAATCTGACTGAATTCCATAATGTTGTCGTTTTTCATACTTGATACAACACAAAGATGTGGAAACTTCTCAGGAACTAAAATATGATTTCCATAGCAGGCCCAGCTTTAGGAACTATATGAATATGTTAATACTCCCCTGTAGAATGTTGTCGGGAATTTGGTGCCATATTAGAGCCATCCTATATCTGTTGGCTTCTCAAAGAATATGCTGCTTTTTTTACATAAGGGGATTATTTCTGAGAATGACTCTCTTGGCCCAAGATGTGCTGCCCTCTCAGAACACATTTGAGTCTTTTAGGCATTTCCAGTGTGCTTTGCAATCATTTTCACTCATTATCCACTCAGTGGTTGCAATTGTTACTTTCTGATATACACAGACATTCGGCTACCCAGTGGGTAAGAGGTAGAGGTAGAGCTGAGAACCCCAGGACACAGACCAAAGCCCAGTTTGTTCTCTCCTTGGCTACATTCCACTTTGGACAGCTCATTGTTTTCCTTTGATGGGTAGGACTTAATTACTTATCTCTAAACATAAGGCTCAATTGGTGGGAGCTTGTGCACGGAAAGCCATTTGCCCTTTCCTGAATTAAAATACTGAGTATCATAGGAGTTTATTTTCCACAGAGAAACTGTGCTGTAAGTGTGGTGCAGAAATGTTATTTTTGAGGGGCCAGTTTTGCCCAGGCTCGTCCCTGATTTATCTCATGACCTCACCATAGCCTCTCATGCCCACCTGCTCACAAAGCTTGATGATTTTGTAATTTGATCTGAGTGGGGATTCCAGCCGGGCGTCCCTGCTCGTGGGCAGCAGAATGTGGCAGCGTGCCTGCTCATTTGCCTGAGCGGCTGTAATCAGATTACACCTTCTCAGCATTTCTTACATTGGCTGCCTACAAAGTTCAGAGAAGCTTGAAGTCAGCCCACTTGAGTTTTAAGCTCTGAACAGAGAGGCACAGAACAGGAGCTGTTAGGAGCCCCGGAATCTCGGTCTCATGTGTGTTCTCTGTTAAGGGAGTCAGAAAGTCACTAGACTCTAAATACTTCTGTCTTGAAATGTTTTTCAAGTGAACTTTTTTGCACGGTACCATTTTCCAACTTTAATATTATTTTTCAGGTTATCAGTTGGGCTTTAACATCCACCTTTCAGTCTTCTCTACTATGTTAAGGATCTCCAAAAAGGAGGGGCAGGTTCTACCTTTCTTTGTTGTGGTTAACACAGCAGATTGTTAACAGGTCATCGTAATTAGCAAAGCACTCTTCTCTCCATACTGCTCTTCCAGCCAAGTAGTTGTGGGATGATAATATTTGTCAACATCTTTATGAGATAACATGACTACATCCTGTCGAGGTTACAGAAGGGAAGCGCAGTGTCCAGCCTGGCACGGTGACACGACGTGGAAAATTAAGAACCCATAGTGCTTTCATTTCCTCCAACCAACAAATATTCACTGAGCACCAAGAATGTCCAGGCTGTCTGCGAGGCAGAGGTGATAAAGAGGTGAGAGAAATCCATGATCCTTGCTCTCCTGGAGCTGAAAATAATAGCCTTGGAAATAAAAGCTGTTATATAGAATTTAGAAGCTTTTAAAAATATATTAAAATAATTCGAAAATGTGTAAAATGTGAACCAGAGGAGCAGAGGAGTTAGAAAGGACTTTGAGGCACATTTCTAGAGACTCCTTCTGCCTACACCGAGGAATCTTCTCTGTGACATACTTGTTCATGTGAGTGAGCAAAATGTGAAATTCATACTTCATTGTTCAAAAATGAAGAAATCGTGATTATAGGTTAAGCTGTCCAAACCCCAGCCAAAGCTGGAATAAAACAGTTTTGTTTTCTGACATTATCATTCGTACGTTCAGTGAACCAGCAAGAATGTTTGGAATATGAAGCATAAACAATGTGGTGCCAGTTTGCTTTAAAATCCCTAATATATGTTTTGTAAACAAAGCTTATAAAACTTAGTACTCTACTAATTAAATAACAAGAAAGATTTTATGAATACATGAAAAGCCAGAATTTAAAACGCCTGCGGGGGAACAGGTGCTGCAATGACATCACTATGTGTCACGCAGCTTTTTTTCCCCCTTGATACTTGTATTCGGTCATAATGGAAAGAAATTGATTCCAAATGTGTTTTCTTGACCCCCTTCTCCATTCATGTAAATGCCTAACCTTAAATGATGTTTCTACAATCTCGGTTGTATTTACAGTAATTATATGCATAATGTAGCATATTATTGTCCGGACTTCCTGTTTAATCAGTACAGGGCTTCTTACAAGTGCAGCTGAAAAGGGCAAACAAAATTAAAGCTTTATATACCAAAACAAGTTTGATTTGCTAAGCTCCCAGCATTCCAAAGTACACAAATTTGTTCCACTAAGTTTTCCGATGGCTTGCAGATGGGCAATGATTAATCAGAGAGCTAACTGTGAAGTAGTTTGCAATTAAACTGGAAAGCTCTGAAGCATGCTAATTGAATCAGAAAATTAGAGACACTGAACAGTAATTGGCTATTTCTCATGCAGCAGGTGCCAGGCCACTCATCTGTGGAACAAGGTATTTAAGGCACATTAGCACTAGTAAAAATACTTCTTGATATGGAACAGTTAGATTTTCTGCTCATTTTCACCATGGATGTCAAAACATACAGCTGTGCTATCTGGGACTTGCAATTCATGTTTGAAGATTTTAAGTTAGGTAAACATATGGGAAAAAAGTGGTCGGCAACCTCTAAGTGCACAGGAAACGTTTTAGAAGTGAAACCAAAAATGAGGGGCTGAGGTTTTGTTTTTCCAACTCAATCACTTTTGCTTTCTTATTGTACATATTTAGAAGTTGAGTTTTCTGTTTAGTGTTAGTTTAAAGCAACAACAGTATAAATCTAGTACTGCTGTGAGCTTAGTAGATGCATAAAGCCAATTCATATCATGTCTCAGCATGAGTTTATATCTTCTAATTAGTACCACCATTTTATAGAGCGAGCACATGCTATGAAAGTTTGTTTGCCATGCCAACAGGGACCAGGGCATGTAGTTTTTCTTTAGTGGAACGATCCTGCCGTAGGATGGTGAACAACTGCAACCTAACCAGTGGGTAATCAGGCAAGAATGGGATTTAATAAGTTCAATTGTAGAGATTTTTTTAATCATCATCATTTTCATATTATCAAGGGTGGGGCATATGACTTCTGTTTCCCATTGCTTTAATTAGAGTACAGTATTGTTATTAGAAAGTAAAAAGTACACATGAAAATCAAAAATACTAAATTATACTGTGTTAGGAAGCAGAATATTACAATATTCACATATTAATCATAGTACTTAGCAGATGACTGCAGAAAATAGTGGGTTTGAACCAAGAGACATAAATTATAAATTATAAATTGTAAACAGTGCATAGGGGATATGTTATAACTCTGTTCATTTAAATTAAGGCAGGGAGTTTTCTCTGCACAAATAATGTTCCTTCATTAAGTTTTAAAGTTGCCTTATAATGTTTTATTAAGAACATTTGGCATTCTCTTCTCGGCCTTTTGGCTAAGATCAAGTGTAGAACATTTGGCAACATGTTGCTGAAAAAAGGTTTTAAGTTGAACACACTGTTTTTAAAAGTACAACACTAAAAACATAATACTTTATGTCTTCAAGCTATACATTTTTTTAAGTTAAAGCAAAAGCTGTTCTTTGGCAGGCCTCCTTCCTCACCCCCCGTCCTACTGTGCATTTTGCATTCCTTAGTTTGAAAGCAGTTCTGAAACATTTACATGATCAATGTCTTTTGCTTGAGGGATAAAGTTTGCTCTTCCATGGACAAGTGAGAACATATTGATCATTTTATTCTATTTGCTATTTCTAAATTCAATATACCTCTTGAGTCGATAAGCGAGATCGAGAGCATATTCTTTTTTGTGTGTGCCTGGTTGTAGCTTGTTCTCAAGATTCAAGATACATTTTTGATTAATCGCAAATGCTCCGAGGTCACAGAGAGCAAATGTGTTTGTGGAGTGTCAGCTGATGCTGTCAGATAAATGTCTTAAGCTTAGCCAGGGTTCATGGCCCAGCTTTAGGCTGTGCCAAATGTCTCCCCTTGTTGAGGAAGATAACAGCCACACTGGAGGCGACTGAGCTGTTTGTTCACTGAGAGGGCTGACCTTGCCATATGGGGCTACAATCAGGTGAAAGAAAGAGTGGAGATGTTTTAATTGAAACTTTATAAATTTAAACTTTCCACTTGATTCAGATGATCTTGGCATCCACTATCTTATAGTCTAGGCTTTACGACTGGACTGATTACAACGGTGTCTCTTGTTTCTGATTAAACTCCTTAGGTTAAATAATTTCTCCAATATTATTCTTGGTGTATTTTGAGAGTGTTTTGGCACTATCAGTGTGTTATTAAAATACTACAAAGCCAGGAAAATGTTCGTTAGGATAAGAAGGATACATTTCAGTTATGTGTGGTAGAAATTATTCTTGCATTGCAGTATTTTCAATTGCACTAAATAAAAATATGATCTGGGCAAAGAGAGGTCGCTTGTGTTAATGACCCTTGTCCCTGTACCTCTTATCTTCAGAGGACTCATTTAATCACATTTACCCCCACTTACAGTAATTTGTCTTCTTTTACTAGACAGAGCCTATAAATGGGAAATAATGGCAAACCTAAACTAAACACCTGGAAAAGGCTTTGTACTGAGCCTTTTTCTCTTTGAGACAAAGGCAATCGTACTGATCCTATATGATACATACATAAGTGAACTCTATGGATTGTTTGTGGGCATTTTGGCAAGGTACATTCTTTAAATCTCTTTTTTTCATTTTATTCCAGTTTGTTCTTTTCTTCAAGAAAGGTGGTCTTCTTTTCTTTCTTCTCAAGAAGTTCATACTGCCATGGATAAATCAACAATGTTAATTAGACACAATAATGCTGTTTTGTTAGAAAAAAAAGAAATAACACATCTGTCATGAACTCCCACCAGATCTCTTGGAAATGAGACATTTTAAATATTTTATGCTGAACACAAAATATCTTGAGGAAATCGTTTTATACTCTGTATCCCAAAACAAACCATCAGTGTCAGCGAGGAGCGCTGCTTACAAACATTCCTTTTTAAATTATTTCACTTAAAATTCCCTCACACTTGAAATTTAGATTCTACTGACTATATATACATTTTCAAATAGATTTTCAAATAGAAAAACAATGGAACTAAGAGAAGATAAAAGAATTCTATTAATTTTGAAAACCTTCTATCAAGAGATATTAGAGAAGTGTTATACTTCATTTAATTAGCTAGAAACAACTGTGTTTTTTGTGTATTGGTATTATGAACAAAATGAGTTTTGGTCTGCTTTGCTTTGATGTAGTTTGAGTTGGCTTCTGCAATGCCTGAAATTATAAATAGACCAAGTAGAAATGCGACAAACTGAGAATAACTTCCATGGTCAAATGTTAAATTTCTGGGGGTATAATTCAAGAAGTCAAGCCAGATTATGACTTGCTATAATTTCTAAATTATTTAAAGAGTAATAGATAGCTAATGTTCAAATCATACTTGAAAATCACTCCTTCCGGGTGCATATGGGGTTTTAAATTAATTCCCTTTTTTTCAGATTTAAACACATTTTAGTTCTGGATTATATTTGTGGTTATCATATTTCAAATATTCCTTGCCCCATTATCCTTAATTGCTTTTCTTCTTTTCTCATTATCTGAAGACATGCTTTTCATGTACCGTGATGCATATGGCAACATTTTTGTGGCTACCTTTGAGACCACTGCCAAAATGTGGACAACCCTTCAGGTCCTACTGTTCTTAGTCATAGCATTTTAAAAATATGGACATTTTTATGCCCAAGCCACATCTAGGGAGGAATCTGAAACTGTCTGATTTTTCACAAGTGCTGTATGTTGTGTTGTAGAAGACTGGTAATGATACAAGGAAGTACTCTGCTAAAATTTGGAGGTAATTCTCAATATGACTTAGACCCGCCTGGGGAAGGGCAGCGTGAGATAAACTGGTCTTGCCCGTGATTCACTCAGCTTTCCTCAAAGTTCCTTCCTTACCTTCTTAGCTGGTGTTTATTACTGTGTCCACTTGTTGACCGGTTTTTTCCTCTTCAGGAAATTAACTTCACTGTATCTGTCACATTTCTTTCTTCAGTCTTCTCTACCTTTATCCCTTTCCCAGCTATTTCTTTTTCCCCTCCCATTTAAAGATTAAATTTCATTTATTTCAATGACCAGCCAGCCAATGTAAAAAATTTTTTAAAGACTCAAGACCTGAAAGTGGTATTTTTCCTAGGCTCTGGGCCTTTTTTTTATTTAGTATATGAGCTTGTCTGAAATTTTGAGAGGTTGTTTTTAAAATTCTGGAAAAAATAAATAGTAAATACTCAAAATTTTTTCTATGTCTTTTCTCATTTAAAATAACATATAAAGTCCTATGTTTTCAGTTTCTGAGTAGAGTTCTAAGTCCTACTTGTTATTAATCCAATGTAGGAGATGATTTTGATTATGCATAAAAGTTTTGCAAGGACAAGAGTTCTCCATTCTTATTTTCCATTTAGAACAAATCTTAAGTAACATTTTAATTCTTTGCTTCATCAGCTTTTACACTTGGATTTTTATCTTTAATTCTTTACTTCACATGTTTAAATTTCTGGATTTTCTGTTGTGCTTCTGTATATTCCATGCATTTTAGTTAATTACAAAACTGATAGTAAAGTCATTATTACTGATAGTAAGGTCAGTAATAATTGATACAAGAATGATTTAGATAACCTGTATTTACTTTTCAGACCAATTTGGTTTTTTTCAAAATTCAGAAAGATCTGAAATTACCAGCACCCTGTCAAATAAAATCTATGCAAAATATCTAGTTCTATGGATTTATAATGCTTACCATACTAATGAGGGAAACAATCCACCGTTTTCTAGTGTATAATCAGTGTCAGCATTTTAAAAATCCGGAAACAGTGGCATTCCGGATGCTCCTATGAGAATCCCAGCTCATCTATTATAAGAAAATCACTTTCCTCTTGTAAAGCACTTTTACAAAACCCAAGCAAGAAAAAAAACCTGAAGAACTATTCTAAATAGTACAATTGTCAATGAAAGTAATTTAGAACTCTTCAGCGTTGTAAAATGTACAATCACTACTGCGTTTTTAGACATGGAAGAGTGACTGTAGTCCTTGAGAAACTCTCTCCCTTTCTCAACTCAAAATCTTTCCATTCAGAAAGATGCCAGCAATATTATGTTCTGAATCTCCCCTCACATTATGCATAAATAAACACAACATTGAAGAATGGAATTGTGCTTTTGATTGCTAGACTATCCATTGAAATAATCTGCTGGAGTTTTCCTAGATTTGATGACAAAGAGGGCATTTCCAAGTGGAACTAACCAACATGGTACGGGAGCCCAGGTTAGGCCCAGCGCGTTCCTTTACCCTCAGAGAAACACCAAGCCGACCTCAGCCTTGAAGACCCCACCCTACGCAGACTACAGAAGAACTGCTCTGTCCAGGGAACAGAAAGGAGGCAAGGATGCAGAGGCAGGTGGAGCAAGGGGAAGAGACATGCAGAGGCCACACTGTTCAGGGCCTCCAAGACCTGCAGCCACATTTCTAAGTCACTGGGACACCACTGAGATTCTTGAGCTGAAAATCAATACTGTATTATCTATTTTATAAGAAATGCGATTTTTAAAGAAAATGGATTGGCAAAGGAGCATGAATATAAGCAGCTGACCTCATAAGAGGCTGTGAAGTTAGCTTTAGACAGGAGATCATGGTGACATTGGTGGAGATGGAAAGAAGAATCCAACAGAATCATTTAGATATGGGAAGTGAAGGGCTAGGAAGCCTGAAGGAGGAATCTTGGTCATTGGACTTGCACCTCTTGCTGGTAACATTTACTGAGATAAGGAAATCTAGGAGAGAAACTGCTTGGGGAAGGAAAATCGCAAGTAAAACTTGGCCATTTAGCCATGCTCTCGTTTTATGTTAAAATCTTTATTTAAGGAAATAGTTTAGAGATCAGAGAGAGGTTTTCAGGGTAGGAAAGAAAAAATAACAAATGTGTGACTAAAATTTCCCTTTCACCAGCATTGAAACTTTTCAAATGACCTAGAATGTAAAGATCTAATAGTGTGTGTGATCAGGGTATAAAACTCACCCTTAACTATACTGTATGCACTCTCAAATTTAACCCTCTGACCAACTCAGACTTCAGGGAGGCATACAGATCTTACGTCTGGCAGTGTCCTTTGCAATGGGGAAAGTTTTTCATTAACCCCAACATGCCAATGAGAACTTAAACATGCTCTCCTTGACTTCATTCACTCTCAAAGAATTTTAATAACATTTTATTAAAAAGCTATAGCTTAATGTTGCCTAATAAATTGAGGAACTCTGTTGTATACTCTTTTTTTTTTTTTTTAATAAATGGCGAAGTAAACCTTTGCAGTTTGACCTCTGCTCAGCCCCATTTGAACTTGAGAAAAGTATCACTCATACCATGTCTTGTCCATAAAGTATGAAGAACTGTTTCTAGATATTAGCTAGTGCTACCCACTTCCATGACAATAGTTTTATTGTTTGAGCATTGTGATACAATTGTCAGAAAACTATACCTTTCAAATGTTGAATGTTATCCCCAGTAAGACAAGTAACTTTTACGTGTGTGCTTGCTGTTTTGTTCATTTGTTCACAACTCAAAGGAGTAAGTTTTTCTGCTTTGGCAAACTAGTTTTTATTTCTATTTTGTATGTGGTGCAAAATAAAGTGGTAGTAAGAAAAAAAATAATTAAGAAGCGACAAATTTAGAATGTATTTCAATAGTAAAATTAAGATGATTTTTAAACTATAACCCCACCAACTTAATTTAGATACTTCAGAAACTTCAGAAAGTTCCAAAATCAATACTCAAACGTTTGAAGATCACAAATTTCTGTGTAGTAATCAGCTTCCTTTTGTGAACTTCAAATTATAGGCCAATCCAGTTTCAGTCATGGCAGATTGACAGAAGTGGTAGATTGAGTGGATGCAATGTCTGCATTATGTATGGACTCCAGTAGAGCTATCCATTCTCTCTTTCATGGTCTCATGATCAATAAGGAGGGAACTGGATGAATGATAAGACAAGGAGAGAAGACTTTGATAAGGAAAGGTTTTTATCAAAGTGTAGTAGTAGGGAAGATCAAAATACCTAATTGGGGAATATCTTCAGGTTTATATACTCATGCTGTCCCCTGTTTCTAAAAGTGAAAAAAGTAAACATCATCTTAAGTGCATTGACTTAAATGGGCTCAGGTTTGCATTTTCTTTTCTGTCTATTTAGTATTTTGGGAAAGCTCCTGATTTTTCATCTTCACATTGCTTTCTAAAAGCTTCTGTTACTCTAAGTCCTGTCTCCATTCTTATGTTACCGTTATATATGTAGACTGTCATCTGCTTTGCTTTTATAAATCATACAAGTGAAATAGACCTAACTCAACACAATATTTTTACTGTTTTTCAAATTATAGTAATTTTCTTACCAAAGGAAAAAGAAACTTTAGTAGAAGAAATTTAGTGATTGAGATTATTTATCAAAGAGTTCGTAAAATTAAGTATAACCTCATGAATATTCTAATTTAGTTGTTCTTTACTCCTCTGTCACATTCAGACTTTATATCTTTAAAATCACTAGGAGTGACATTGAAGCTGTTATCTACCATAGTGATAACAAAATTCACCCTTAAGCATGCCAAAGGTGTTACATGAATTTACCTGTAAATTTCCTCAATGAAACAATGACTATCCCTAGCTAAATTATAGTTTGACTTTCAAAAGTGTATTCTTAAGAATTCTCCACACTAGGCATCTATCAAGAATATTCTCAAGGACTAACACTGTCTTGAGCACTATAAAAGGTTGTAGATAAGTAGAATGAGAGGTATGATTCCTACCAACTAGGAGCTTGCAGTTTTAGGAAAATGCAAATTTTAGCTTCTAAAACTACTATTTGAGAACAGAGGCAGGATTTAAAAAAAAAGGGAGGAAGGGCCAGGGGTTTAGCTCAGTGGTTCCTGCCTCACAAGCACAAGGACCCGAGTCTGATCCCTGGTACCAAAAAAAAAAAAAAAGAGCAAACAAAAAAAAGGAGGATTCAGACAAAGAAATGAATCAAAAGGAAGGAAAAAGGAGGTGAAGGGTAGCAATTGAAAGAGTTAAAAAAAACTCATAGTATAAAAGGTAGAGGAAAAATAAGGAATACCAAAAACCTGTTTACTGCCAGAGTTTTTAATGTATGCAACTTATCACCAAGAATTGATAAGATTTAAATCCTATAACTTATTATTTTTGGCATTTTCTCAGAGTAAGGATTGTGATCTGGAGTTTACAGATTCATTTCTGGACTCCAAAGGAATAAAAATTCATAATTTCCTTTTATGAACCACAAATTATACTATGTTTCTTATATTTACAATTCATGAATAAAATTTATTTTTAAGATTTTGGTCTATCATTATGTGTTGGGAGTTCATGTACATAGATAGCAGCATTTACTGAAAGTCTTCTGTATCTTAATGCCATACCAAAACTGGAACTTTAAGGGAGAGGTGCCTGAAGAGTGAATTATGTTGAGCCCAATTTTAAGGAAGTCAGGGATATGCACTGTTGAGTAGGAAGATGAACATTCCTCAGGGCAGATGGAATGTGGCCCACACTGACCTGTACAGGTGGTAACAAGAGAACTAAAGTTAATTTTATGGACTGTGGTTAGTATCTGTCATTGGTTAGAAAGTTGCAGTGACCATCTTTAGAATTAGCTATTAATGCAAATTGAATTAAAACATACATCTCCTTTTCTCTATTAAATAAGCCAGGACTAGTATTTTTCACTTCATATTTCTGTAAGCATGGCTATAGCAATGTGTATTCTTATATTTTAATGAATTTATAAAAGTTGACCTAAGTACCAAAGAGAAAACTACAGCATATACATTTTTTCTCCTTTACAAGTTCCACAGTATAAAAAATGTGCCTGGTTTCTTATGAATAAGCCTTTTTAAAAAATCATCCTGACTGATTTATTTCTCATCATCAAAGTGGGCAGTATACCTTCCATATGTCATTCCTGTGAAAAACCCTTGTGTACTCTGAATAAGATCTCCATGAAAGGATCCATGAGTCTACATTTATTAAAATGAAGGTTGAAGTCTTTAAAGATCTTTACCCAGGTATCTCATGTAATCTTCTATCAGGATTGTATCTCTGTTTCAGTTTGTATGACACTACCTGTTTTGAATAAGATAAAGACTCATTGTTACTGTCAGGCCTGTTTTCAAACTAAATATTCATCTAGTCCTTTGTGGCTGCCATTTTTATCAGGCATTCAGAACAGCTTCCCTTTGCTGAACTGCCATTTTCCTGCAAATCACTGTTTCACTTGTATGATTTCTAGTGAGACAAGCTTAGACCTGGCCGCCTTTCTCTCCGTAACAGAGAAAAGAAACGTCTCTGGTGCCCGTGCTGCAGAGAAAGTTGATTCATGTGTAAATTATCATTTGGCCTTTATTTGCTTGGCCTGTGGAGAGTACACAGGCAGATAAAAGGCTCTGTAGGTCAGGACTCAGTACGTGCAGGTTTCTCCGGTGTCCGCAATGACAGCGTTAAAATTGTTGTTGCAGATTATCAGACACGCTATGATGTCTTATCATTTATTTGCAGTTTTCTGTGTAAAATAAACTCTAACATGGAAAAAGCTTCTATAGTGATGGAACGCCATGTACCTGGACTGCTGTTTATTTTATCAGCTCACATTCTAAATAATAAAAATTGGATTGGGTTTTCTCAGCGTTCAAGCTGATATCATTATATTTTCTGCCGTCAGTGTTTTTGTTCCCAGTCTGTCTTCTACGTCATGTTGTAGTTTTTTCAAACTTGATTGTTGTCCAAGTTTGCTATGAACCATAGGTACTGTATCAGTGACATTTTCTGCTAATAGAGGTGAATGTAAATGCTGTTTGTGGTACATGAAGCAACTTGTGGACACTGAATATTAATTGGATATTATATAATCACAAAATCTGTCATCGGTGGCTTTGCTTTAAAGTAAAATCACTTGACATGGACTTCATTACTACAATGAATAAACAGTGGTTTAATTTTTAAGTGTATCACATCCATTGTTTAGATGAACTAGTTTAAATGTGTATTCATGCAGTCATTTTTTACATGTACACTGTGATGCTAAGAAATACATTACTAAATCCAAAAATAATGCCTTCCAACTGGTTTTATGGTACTTATTATAGCACATACTTTACTAAACTGATGTTCATCAGACCACTGTTGATATCTAGCCTCTTGGATAAGCTTTCTCTTTATAACAGTGAAATTTAACCAGTTTTAAATAGCATAGTTAGGGGGCTGGGGATTTAGCTCAGTGGTTCCAGCACCTGCCTCATAAGCGCAAGGTCCCGAGTTCGATCCCCGGTACCAAAAAAAAAAAAAAAATAGCACAGTTAGTATTATAAATGACTTCATTTTTAAAAAAATATTTTTTCACTGTTAAAGAAATTATATCTAGAAACAAATCCCTTTCACTAGACCAAAAAGATATAGTTTTTAATTATAACTCTTTTTTTTCAGTGCTGGGTATTGAACCCAGGGCCTCCTCACCCATATCAGACAAGAGTTATACACCACAGAGCTGTAGCTCCAGCCTGCTTTAATTGTAACTTTTGATACTCCATTGGGAAAAAAAAACCCCAAACTTTATTTATTGTACACTTGTACTTAACCCTATGCAAATGACCTTCTAGGCCCTGAGGAGATAGGGTGATCTCCCCTTCCTTTTCCTCCCACCACTGAAGCTGAGCTGAGGTCTGGAGGGAGGATGCCCCGCTCCATGTCATAGATGCTCTTGGAAAAGTCTACCCCACTTCAGTGCACCCCACAGCCTCCTGTTGTACTCCACAAGGAGCACGGGAGACATGAGTGTCCAACCTACTCATCCCTCCTCCTTGACCAGTTAAAATGGCTTCTTGTTTATTCTCCCCCAATTTTCTTTCTTAACACATCCCAAGCTAAAATAATGTATTAAGTGTAGCCCAAATAGAGAAGGAGAAAACAGGCAGAAACATGTAGCTTCCTTTCTCTTCGGAGGAAGAAAAACGCTAGTTCAGCTTCCTTCCCCCTTACTCTCGAATAGCAAGCAAGCACATTACAATGTTCATATTTTAGCCTGGGGAAAGAGTGGCACAGATGATCTAATAATTTTGTTGCTTAATTGACAGCAGTTTGTAGAAAGCACCATTGAGGAAAATGGAGCCTAGCAGACAGAATTTCTGAGAGTGGGTCCCATGGTTTGGGTGCTTCCCTCCAGAATTCAGGGGTCGCTGCGGGATGTGTTGAAGGGCAGGGCTTTGGGAGCTGAGTGAGTCATGAAGGTGGAGCCTGGTGAGTGGGCTTAGGGCCCTCTGGAAGGGTCTAATGGAAGGGAATTCATCCCTCTGCCCCTTTCACCTGAGAGAGGCACAGGTTCCTCCCTGGGACGGATGCTGTCTTCCCCCACCAGACACCTAAACCTTCCAGTGCTTGCTCTTGGACTTGAAGTAAATTTCTGTTCTTTAAAACTTATCCAGTCTTGAGTATATTGTGGTAGTGACACAAAATTGATTAAGACAATGAGGTAAAACTGAAGATGAACTTATCCAAGAGTAGGCTTGCTAACCCCTTTCCCGCATATCTGTTGAGTAATGAGCACTAAAGAGGTGGGAGGACAGATAGGGTTCCCATCTCAGTGCTCCTCGCACGAGGAACTGTGAGCAACTCATAGAATTCTGTTTGTACCTTCGTGTAATTGATGTATCACCAGTCGCATTTAGTTAGGCGTGTAGGTGTTTTTAACTGTGTTTCATGCATATATGTATTGTATATAGTATACAAATATAACATTTGAGTGTAAGTATCAACAGTTGTGGCAATTTTCCTTAGAGTATATCTTATGCATCTGTGTTGAAATAGGCTTGCTATAATTATGACAATTAAAGACATTTAAAAGTAGCAAAACAGATTTGTTTTCATATATGATAACTTATTTACCTTGGTAGCCGAACTCAATACAATATCTCCTTTAAATTTACTTTGATCCAATACATATGACCTGTTTCAGTTGAACCTTTTTGTCAACAAGGAATAGAGACCCACTCATCTAACGTGACCCCTGATAGAGAAAATTCATAGTTGTCTCCTAAAAAAGATTCTTATAGAAAATGTTAAGAACTAGATGCTATGCTGAAATTTTAATTTAAACCATCTAAATGTTATAATGTTGCTCTAATGTGAAATGAATCAATTTTGGGTTATTGTGAGGGTAGTCATCATCTTGTGGTTGGAAAGTCACTGGAAATTAATAAGGCTCTACAAAAAAGCCACTCTTCCTCACGAGACACACTACATTTTTCTAGAGATATCTTGTTTCTCTCTTCCCCTCCCTAATAACTACCTTTTCCCATTTACTCAGAACTTAGGCAAATGCATGGCCTTCAAGTATATCTAGTTTTGAATTTATTCAAAAGTTTTCAGCTGCAACTCTCCACCAATCTCTTGGTTTCTTTCATTCAAATTCCTAAGAAAATTATTGTTCTATGTCATAGGCAAAGGCCCTGGTGATTTTGCTGCAATTAGTTCAGGGTCCATCCCTGGCTTCCTCAGCTGTGGGAAGTCTGGGATCATGTGAAACAACAGATGGCCTGCCACTGCTCTCCCTGAAATAGGTCTGTGAACAATACAGCTTTGTGAGAAGGAGTGCTGGTGAGTAGATGTCAGGATTCACATCTCTGACATACAACCTCTCTAGATTACTATCCCTGGTTTGAGGTACCAAGCCTTTAACATAACCCATTACTTAAATGTCACTTCCTCAAGAGTCCCAGACTCTATATGTGTTCCTAGCATATGCTCCCAAGATATTCCATATCTCTAAAATAAAACTCATCAGATATCTCTACATGATCACAAGCTCATTAGTGTTATCCTAACCGCTTACATAACTACTTAATGTAATGTTCTCTCACAAACTCTAAGGTCTGTGAAAACAGGGGCCATGTCTTTCCTACTCAACATTCTGTCATTGGTACCTGGCCTGTGACTTTTCACCAGGGCCCAAACATTTATCAGTTAACAGATACCTTAAACCAGTGATGGCAAACCTTTTGGAGACCAAATGCCAAACTGTAACCCAAAACCCACTTATTTATTGAAAAGTACCAATACTGCAATTAACCCTGAGTACTGAGGTCTTAGTGTAGTTTAGAAAAAACAATCTTTTGTCTTAAACAAAAAACACGGCGTGCCATAGATTCACCAGTACTGCCTTAAAGCTGCGGGAACTCTTTTAGATTGGATTACAATATCCTCACTTCTGATAGTGACATGATCAGTATCTGTCCCACAGCACAGACTCTGACCAATCTCTCCCAAAGTTGTGGCACCCATCGTTTTGTTGGTTCTTCCTTTCTATCTGTAATTTCTTCTTCATTTCCACTACCTCCATATTAAACCAGCCTTCTTCACCTTACTCCCTGTCGGTAATCTCCTGTCTTGTATCTGCTACACATCTTCCTAAAACTAGCTTTTCACACCTCTTTCTGTATGTGATAAACTCAGTTGCCCCACTCTTCTACCTAAGGAATTGCAACGTCATGGCGGGGTCTGGAGACCTAGGGATTTCCCAAGGCCCAACCCCTCCTGTTCCTCAGGTTTTTGCTGTCACCCTGGTGAGGGATGCAAGAGTGGAATGAGGCTAACTGAAAGCCGAAGCTCCCCCAGATGCCAGGTGCAGAATGAGAGACTCAGAAAAGGAAAGTAGTGTGAAGCAGAGGTTTACTTACAATATTTCAAAGGCAGAGACAAAGCTGTCAAGCAACAAACTTGCTGGGCAGGGAGAGCTTGAAAGTGAGCTCCTCGGGATGGTGTCCTTGCTCTGCCCATTTTTATAGGGGTTTTAACCCCATCAGGGTCTTAGCCCTTATTGCTGGGATGAGCTTGTTACTAGGGTGGCTAAGGTCTATGGAGTGTTAGGGGGGTTCCAGTGTAGGCAATCGGGTCTCTAAGAATAACTGTTTTACACCTGTAAAGGTTTCACAAAGGGCAATTTCCAGTAACCAGGTGGTCATTTTTATAGTTGTCAGCCACACCAGCCAGTCCACGCTAGTGCCCTGAGTGTCTGCCTATCTCCCCTTCTCACTGTTTCTGACTCAATCCTCCTACTGCCGTAGGATGGGAAGTAGGTAGGGCTCTTGTCGTCCTCCCTTGAGGGTTGACACTTGGATCTTGGGCTTGCTGCTGGGGGTTTGGTCTCGGGGGCTAACAGGGGGATTGGGCAGGCATGGCAGCCTGCACCAGGAGGGCAGTGTCACCTGCACAGAGGCTGGTGTCAAAGCCACAGACTCAGCTCTAAACCACGAAGCTGCTTGGAGACCGCTTGTTGCTCACAGCCACACAGAGCCTGCATTTTCTACCCTCTACAAAGGGTTGGGTCTTTTAACCTTCCCCAGGGGTCCCTTCTGACTCTACAGAATGAAATTCAGGCAGGCATGATGGCAAATACCTGTAATCCCCGCACTCAGGATTCTGAGGCAGCAGGATCATTAGGCAGTTGAGGACAGTGTGGGCTACCTAGTAAGTCCAGGGCCAAGCTGAACTGCATCAGTGAGACCCTGTCTCCAAAAAGAGCAAGAAGAATGAAATCCAAACTTTTATGTCCCTCATATTCTTGTTCCTACCAAGCTTTAAATTTTGTACTACTGTCCTGCAGGAACGCTTATTCTATTAAAAAAAGTCTTAACTCTAAGCCATACCTGTAATCCCAGCACTCTCGGAGGCCGAAGAAGGACGATCACAAGTTGGAGCCCGCTGGGGCAAGTGACTTAACAAGACCCTATCTCTAAAAATAAAAAGGGCTGGGGCTGGGGATTTAGTTCAGTGGTTCCGCTGCCTGCCTCGAAAGCGCAAGGCCCCAAGTTCGATCCCCGGTACCCAAGGAAAAATGAAAAGGCCTGTGCAGATGTCCTAGGTTCAATCCCGAATGCATCAAAAAGAAAGAAAGAAGAAAAGTCTAACTCTGGTTCTCCCAGTAATTATGAGCATTTCTATATGTCCTCCTGTTCACTCGTCTTCTTACTTCCCCTAATCCTACTTTTCTTTCAGAGCCTATCCCAAGGTCCAGTCTCTTCATAAAGCTGCTTTTACTACCCTCTATAACCACTTCTTCTACAGTTAGAGGACTTATTACCTCTGTCATTCAGCTGGACTTTAATATAAGCTACCGTACAATATTATTCATCTTTCTATACATCCAGGATGATAGTGAAAAATATGAATTGCAGTCAGACTGCTGAGGTCAAGTCCTGCTTCCACGGTTACCATCCAGGTGGCAAGTCCCTGTGTACTTTAGCTGCATCATGTCTAAGGTGGCGGCAACAACACATTTCACAAAAAGTCAGCAGAGTTACATGGCTAAAGGGTAGTGAGTGGTCAGAAAAGGTTTTTTATAAGATTATTTGTTTCTTATTGACTAATCGGCCATTTGAATGTATAGCATATGTAGACAATGTACAAAACCATAGCAGCGTAAGGGTTAGTATAAAGAAATCTGCTGACAAGGAAGTAACTTCTGTCCTGTGTCCCAATCAGACTATAAGACCCTTGCAGTCTGTTCGCTCAACCCGTATGTATTTCCTGACTACCTGCTCTCTTCAAAACCCTGTTACAGGCACGAATTACAGAGAGGAAAAATGGAACTTGAGATGGGTTTGGAAAGAAGAGTAAGAATACTTAAGTACTAAGGAAGCAAGAAGATACATTAACAAATGAGTTAATAAGTAGACATGCTTATAATGTATTTGGAGAGAAAGGGTTCGACTCTGTATAGGAAAGAGAGACCTTGACCTTCAGGACCAGTGTAAATAAAGCCATTGTCATTGTGCTTTGCCCTGGGGAAGAACTTACTGAACATTTATTGGCATCCATGAGCACAGTGGTAATGATGAACACTTTCAAGCACCACAATTTCCAGCCTCTCTTTAGAGCTGTTAACTTTATTTGGCGTCTTCGTTTCTTCATTTTCCACTGAATGAATGCCAGAAAGTCTTTTTCAATTTTTTTTTTCCTGTCTGATCAAGACTTAGATAATGTCTGCTTCTTTTGGTAGCTAAACATCCCCTGAACTCAGTTTCATGCTTCAGTGAGAAGATCTTATGGTATTGCCAATGGAAACCACTTCACATTTGGGCAACATCATGATGTCTAAATGGCTCAGATTCAAGTTTCAGTGTAGATCCTGGTTCCTGCACATTTGCTGTCAAAAACCACTTTATGGCAGCCAAACTGTGGAATCCTTCCAAGTGTTAGGCACTATTAGATGTACCATTAAAGTACTGCAGAGATTATGAAATTTCGAATTTTTTTAGCATAACATGTTCTATGGTCTTCCATGGAATTTTAATCCATCAGTTGCTTCTGTTGTGTGGCTGAAGGTCATTGAAATCCTCATTTTTATACAACATCACAAGTTTTAAAGAGAACTCCAAGTTGGAACTTCTATAAAAATTTTATACTGTCTTATACATCAGTGGATATATAGAACTATCCTGATTTTCAAATGTAGCTGTGAAATAGAACTTCAAGAAAGTATAATTGTGGGGGGGGTTGTCCTATATATCTTAGTCCCCTCTCGTGACCTGTCTCTTTTTTTTTTTTTTTTTTTTGGGTACCAGGGATCCAACTTGGGTCCTTGTGCTTGCAAAGCAGGCAACGAAACCACTGAGCTAAATCCCCAGCCCTAACCTGTCTCTATATTTCCTTTGGTCAATGTACAAGAAATAAGACATATGTAAGACATCATAGTTTAAATAACTTTTTATAAGATCAAAATTCTTTGGAGATAAGATAATCGGCCATCAGCCTACAATACAACAATTACATTAATTGAGCTTCCTTACTTAAAAGCAGAAACATGTAAGCTTATCTAAAAAGACATTTCCTTATAATAAATACCAAATAAATCATCATATATTATTGAATACTAAATAAATGATTATTTTTAAAATGATTTGTTTAGTGCCTGCTTCCCACATCAGAATATAAACTTCTTGAAGGCAGTGATCACATGTGTTTTATTAACCTCCATATCCCCAACTCCTAGAATAAATGTTGAAATGAAAATGAAATGAATTTACCTGAGTCTGTGTCCAAGAAACAGACTAACATAATGGGCCGATCATACACTGAAATACAATGTAAATCAAGTGCAATTAGCAGGCAATTAGCATTCTTTATTTTCTTACTATAAAGAATATTATTTTATAAGTTTTGAATGAAATAAATTGTGAATGTTTCAATTTTTAAAATGTGTTACAGTAAAAGACACACGATCATTAATCTCTCTGAAAATAGTCCCTCTTTCTTTGACCCCACTATCCCATTGTTCTTGCCACTTTCTGAAGCAGTTCTGGAATTCCTCTTTTGTGAGTGTCTTTAGTTGCACTGTCCTGGCTGTCCCAATGTCCTGAATTGATTCAAAACATTTACCTTTCATGATCATTTTGACTTTGTGGAAGAGCCACAAGTCTCACGGTGTCAGATCCAGTGGATGAGGACACACCATAATGTTCTGAAAGCCTGCCTCTCTATTGGATGGCACTCAGCAGCAGCATTCAGTATATTTTAATCATACCTTGTAAAGACATGAAAGAGAACTTCAGAAAGTAACAAGAATGATGGGATAAATCTGTTCAAAGTGAGAGGGAGAACTTTAAGGGGGATTAGTGGCAATGTGTCTTTTATTGTAATATCTTTAATTTAAACATTTATCATGTATTTCAAGCATACTTCATATCAGTGATTAGTAAAAACCTGTAACATAACACTAAATCATGTGGGACTCCTGGGAAACCACACTGGTTTTTATTTTAACTTTCTCATAACTTGATATGACCAAACATGGGAAAATCTAGAAAATTGATACTTTAATTGTGCTGTAAATTTACCTCTTAAATACTGTTGTCTCAACCACATTTTTGGCAATAGTCAATAGTTAAAGAATTGAAGCCCAAGACCCCTGGTGAGAGCCTTCAGTGAGCATGGATGTGTTTCTCTGAGTTACGGAACAGGCTGAGGATGCAGTTGGTGTTCTGCAAGAAATATTAGAAACCTAATTTTAAAATCCCATGGAAGACCATTCCACCTTCACAGGGGAGAAGAAGCTCTCTTTTTATTTATCCAATATGGTTAATAACCACTCAGTAAAAATATATCAAAATAGGAAGCATTGTTTTAGAGAAAACAAATGTGCATTAGGTAGCAAATGTGCTTAGTATTGTTTTTAGTAGGAGGATCTCTTTATTAGTTCAGTGTGCTGAGGTAACTGTATCAGAAAATGTGAAATGCAGAATCATTTTCATTATAGGCATAATTTCTATTCCTAAATATAACTCCTCATGTAACATATTTCAATTTCATTTTGATGCTACTTACCATAAAGCACAATGTGGAATAAGGGGGCTGGGGATTTAGATCAGTGGTGCCACTGCCTGCCTCAAAAGTGCAAGGTCCCAAGTTCAATCCCTGGTACCAAAAAAAAAAAAAAAGAAAGAAAAAAGAAAATGACAATGTGGAATAAGGCAGGTATGTCTTGGGCCCTTCCAAGACACACTGTTACTACTATAATTTTCTTTTTTTTTGATACTGGGGATTGAACTCCGGTCCTTGTGCTTGCGAGGCAGGTGCCAGAACCACCGAGCTAAATCCCCGGCCCGTTACTATAATTTCCTCAAGGATGAGATCTAGGTCTTGTTTTTCTTCATATGCCCACTCCCTAAAGTACCTGTCATATATAAGATACTCAGGAAATATTTGGACCAAAATGAACTAAGCTCTTAGAAGGTTATCACACAATCTGTACTCTTTAGGACGACATTGTATTGAAACTACAGGTGTGGATTTTTTTATTATTGAACATCCCTGCATTAGGATGTGATCATCATATCCAATTTTGTAATATATTTTCTGTTGACTGCTGACAAACTATATGACATGTCCATGAAAGATGAAATATTAAAGGCAGGAAGGTCTAATGACTCTTCCTATGCAACTTCCCTACTGCCATCAGGCTAGTTAGCCTAATGCGTCAATCTTGCCAATATTAACTGTTTCCCAGTTTTCCCACTTCTTGTAGTCTTTCAGAGAATAGTAACAAATGCCCAACAAATTCAGAAAGGATACAGATTATCTGGGAGTTGCTCCTCTGTGCTGTGGTGTGAGGGAGGCCGGCCGAGTCCTCTGTGGTGTGCATATCCCATTCATCTTATCTCAGATCTACAGAGAGATCTGAATGTTGGCTTACTCCTCTACTCTTCTCAGTCTTCTCCCTGACATATGGAAGCCACACTCTTTCCAGAGGCTCATCTTCCACAGCCATAGTTCACACTTCCTGAGGTATGACTCAGGCAAGGCAGCTAACCCCTGGTGAGGAGGGAGGACAACAGGAGAAAAGAAAAAGACCTGAACAGTCCCTAACCTGAAGCAGCTTGCTAGCAAAGGTATAGGCTTGACAACTTACTGAAATGCAGGGCTTCGCCACAATGAAGTTCCTTTTACTGTGTAAATGATTATACAAGGCCCTAAAAGCAGCAGCCTGAACAAATTCCAAAAATCTGCCATATATTGTTACAAGTAGCATTGGTTGGTCTTTTGTTTGGGGAAATAAAAGAAAGATATGTAGAGTGTTGCATTTCTGTTTATGTCTTTTTAAAATCTGCTTCAATAGAATGATATGTTAGAAATCAAAATAACGAACAGTTTCTTATTTCTTTTTTTACTACATTTTGCAAAAATAAATCTGAATAATACATGGTTCCTTAATATTTCTGTGGACTATAAATAGCTCTTTTTAGTGAGAATGTTATTAATACAAAAGCCAGAAAACAGCACTGAATTCAGTTTTTAACCAAATACACAGTTAAAATTGTTTCCTGTATTCTGGGAGCTTTTCACTATCATATTTTTTATGATCATTTCAGTGAAATGATTAGGTTACTGAGAATAACAGGCTTATCAGCAAGTTAGATGCAAAATGTGCATTATCTTGTCATTTTTACTGTTTAGAACTTAGCACCAACATTTTCTGAAAAGCATTTAAAATTTTTAGAATATTTTTATTTTTCATAATAATATATTCTTTTCTCTGGAAAACGTAACACTTGAAGAACATGTCTCGGAAAATGTCTGTTACTCATTTTTAATTCAGTTCAACATTTATTGAGCTCCCACTATTTAAGAAGACTTTACCAGACAGTCAACTAATGTGCATTGCATGCCTACCTGAGGAACTGTTCTAGGCACTGAGAGAGGACACAGCAGCAGACGTAGCAAAATTCTTGCCCTGAAGCAGCTCACATTTAGCCAGAAAAGATGGACAATAAATAAGAAAGCCAGTATAAGCTATTAATTAAATTCCCAAACAAATAAATGATGTCATGCATTAGGAAGCACTAAGGTGAACACTTGATAGTCATGAGATGAAAGGCAACTGGGGCTGGAGGAGATGGAGTTGGGTAGTGATTCTACTCCAGCTGAGAGCATCGCGTGGCCTCTGCATCTTTCCCCACTTTGAGGCTGTGTGGTTCTGCTGCAAATGCCTTTCCAATAGCTATTTGAAAATACAGTGCTCTCTCTGTGCTACCGAGCAATATTCCATTACTTTATTGTTTTCTCCAGGAAAAAAACAAATCTTACCCCCTTTCCTGTACATTAGTAACTCATTTTAAAGGATGAAACTTCCCCCATGTTGGCCACCACCACTTACACACTGTGGTATTCCCTGCAGGCAGAAGAAGAAGCAGATGCTGGGCAGCAGATGAACAGTCACAAGTGCCCACTGTATACTCCCCAAACAAAGAAAATGTGAAGCCAATATGGGGTTTAGGACTCAAGTATCTTTGTTGAACATAGTGAGAAAGTAAGGAAAATATAGATGTGAGTCCAGTCGCTGTCACTTGCCAATTCTGTGATCTTCAACAGTTCATTTAAATTCTATGGACCTCATTTTCTGTGTTTGTAATTTAGAGATGATGGCTTCTGCCTTACCAGCCATACTGCTTTGTTTTAAGTACAGGCTCTGATAATATATGTGAAGATAACCAGAAACAACCACCTGCTACACTAATGCCTGTATTGTTCAGTGGAACTATAGTACCAGAATGTTCCAATGATGGCCTCTTGGACAATCTAAATGCAAGTAAAGGCAAGCAGACATCTTATGAGCAAATCTCAGAATCTTTCACTTGGAAATTAATATTGTGAAAGTACAACAGTGAATTAGGGTAGGAATGAATGTCTTCCTTATGACCAAATAAAAGCATCTAATTTATGTAAGTTGTACCAAAATATTCAAATAATAACAGCTGATCTCAATTGTTAAGCAGATCTATGTGCTAAGCACAGTGCTTATACTTTACTTTAATTCTCAGTGCAATAATTACGGAACTCATACAAAGTTACAGCTAGTAAGAATATTTTACATTTAAAGCAGTTAGCACTTAGAAGTGTGGCCTAAGAAATAGTTACTCTTTCTCCCTTTTGTTCTCTCCTTTCTTGAGCTGCTGTACTTCTAGGTTCATATCTGTCATACCTCTAGATCAAAATGTTCCAAAGTATGGTTTGTACAGTAAAACCCAGAAAACTATCCCAAGACAAACTCATTGATTAAATATGTCTGGGAGATGATACACAATTGAAAACCTCCTTCTGTCTACCTCAGTGTGTATTAGCATACTGACACATCTGAGAAAGGCTGCAATTAGGAGCCTTTCCTAAACTTCGGCCAGGAACTTTGAATCAACCTCTGTCAACATCTTTGAGCAGGCATGGTGGTGCATGCCTGTAATCCCAGCACTCAGGAGGCTGAGGCAGGAGGATGACCTGAGTTTGAGGCCACCTGGGGCAAAAAAATGAGTTCAAGGCCAGCCTGAACTACATAGTGAGACCCTGCCTCAAAACAAAAAAATACTTGAGTTCTATTGAACAAACTTTCAGAAAGGTTGACTATTGATGAGTTAACTAGTACATGCACTAATCATTTTGTCATCCTACTGCCAACACACATAGAGCAGCGCTCTTACCTTAAACTCCATGTAAAATTGTTGGAAATATAACATTCACGAGGTAATTTTGCTAAATTTGTTCAATTTTCTAAAGAGTATCCAATGTAATTTGCTCCCAACTCTGAAAGTAGCATGATAAAATAAAAGATGACAGAGACCACCACCCCCAGCACTGAGGAGCAGAGCCGCCCCCAGTGCAGACAAGGTGAATCTTCCAGGCTGCCATACCACTGCCCCCCAGCAACGGGGAAGTGAGCTGCTTGGGCGCCAGCAGCTCACAACCCTCCCCCTCCCCTCCCAACCCAAGCCCCCACCTGGTGAAATGAGAAGACACATAAACAAGTCTCAAAACCAGACTTCCAGATTACCTAAAGCAACAATCTGATACTCAACTACCTGGACTCCACAAACTGGCAACGAAAGAAGATCTGGAAAAAAGGAAATCAGAAATAATTGCTCAGATGACAGCAGAGACTCTGCCCATAGTGAAAGACATGATTAATAAATCTAGAGAGGACACAGATAAAAAAATAGAGGAACTGAGGAACATGATGGAATCCCAACATAGGAAACAAATGAAATCCATAAAACAGATGCAAACAGATTTCCAGCAGATTAAAATCTCCACTGAAAGTTTATGCAGCAAAATGAGCATATGTGAGGACAGAATTTCAGATATAGAAGATAAGATTGCAATTAGTGACCAGTAAAAGAAAAATGTCTTTAAAATAGTAAGGTGGGCTGGGTATTTAGCTCAGTGGTTTCACCGCCTGCTGTGCAAGCGCAAGGACCTGAGTTCAATCCCCAGTATGAAAAAAATAAATAAAATAAAATAAAATAGTAAGGGACCACAAGAAATCAATCCAGCAGCTGCTAGACAATGCAAAGAAGAATAACATAAGACTGATCAGAGTCAATGAACAAACAGGAGAACGTGCAGATGACATAAAAACACTGTTCACAGAAGTGATGGCAGAAAACTTCCCAAGCAGGGGAAAAGAACTTGAAATACAGATAAGTGAGGCATATAAGATTCCAACTAACTTTTATCAAAAAAAAAACTACACATAGGCATGTAATAGTTAAGATTCCAGAAACCCAACAAAATTCTACAAGCAGTTAGAGAAAAGAAACATCACATACAAAGGAAAGCCCAACAGAATCACAGCAGACTTCTCAACACAAACTCTCAAGACAGGAAGATCTTGGAGTGACTTATCTCAAGCCCTAAAGGAAAACAGCCTCCAACCCAGATTGATGTATGCTGCAAAACTATCTTTCAAAATTGATGGAGAAATAAGATACTTTCATGACAAAGAGCACCTTAGGAACTTCATGAATACCAAACCAGCACCCCAAAAAATGTTAGACGATATCCTAGAAAAACAAAATGAGGATCTCAACTCCAGGAAGCCCAGCAGAATGAATCCATCAGGCATGACAATAAATTAAATGTAAAGGGGGATAATCCAACAAAAAGAAAAAGTCATGACAGTGATAAGTCAATACGTATCAGTTATAACCATCAATGTTAATGGTCTTAATTCACCAATCAAAAGAAATAGACTGGAAGAATGGGTCAAGAAGCAAGATCCAACAATATGCTGCATACAAGAAACACACTTAATTCAAAAAGAAACTCATAGACTGAAAGTTAAAGGGTGGAAAACAATACTCCATGTGACAGGAACCTGAAAAAAACCAGGAGTACCTATCCTCTTTGCAGATCAAGTGGATTTCAAACCAACACTGATTAAGAGAGACAAAGAAGGACACTACATCCTTGTAAAGGGAACAATCCAAGAGGAAGAGATGATAATCATAAACATATTTGCACCAAACACTAGTGTGCCCAACTATATAAAACAAATACTAACAGACATGAAAAATCAAATAAGCACTAATACAGTGGTAGTGGGGGACCTCAATACCCCACTGTCACAAATAGATAGATCAACTAGACAAAAAATAAGCAATGAAATACTAGAACTCAATCGAACTCTTGAACAAATGAACTTAACAGATTTTACAGAGAGTTCTACCCCACAAAATCAGAATACACATTCTTTTCAGCTATACATGGGTCATTCTCCAAAATAGACCACATACTCACTCATAGAACATGTTTAAGTAAGTGCAAAGGAACTGAAATTATCCCCTGTATATTATCAGACCATAGCATGATGAAATTGGAGATCAATAGCAAAAGAAACCACAAGAATTTCATAAACACATGGAAATTGAACAGTACACTTCTGAATAACCAATGAGTCAAAGAGGAAATTAAAGAAGAAATCAGTTCCTACAATTAAATACAATTGTCATTGTATTGACAGTGCCAGTACAACATATCAGAATCTATGGGACACAATGAAAGCAGTCTTATGAGGGAAATTCATAGCAGTGAATACTCATATTAGGAAAACAGAGCGAGCACAATTAATCAACCTGATACTGAACCTCATGCTTCTAAAAGAAGAAGAGCATGACAAACCCAAAGCTCATACAAGGGAGGAAATTATAAAGATCAGAACAGAAATCAATGCAATGGAGACTAAGAGAATGATAGAAAAAATCAATGAAGCCAAGAGTTGGTTCTTCGAAAGAATAAACAACATTGACAAACCCTTAGCCAACCTCATGAGAAAAAGGAAAGACAAGGCCCAAATCCATGTAATTAGGAATGAAAAGCATGAAATTGAAATTACAACGGACCCAGCAGAAATCCAGAGAATCATCAATACCTATTTCCAGAACCTATACGCCAATAAGATGGACAACACAGAAGAAATGGACAGATTCCTAGATACATATGAATTACCAATGTTGAACAAAGAAGACCTAAAAATTCTAAACAAACCAATATTAATCAATGAAATTGAAAATGTAATTTAAAACTTACCAACTAAGAAAAGCCTGGGTCCTGATGGCTTTGCTGCAGAATCCTACAGGACATTTAGAGAGGAACTACTGCCACTACTGTTTAAAATGTTCAATGAAATTGAAAGGGAAGCAATACCCCCAAATTCATTCCTGGAAGCCACATCACCTTGATCTCCAAAGCACAGAAAGACCCAAACAAAAAAGAGAACTATAGGCCAATCTCACTAATGAACATAGATGCAAAAATCCTTAATAAGATACTGGCAAAGAGAATGCAGAAGATATCATCAAGAACATCATACACCCTGACAAAGTTGGATTCATCCCAGGGATGCAGAGATGGTTCAACATATGCAAATCAATCAGTGTAATACACTGTATCAATAGAGCCAAGGACAAAAACCATGTGATCATCTCAATAGATGCAAAAAAAGCATTGAACAAAATCCAACACATTTATGATAAAACCCTAGAAAAAAATTGGAATAGACAGTCTCTACCTCAATCTAATAAAAGCCACCTGTGAAAAACCAACAGCCAATATCATACTAAATGGTCAAAAACTGAAATCCTTCACACTAAAATCAGGAGCAAGACAAGGATGTCCACTATCACCACTCCTGTTCAATATAGTCTTGGAAACATTAGCCAAGGCAATTCGACAAGAGAAAGAAATAAAAGGAATAAAGATAGGAAATGAAGAAGTCAAATTGTCATTATTTGCTGATGACATGACACTCTATATAGAAGACCCAAGAACTCCACCAAAAGACTTCTAGACTTAATAACCAAATTCAGTCAAGTATCTGGATATAAGAACAACACATGAAAATCAGTAGCTTTCCTCTACACAAACACCAGACTCACTGAGAGAGAAACAGGGCAAACAGTTCCTTTCACAGTAGCATCCAAAAAACTGAAATACCTAGGAATCAACGTAACAGAAGATATCACAGATCTCTTCTCTGAAAACTATAGCACTCTGAAAAGAGAGATTGAAGATGGTATCAGAAAATGGAAAGACATCCCTTGCTCCTGGGTAGGAAGAATCAACATAGTGAAAATGGGCATACTTCCAAAACTACTATATAGATTCAATGCAATTCCAATTGAAATCCCAGCAGCATACTTCATGGACCTTGAGAAAACAATCCAAAAATTCATTTGGAACAAGAAGAGACCTAGAAGAGCAAAAGCAATTCTAGGCAACAGAGACATGGCAGGGGGTATCACCACCCCCAACTTGAAACTATGCTACAAAGCTAATGTGACAAAAACACCATGGTGCTGGCAAAGAAACAGACCTGAAGACCAGTGGAACAAATTAGAAGATGCAGAAACATCTCCAGACACACTCAGCCACCTCCTCTTTGACAAAGGAGCCAAACACTCTCACTGGAGGAAAGATAGCCTCTTTATAAACGGTGCTGGAAAAATTGGGTTTCAACTTGCCAAAGATTAAAACTAGACCTATATCTCTTACCGTGCAATAAACTAAAATCAAAATGGATGAAAGATCTAAATATTAAAACAGAAATGCTGAACTGCTGGCTGGAACAGAGGTTGGGTAGAACACTTGAAGACATCAGTGTAGGAAAAGATTTCATGAACAAAACCCCAGTTGCCCATGAACTAGCACAAACAATCAACAAGTGGGATCTCTTCTTATTAAAAAGCTTCTGCACAGCAAGAAAAACCAACAACAGTGTGAAGAGACAAACCACAATGAATGTGGGAAAAAATTTTCACCTGCTGTTCCTCAAAGGTCTACTATCCAGTATCTATAAAGAGCTTAAAGGGCCGGGGATTTAGCTCAGTGGTTTCGCCACCTGCTTCGCAAGCGCAAGGACCCAAGTTCAATCCCCAGTACAAAAAAAAAAAAGGGCTGGGGATTTAGCTCAGTGGTTTTGTTGCCTGCTGCGCAAGCTCAAGGACCTGAGTTCAATCCCTGGTACCAAAAAAAAAAAAAAAAAAAAAAAACCTTAAAAACATCAGACCTCCCAAATTTAAAGACCCAATCCAAAAATGGGCATCTGGAATGAACCGACATTTCTCAGACAAAGAAGTAGAAATAGCAAATAAATATAGGAAAAAATGTTCAACGTCACTGGTCATTCGAGAGATGCAAATGAAAACAATGCTGAGATTCCACCTCACACCAGAAAGAATGGCTGCTATCATGAAATCAACCAATAACAAATGCTGATGGGGCTGTGGGGAAAGAGGAACCCTGCTCCACTCCTGGTGGGAGTGTAGACTGCTGCAACCACTGTGGAAGATGCCTCAGAGAACTAGGACTGGAAGTCCCATTTGACTCAGCTATTCCCCTGCTGCGTATCTTCCCCAAAGATTTAAAAGAATCATACCACAGTGATATATGTGTGCCCATGTTCATACCAGCACAATGTGTAATAGCTAAAACTTGGAAGCAACCCAAATGCCCATCAACTGGAAGCTGGATCAAGAAAATGTGGGGGTTTTTTTAATAAAATGGAATACTAATAGGTCATAAAAAATGAGAAATTAGAGACATAGCTAAATGGATGCACATTGAGGCAATACTCAAGTGAAATAAATAGGACACACATGTGTAAATACCAAATAGTTTCTCTAGTGTGAGAAACTGAAAGTGTAAATAAGGACTAAAAGATATAATAGATAATGTGAAATAGGAAGAAAAGTTGCAAAGGAGAAGTGGAAGTACATGGGGTAGGGGAAAGGAAAGAGGGGAATGGAACTAATATGAGAAAATGAAAAAATGGAAACAAAGTCTTTGTAAATAGGGATGGATGGAGGAATGAAGGGAGGGCAGGGGAATGGGGAAAAACTAAGAACCAAGAGAGATTATGTAAAGGTGTGAATTTCCAATGATGAATATCATTATATTGTATACCTAAAATGTACCAATAAAATTAATTTTTTTTAAAATGACAGAAATCCAAATCTTTTTTAATCTGAGAAATGATACCAAATAGATTGTTGAATTTATTCTGTTGATAAAATTATTATTTTGATTATTAAAATGTAGTTAAATCAGTAATTGTAAACTGTTTCAACTTGGATGGGAAGCCAATACTAGCAAGAACAACTACTTTCCATTTCCTTTTGTAAAACTAGGAGAAAATTGGAGATTAATTCATTTAGTCCTTCCATGAAAGAATCTTCCAACTTAACAGTTTATTTGAAACTTTTTTGAGTTTAGTACCAAACTATATTTGAATCTCATGTATTGTTTGTATCCACCCACATTAAAAATTCTATGTTGTCTCCTTTTATTCATAGAAAACATTACCTATTTTTCTTACTCCATTGTCATATATCTTGGTAAAATGTCATAGAATTTTAATTATTATTATGTGCCCATTAGTTCTGTCACCTTGGGATGTAATGACTCATATTAGTATTCTATATAATAAAAAAGGGTTGATGAATTTTTACTGGACTGTCCTTTTGGGAACTATAATTTTCAACATTCTCTGGAAGCTATGCCAATCCTTTAGCAGTAAAATACTCTCTGTCATTGACAAGTTCACAAGTACCGCAACTGCCGACGTTACCTGTAAATGTTGTCCTTAACACAGTATCGACCTGCCAAGTTTTTACTTGAAGAGCCACCAAGGATACATGCTTAGAATGTCTCATCTTTAATGGAAAATTGCTTTTGTAATCTGGATAGCGTTGCTTTTAGATTTGTCTCTACAAATTAGTAGATGGATCTATCTTTCCAAGGTAGAAACACCATCCAATTGTAAACATATTCTTTTGCTAAATTTAAATCATCGAAGATGAGGAAAAAAAAAAAGGACTGGTATGGCCTGGTTACCTTAGTTTCTCCTGCTTCCAAGAGGATCTAGTTCATGAGTAGCCCAATGATTTTGCATAAAGATGAAAAAATAGGTCCTAAGGCAATGATTTTACTCAGTGATATGAATGAAATATTGTTATGAGTCCTTATGAGTTATGATACCTCTATCATTGTTTGTATTATTGAATATGGTACCTTTTTGATGTTTTTATTGTTTTTTAGATATAAATTTTGCATATAATAAAGTGATCAGTGTGGAGAGCAACTGAGCTGAGGGTCTTCAGATTTGTATACTGAGCAGAGCTAACTCTGAAAACATGAAGGGCCAGAGACATTTCCTGTTTACAGCTGTGACCTTCAGCTCAGGTGGGAAGAGGAACATTGTGAGGCTCTCAGTGGTCCAGATAACAAACCGCAGCATGGCTGGTTCTGAGAATGTTCCGCTTTCCGTATTCTCAGCAGAACACAGTGTCCTTACCTTTTTGAACTCGCCCCTAGCACTTCCCCCTTGAAACTATAAAATAACACGCTGATCAGGCGCTGGGTTGCAGTTTCTCCATCGGGGGCTGCGTCCCACCCGGTCCCAGACTTTCTCTCTACGTCATGTCTCTTCTGTTCGCAACCTCCCACCGCACCCCACCCCGACCCAGCTCCCCAGGTCTCAGCTTGTCTGCGCTGGTCGCAGCAGATCAGGTCTTCAGTTTTCTTTTCTTTTTTTTTTTTTAGGTCTTCAGTTTTCAAATTGTTGAGTTTTGAAACATACATATATCCATGTCTTAGCCTTTTTTTGTGCTGCTGTAACAGAATATGCAGACTAGGTAGTTTATAAGGAACAGAAGTGTATTGGCTCACTGTTGTAGAGTTTGGGAAGTCCAAGACCAAGGGGCCTTGTTGACAAGAGCCTTCTTCCTCCATCATCCTATGGCTTAGGGGCAAAGAGAGGGCCAGAGAGAGCAAGACCGTGAACTCACAGCCTCAAGCACTTGACATTATTCTTTCTACCATTAGGAATACAGAAATTGGGACAAATCGAAGTTAAATAGCTTATCCAGAGTTTCAAGCATATTGTCATTTATGAGAGCAGAGCCCTAGCTTTAGTTTCCACCTCCCAACACAGTTACATTGAGAATTAAGTTTTCAACATATACTTTTGGGGACACATTCAACCCATAGCAACTCATTGTAGACACCATCCTAATGAAGATCTAGACTACTTCCATCACCCCTAAAATTTTCTTCTTATCTCCTTCTAGTCAGTTTCCTCCCACTCCCTGCTGTCTTTCAATCTCTGTTCTGTTCTCTAATTTTTATCTCCGTAGAATTTTTCCTTTGTCTGTTCTTAAAGTTCTCTTAAGTGGTATGTATGTCATGTACTCGTTTGTGTTTAAGTTCTTTCACCTAATATAATGTTTGCAAGATTCATCCAGACTGATATACATATCACTACTTCATTATTTTAAATTACTAAATATCATTCATTTTGTGACTGTGTCACAATTTGTCTAGCCATTCTTCTCTTTGGAGAGAGGGTCTCACTGTATACTTCAGGCTGGTCTTGAATTCATTATGGAGCCCAGGCTGGCCTCAAACTCAAGATGATCCTCCTGCCTCAACCTCCTGAGTGCTGGGATTACAGGTGTGCACCACCACACCCAGATTCCATTCTTCTCTTTATGGACATTTAGGTAATGTATACTTTCTGGCTTTTGTGGAACAACTTCTATGAATAGTTTCACACACACGTAGATGTTCATTTTCTGTTGTGTCCATGGCTAGGAGTGGAAATGCTGAATTATGGAATTAATATATATGCCTCATTTTATTAAAAACTGACAAGCCCTGAATCATGGAACACTCATGTAATATCAGCACTTTGAGGCTAAGGCAGGAGGATCATGAATTCAATGCCTGGGCTACATAGCAAGACCTTGTCTCAGAAAGTCAATCAAACAAACTAAACCATAACAACCACAAAACTGTCAATAATTTCCCAAAATAATTGTACCATTTTATATTCATATAATGTATGAGAGTTTAAATTGCTCCATATCCCCACCAACATTTATGTTGTAGTCTTTAATTTTAGTTTTAATTGGAGTGACTCCTCCTTTCAAATTTCATGTAATAATGGACATGGTTGTTTATGTCCTTTATTCCATCATTTGTCTAGTCAGGGTTTTTTTGTTTTTGTTTTTTGGCTCTTTCTCCTTTTCTGTGTTCTTTTAAGTTAAATATCTTTTTATATTTTATTTTAATTGTTCTGAGGTCATTTTAGCAAGGCCTTTTAAAATTTTTTTAGTGGTTTCTTTCAGGATTTAGGGTTCATTGATTTCTTCCTAATCGTATCTACTTAGGGCTAATATTGTACATTTTATATAAAATGTAAGAGGCTTAAGTTTCATTCAGCCCCTATCCTTTGCTAGATTACTGTCATAAATATTTTACACTAATATACTTTTAAAACACACCATACATTGTTAGGATTTTTGCTTTAAAGATTCAGTTGTGAGATTGTGAGCTCAGTGGTAGCATGTATGAAGCCCTGGGTTCAATCTCCAGCATATCCCAAAAATTCATTGTACTTTTGAATAAATTAACAGCAGAAAACATATTCATCTTTAATTTTTACCCTCATATTTACTATTTCTGCTCCTGGGGATTTCTTCCTGTAGATTCACTTTCAGCTGAATTATAGTACAGACCGGTTCACAACACTTTCAGGTTTTGTGTATCTGAAGATTTCTTTATTTGAATGTTTTTATTTTAATATTTAAAAGATATTTTCTCTGTTTGTTATGACTGCTAAGATTATCAGTGATTTAGGTTTTCTTCTGTGTGTTTTTCTTTTTTTTTTTTCCTATAACATAACTAGAATAGTAATGTCCTTTCTTTGTTCTTCTGGACACGTCATTTATGATGAGTATAGTACTATATGCTTGTGCTTCTTTTCTACATTTCATATTCCAATTCCAGTAGATACTGTCTCATAGTCTGTGTAGTAAACAATATTCTTTCTACCATTAGGAATAGAGAAATTGGGACAAATCAAAGTTAAATAGCTTATCCAGAGTTTCAAGCATATTGATAAGAGTAACCAGAAATAGATCTTAAATTTCAAGCCCCTTCAGTTCAGCTGTATACACAATTTTTAGCCTTCAGCATCAAAGTATGCATTTAATTCTATATTTTCTAATGAGCATAGAAAAATTATCGTAGTTAAATATAAGCCTCAAATATTTTGGAAACTTCACTTTAATCACTGATTTCTATCTCTTCTCCATCAACTCTCTTACTGAAACTCCTAGTAAGTAGAAAATTTGGAAGATTTTAATTTCACTGCAGTTAACCCTCCAAGAACTAACATCCAAATAGCAGAAAGACATATGTTGAGATAGCAATGAATTTCCTTCTTTGGGGGGTTGAAAGCTTCTTTAGTAATAAAATGCAAAGCATTTTTTTCCTTTTCTCATATTAATCCCATTCCCTTCTTTCCTTTCCCCTACCCCTCCCACTTCCCCTTCCCCTTAGCCCCTTTTCTTCCTATTTCACATTACCTGTTATACCTTTTAGTCCTTATTTACACTTTCAGTTGTGTAAATAGAGTGGAGAGGTTGAAGGGAGGGCAGGGGAATGGGGAAAAAATAAGAACCACGATAGATTATGTAAAGGTGCAAATTCCCAATGATGAACGTCATTATATTGTATACCTAAAATGTACCAAGAAAACTAATTTTAAAAATGCAGAGCATGAGGATGTAATATAATCATTCAATAGTCAATATGTAAACTTAGCCAGGCATATTTTACTCATATTCTTGTGTTTTTACTAAGAAGGTTTACTAAGAAAATCACAAAACTTAGTGATAGAATTAGTCTTCTCCTTTTGAAGTTTCAGATTGAAATTAAATAAAATCACCCTATAAAGACACCAAATAAAACTATTTTAAAATTCTATAGAAATGTATAAAAGAAAAAGGAAACGATTATTAAATCTTAACAGTTTTCAGTGTGTGATCCTGGACTAGACTCTGCTAGAGAATAAAGAAGGCTGTAAGGACATCTGGCAAAATTGACATTGAAATAGAGGAGTAAAAGTTATTGTATCAGTGTCAAAGCTGAGCTCAGTAACTAATGTGGCTGCAGAAGAGAATTTCCTTGTCTTTAGGAAATACAAACTAAATGGCATGGCGTTTACAATCTGCTCTCAAGTAATGTTAAAAATTCATATACATACATATGTTTTTACAGTATGAAAGAGTAAATCATAAACATGATGTTTTCTAAAATGGTGAATCTGGGTAAAAGATAGAAGTTATCAGGCCAGGGATTTAGCTCAGTGGTTCTGCCGCCTCCTCGTAAGCACAAAGACCCGAGTTCAATCCCCGGTACCAAAAAAAAAAAGATAGAAGTTATCTACATTATCTTGCAACTTTTATGTAAGTTTGAAATTATTTTTAAATAATTTTGGTTTTTTTATATATTCAACTTCATTTTTCATATGTCATTCTGAAGTATCAGAATTATACCAGTATATGTGATGTATCATTATTTTTTTTCTAAAAGAGAAAGTTTAGAGTCTAGCCAAAAGAAAAACTTCATGTTTGACTTTTAAAAAATAGACAACTCATTGTAAGCAACTTAGTTATGCAGAAATATGAGGAAAATATTTGTTAAGCAGAAAAAGTTTTATTAAGAAAAATGAATTTAATTTTGGGCCAGGGATTTAACTTAGTGGTTCCGCTGCCTGCCTCACAAGCACAAGATCTTGAATTCGATCCCCAATACCAAAAAAAAAAAACACACACACACAAATGAATTTAATTCCAAAGTTGTTTTAAATAAGAATTGCTTATAAAAGTACCTACTTAAAGTGTGTGTATTTAGCACCATACGTAACCCTGTAATTCAGCATCTGTCAACATTTCTAGGGGTTTAAAATTTGTAGAGTCTTGCTCTGGGACCTAAAACTTCAACACTTAAGAGGTTTCACCAGAGACCTAATAAACAGGATTTTTTTTTTTCTTTTTGGCATGTGAGATGATTAAGCAACATAAGAGTGACTGTGGTAAAACAAATTATGGGATGTGAAGATTCTTCCCCTTGTGAAAATAGTTTTAATTCGAACTTTTTAATTTGCCTTGTGAGAATATTGCAATCACTTTTAGGGATAATTTTTTCAACTGAAGAGCACTACTACTACATAATGATTCATCTTATTTGTCTTGCTATATGATTTGATAAAATTCCAGTAAATAATACTCTTTTTAAATATGTAGCTATGCATTGTTATGACTATCTATGAGGCTACTCGTAATAGGAGAAAAACTCTTAATCCCAGTTATAAATATTAAAAGTGACTTTTATTGAAATCTGTGTTTCTAGAACTACTTTTCTATTTGTTTCTTGAACAGGGTCTTGCCTATGTTGTTCAAATTGGCCTGAATTCATTATGTAGCCCAGGCCGGCCTTGGACTCCTGGTGATCCTGCCCCAGCCCCCCAAGTGCTGGGATTACAGGCATGCTCCACCACACCAGGCTACAACTACTTTCTTTATAGTTCTGTTTGCAGAAGATTCAGTTGTCTGACTAAGTTAGATGTTTCCTCTGTGATCATAAAACATCAGCTGCTCTCAATGGATTGAATGAAATTTTGAAATAATGGGAAGTATTATTAATTAAAATACAATGTTTTGTCTTGTGTATGTAAAATACAAGTTTAAACTTTAAGGGAAAATTGTTCCAAACATGCAGAAATTTTCTAATAATTATTTTAGATACTACATTTCAGTTTCTTGAGGGCTCATCCTCCCAGATTCCTGACATTTTCTCTACTTCACCTTTATCGATAAGAAACGTGGCTTTTCCAGGTGAACATGTTTCACTGAGACCTATGCGCTGCCCCTCATCCTTCTGGTCCTTCTCTCCTTTCAGGAAAAGGTACAAGTTATAGAACAGTGAAAATGGTGCTGGTGTTGCCTTCTGTGTCCAAGTCTACAACAAATTTATTGCACTGTGTGGGATTAAATTACTCTTTTAAAAATACTGAGCTGAAACAGTTACACAGAAGCCTCATGTTTAGGAAATGACCTATTGATTGGCTGTCTGAAGTTAGAAGCATTCACCTTGAGGCTCTTTTCTCCAGTAGTTTTGCTTCATAGCTTTTCAGAGATTGCTGTTCAAAGTCTGCTGAGAGCAAATCCTCATCTTCCCACATTCGAGACACGCTCAAGGTGCTGCCTTAGCAGGAAAGATAACCTATGAATATAAAGAAATGCATCTTGAAACTATTTGTTAAACTATGACATTAATAATTTCTGTATTGCATTAACTTTTCATGTCATATGATGTGCGGAACATCATTTTATTTGGTGACATGGCTGCTATGGTAACTACTGTGTTCTGTGCACATCTTGAAAAACAACCAGGAAATCTAGATCTAAAAACAGGTTTTCATCTAGCTTTATAAGAAAATTAATGAGAGAATGGAGGGAATGAAGGTCTACACAAATTAAATAGGAAAGTTTATTAAATATTTATTTATTTTTTGAGTGCACTGTTGGCCTTTCAGTAAGAAAAATGCTGTCCACTGGGGGCAGTTCTTTTGCTAGGTTATTCAGGTGCCTTATTCTTTGATCAATAAGGGGTAACTGAACTTTTCTGGAGTTTTAAACAGCTCAGTCTATAGTTGGGAAGGTGGTGTGGAGGGAATATTGGTATATATTGATATATGATACTTATAGGATGATACTTATAGGACATTTATCCTCATTTTGTAAAATTTGGTTATACCAAATTGGCTTCTGAAAATGCACATTGGCATAGCAGTTATTTTCCCATTTCTTGTTCTAACTCAAGAAATAGATGCACTAGGTCTCATTACTCAATGAAGAAAAAAATAAGCTGGCTGGGGCTTTAGCTCAGTGGTTCCGCCGCCTGCCTTGCAAGCAGAAGGACCCGTGTTCGATCTCCGGTACCAAAAGTAAATAAATAAATAAGCAAACAAGCTGCCTTAAGCTGATACCATCAACTGGCTCATGTTCTAGTAGCCCTGTGTTCTAGAGTTTGAGATCCTGAGACTTGGACTCAACCAGTTCAACAGACAGATCAGGAGCCTCTTAAGTATCAGGCATTGCTCTAACAATAGGAATAAAGGAGCAAGAAAGAAATAATCTCTGCCTTTGTGCAGCTTATGTTCTTATTTATTAATCATTATGACATTTAGAAATTGTTATTAACCTCTCTAGAGCTCAGTTTCATCACGGAAATGAGGATGAACCACATTTTTTGAAGGATTGTTCCAGGTTACATGATTAGTGCTGTACCAGAGACATAGCAAACACTGTTAATCTTAACTTTCCATTATTATTTCTTAAATATGATAATTGCTAGAAGCATACATTACAATTTAAATTCTATCTGCTTAAATTTGTATTTCAAATAACAAATGCTGGTGAGATTGTGGGGAAATAGAAGCCCTTCTACATTTTTTAGTGGCTGTGGAAACTAGTACAGCCACTATGGAAATAAGTATGGAGATTCCTCAAGAAGCTAAAAGTAGAAATTCCATTTGAGCCAGCTATGCCTCTTCTGGGTATCTTACCAAAAGAGTTAAAGACATCATGTTACAGTGACAGTGACACATATAACTGTGTTTATAGCAGCACAACTCAACAACAGCTAAATCTTGGAAACAACCTATATGTCCATCTGCAGATGAATGAATAAAGAAAATGTATTTATATACAGTGGAGTACTACTCAGCCATTAAGAAGGATAAATTTGAGTAATTTGTCGGAAAATGGATACACTTTTTTTTGGTACCAGGAATCAAACTCAGGACCTTGTGCTTGCAAGGCAAGTGTTGGCACCACTGAGCTAAATCCCCAGCCCTAGATGCACTTTAAGATCATAATGTTAAGCAAAATAAATCAGACATACAAGCTTAAATTTTACATGCTTTCTTTTACACAAGAATCCCAACATATAAAAAAATTTAAGAGTAAAGTAAAAGACAGTAGGAAACAGGAAATTACACTTTTTGCAGATGAGAAGGAGATCTAGGGATGGAAGACGGAGGGAGGGGAGGGAAGGGAAGGGAAGTTAAAAGGACTAGGTTGTGTTATATACATGTACCAATGCCCTATGATGAAATACATTCTTTGTGTATTACATACATCCACTAATAAAAATATAATTTTAAAAAATTTAGCTTCATAATAAAAATAAAAAATCAATAAATAAATATTCTCTGTATTCTATGAGCTACTTATTGACGTTTTATAGCTCGAATAGTATGTAAGGTAGAAGTTTTATAGACCTGCTCTTGTAGTCAGGGTTTGCAAGGTAATAGATTTCATACAGGACACATAATTTATAGGATTTTATAATATTCACCAAAAGAGTCAAATGCAGAGGAGTGTAAGAGATCTAGCTGAGCACTAGAGACCCAGAGAATCCAGCTGAGGGCCTGGATCCCACAGCAATGTCCTGCACAAGTCCAGCTGAAGCCTGAGAGTCCAAGGCAAGGTCCTCCATGAGTCCATCCAGAGGCCTAGAGCCCACAGCAATGTCGTATGCTTGTCTGCATCAAGGTTCTGCACCAGGAAGGCCCAAAGGCCTGTGGTGGAAGCCAGAAAATCTGTGCAGGTGGAGTGAAGGATCTGTGCCATCAGGCTGAGGGATCGGCTCTGGAGCCAGGAAGCCATGCTCAGGGTGAAGATCAGGGTTCCCCTGATGAGAACAACAGCCATTCCCAGCGACAGTGAGAATCGGAGCTCCTCTTTGGACAATGAGAACAGCCACGTTCACATCAGGAAAACCATCCACAGCAAGCTTCTCCTAGGAAATCCACAGCAAATAATCTTGCTCTCCAGTTCTCTTTTTACACTATTGGCAACAATCCTCAGGTGGGTCTTACACACACACAGAACCATGCTGATTCTCTTCAGCTGGGCTGTCCAGGATGACCATTAGTTAACCCACCACACCTGCTGTCAGATTCAGGCTTTCTAGCTGGGCGTGATGGCGCATGCCTATAATCCCAGCCACTCCGGAGGCTGAGGCAGGAGAATCACAAGGCAGGAAAATCACAAGTTCAAAGACAGACTGAGCAAATTAGCAGGACCCACCTCAAAATTTTAAAAAATTTAAAAATACTGGAGATCTAGCTGGAGTTCAATTCCCACCCAGTACTGCGGGAAAAAAAAGATTTGGCACTTCCATAACCTGTTCATACATATACAGGAGTGAATCCACTATTTAAGAAAAACCTTGGGCCAGGGATTTAGCTCAGTGGCACTGCACCTGTCTCAAAAGTGCAAGGTCCTAAGTTCAATCCCCAGTACCAAAAATAAAAAGAAAGAAAGAAAATCTTAATCATTCCTCCTCCCAGCTATTCCCTTGCCCTTGGGTGCATATCTTGACTGGGCTTCATAACTTCTGGAATGCATATTAAAACATAAAGATATGCCCAAAATAGAAAATAATATGTCACCCAGATCCTTATTAGGGAATATGGCCTCAGACTTTCTGGTGTGAAATTATTGTTGGGCAAAAGTTACAATAATTGCCTAAAGAGTGTACAGCCCGTCCCTCTCCTTCACATGTGATTTTTCTCCTGTGAACAAGCAGGCTCTCGATAGACCATCAAGTTACCTGAAACACATCACCTCTGAGTCACTCTTTGGTGCTGTATGAAGTCTAGCCAAAGACACCAGCATCCAGAGCAGTTCTGTCCAATGCAGGGGCTCATAATCAGTCACGCTGTCCTCTTTGTGTTTGTTAATAAGATAAGAAACTCAGAGTCAATTTTTTTTCCTTCTGGCAGTTGTCAAGGTCCTGTCTTCTCCCTACTTTATCTTATTTCTCTACTAGTTTTTTACTCTTCACCCCTTCTTCTTTTATTCTACTAGTATAATATTTACAGAAGAGTCTCAAGTTCTGTTTTCAATAGAAGATAGGACTACATTACTATTAAGCAAGGAAAGGTAACTATTTTTCATATGATTAAAATTTTTAGTATTAAATCAAAGTAAGGATTTATAATTTCTTAACCCCTTTAGTATAATTTTTAAATGAATTTTTCTACTAATCAATTATAGAATGTTTTATTATTGGGATTCATAAAGTACCTTTATCTTGATACAATAGGCTTTCCTTAATGTACAATTCCTTTTAGTTTTCCACAACCCTGTGTTTCTAATGATGGATAGAAATTTTGGCCCCAAAGCATTGAAATCTGACTGCCTCTATACATGTCATTTTCAGAAGCCAATATTCTCCATCCTTCATGATCAGGTTAAGCTTACAAGTGTATTCACAGGTGTTTCCCATCAGTGTGACCATAAATGTTCTGTGTGGAATGGAAATAAAATGATAGTGGCCATCTACCTACAGTATTGACCAAGAATATATTTGATATTCTTTGGGAAATAATCCCCATCCTGTGAAAAAAGAATTAAGATGTATTATGTACATGTACCAACTCCCCACAAGGAATGCAGTCCTTATATACTGCAAACATGTACTAATATAAAATAAAAACTTCAGAAGTTTTGTAAAATAAAAACAAATAATCCCCCATCTTTTGCTACTTTATTAAGATCCAAATAATAATTATCATTCTGATTTTAAAACACGTGGAAGAAAAGGATTTTCATAGCCTTATAATGAAATTTAAACTGTCGCTTGCAGCCAGTATGTAGAGCAAAGAAATGAGAATAATATGTTCTTGCCAAATTCTATTACACATATTACAGAATTACAATATCGTGAACCCCCCAAAATTGTAAATATTTACAAATTCAAAAGTAAATTTAACTCCACAGGGAGGAAATTTGATTTCTTAAGCAATAATGAAAGATTTCAACTGATGCATCATGTGGACAGTTGTGATAAAAGCCTATGAAAATCCCAATTATAGTTTTCAGATGTATTCTTAGTCCAGTATAGTTACAGTAAAGATTATGATGGTAAATAATTTTCATAACCGTTCCTAGTAGTTTAACCATATCATTATGTACAGTTTTTATCATAAATCAGTCTTTAGTGGAACTTCATGTTCAATTTAATTATTCATGAATTCCCTTTATCCTAATACACTGTAATATAATCTGATATTGAGTGGTCAGTCCTGCTAATATGTTCTTGTGTTACTTTTTAAACTAATCAAAGTAGGAGCCAGGCATGTTGACACATGCCTGTAAGCCCAGCACTTGGGAGGCTGAAGCAGGAGGATTCCTATGAGTTCCAGGCCAGCCCAGGCTACATAGTTCAAGACCAGCCTGAAATACATAGTGAGACCCTGTCTCAAAAAAAGCAAAATAAAAAAGTAGTAAGTTGCTATGCTTACACAATACATTTATGAATGTATTATTTAATTTAAAATCAATGCATTCTTATCTTAAGGGAAGATGTTCTCCTATATGTATTAGTGGTACTTTGTAAGTGAGTTCAGGACATTTAAGAATTTTTGGCATGTAGAAGGCAGTTACATTGTGGGGTTTGAGAGAAGGGGGAAAAAACATTAAGAGAGAAAAGTCCTTGGGGGAGAAAATGGAAAATAAAATGAAAGTTCTACCAGACAGAGTGAGGACAACTCTAGATTTGGAGACTGAATGTAACAAAAATAGTCTCTTTCCACATTACCTTAACTAGGATGAAAAGCTAAAACAGTATTACGAAGATAACCAACACTCCACACTGTCAGAGTCTGACGTAGGCGAGAGGGAGACGTCGTGGCCATTGGTCAGTGACCGAATGGGGCTACCTGGCAGAGCCTGGTCATCCTAAAGTTCTTTGAGAAATCAGTCAAGGGCCAGGGATTTAGCTCAGTGGTTCCGTCACCTCCCTTGCAAGTACAAGGTCCCGAGTTCGATCCCCGATAACCCCCCCCCAAAAAAAGAAAAAGAAATCAGTCAAAACAGAAAGTGCAGTAACTTAATGCCAGTTTTTGTGTTGTTCCTTATAATTTTCTTTACATGCTTTTATTCAGTTCCTTAGTTAATAGTGTGAATATAGTTGAGGCTATTTCTTTATAGTTTAAAAGTTTTCTTAAATTTCTAAATGGAAGAAATTTTTAAAATCTAAGAATTAAACAGGAAAACACAAAACTGAAATGCTTCACACATGGTATGATTATTTATGTAGAAAACAAAAACCAACAGATAAATTGTTCAGATACATAGGATAATTCAAAAGGGTTGCTGGATACAAAATCAATATACAAAAACCAAATGCATTTTTATATACCAGAAACAAGTACTTAAAAGTACAATGTTCTTTAAAATCCACTTATTGTAGTACCAATGAATGTGTGGTAGAAAAACAATTAAAGATGTATGTTTGCAGATTTGATCACAACATAGCAAAGATGCCAGTTCTCCCTGAATCGGAACACAGATGCCAGCCATGCTTTTGTTTCTGTCCTCTTTCCTGCTCTTCCCTTCCATTTCCTCCTCTCTCTCCCCTCCCCTCCCCTTCCTTCCCCTTCCCTTCCATTTCTTCCTCTCTCTTCCCCTTCCCTTCCATTTCCTCCTCTCTCTTCCCCTTCTCCTTCCTTCCTTCCTTCCTCCCTTCTGTCCTTTCTCTTTTAAGAGATGTAGGTCTTGCTGGGTTCCCTTCAACTCCCGTGCTCAAACAGTCCTCATGCCTCAGCCTCCAGGCAGGTACCCAGGCCTGCAGACATGCACCACCACCACCAGGCCCAATTTAGCAAGAGTTGTGTGTCTGTGTGTCTGTGTGTGTATGTGTGTAGTACTGGGGGTTAAACATAAGACCTTTACACTGAACTACACCTTCAGCCCTTATTTTTTTATTCCTATTACTTTATTTTGAGATAGGTTCTCGATAAGTTGCTAAGTTACCTAGGCTGGATTTGAACCTATAGTCCTCTTGCCTCGGTCTCCCAGAATGCTGGAATTACAGGCACAAACACCACACCCTACTTAGCAAGATTTTTTCTTTCAGGTGTATAATTCTCAAGTCCCCACTCTCACTTCGGATGCCATCTACAAGTTTGGATCCACCAGCCCACCCCGTCTTGATAATTCATCACAAAGACTCACAGGACTGACAGCTGTTGTATTCACAGCTACAGCTTTATTGGGCCAGAAGGGCACAGAATAAAATCAGCCAAGAAATAGCACACAGTGCAGGTCCGGGATGTCCAAGCCAGACTTTCCCTCTGTGCCCTTCAGTCAAGTCATGGACAGCACAGTCTGCTCAGAAACAGTGTGAGAATACATGTTGAGTATTGCAAACCAGGAGGGCTCACCAAAAGCTTTCTCTCCAGAATTTTCATTGAGTCTCAGTTTCATTGACACAACTGGCATCTGTGTGGCAGGATTTAGTCCCTAGAGCCTCCAGAGGTCAAAGGACTACTACATGATGCAAAGCTGCCACCCTAAATCACATTGTTAGTATAAACTACCCAGCATAACCTGGAGCTGCGGGTTAATAAAGACACCCTTGGGGCCGGGGATTTAGCTCAGTGGTGCCACTGCTTGACTCAAAAGCACAAGGTCCCAAGTTCAATCCCCAGTACCAAAAAAAAATAAAAATAAATTAAAAAATAAAGACACCCTTACCAGACACAACCCAGGACTGGGTGAGCTTAATCCTTCACAGTGCAGAAAGAACAGACAAGATTATTCTTAAATTTAAAGGGAAAGTGAAAGGAATTACATTCCTAAAACAGTTTTTGGGGAGAGAGAATCAGTCTGCCCAATTTCCAGACTTATTACTGGAAAAGATACAGAGAAACTTGATTCTCATAAATTGCTGGAGGAAATATAAAATGACACAGTCACTCTGGAAACCATGTGCCAGTTTCTTTAAAACATGCAGTTTTCCAGAGAAGTGAAGGCTTATGCTCACACAAAAATCTGTACATGATGTTTAGAGCAGCTTTAGCCTAATGTTCGAAACACTAGGAAAAAAGCCAGACATCCCTTAGCAGGAGAATGGTTAAACAGATTGTGGTATATCCATAGCATGGAATAATACTCAGCAATAAAAAGGAACAAACTATTGATACACAGAGCAACCCACGTAAATCTCCAGAGAATTAAACTAAATGAAAAGATGACATATTATAGGCTTCCATTGATAGTGTATTTTTGAACTGACAAAATTATAGGAATGGAGAACAAAGTAGTGGTTGCCAAAGATTAAGAAGGGGTGGAAGAGGAAGGAATGTGATTATCAAATGGCAACAAGAGGGCTCTTTCTGGTGATGAAATGTCTTGGGTCTTGAATAACATTATCAATATCTTGATTGTCACTGCACTGTAACTATACAAGATGTTACCATTGGGGGAAAAGATGAACAGAACACTAGATTGCTCTGTAGTTTCTTACAATTGCATACAAATCCACAATTATCCCAAAGAGTATAACTATAAACAGATTGATTAATGAGTAATGAATCTACTACATTGGGTGCAAATCCTCTATGGAGAGAAAAATAAAGCGGCATTAGAGAAACCTACGTGAGCATCCTGTTTGTTGATTGGGAGACGCTGTTATTCAGTGTGATGGAATACTATAGATTGCTTGGGTGGGTGGCTTTTTTTTTTCTGTTTTTTTGAGACAGGGTCTTGCTATGTAGTTCAGGCTAGCCTCAAACTCACCATGGAGCCCAGGCTGGCCTTGAACTCAACAGTACTCCTCCAACCTCACCCTCCCAAGTGCTCGGATCACAGGCGTGCGCCACCACACCCAGCTGCTTGGGTGGCTTATTAGCAACAGAAATTTATTTCTCACAGTTTTGGAGGCTGGGAACATCAGGGTGCAAGCAGACTCATTATCTAGTGATGGTCTGCTTTCTAAACCAAGATCACAGTATTTCAGTACAGCTTCACAGGGCGGAAGGGACAGACAACTCTCTGGGGACTCTCTCCTAATGCACTAGTGGAGCACATGAAGTTTCTCCCTCATAACCTAAGCACCTCCCAGAGTCCCCATGTCCAAATACCATCTCACTGGGGATTGGATCTCATCATATGAATTTAGTAGTGGGGGTAGGGGACACAAACATTTAGCTATGTCACTTAGTATTGTAAACGTAGTGGCTCCCCCCAAAGCTTACTGCAATTCCAAATCATTAAATGATTCGGGTAATCTATAATAGCTACTTTACCACTGGCCTCTGGCCTCCTTCTAGTGGTTACAAGCAAAGGTTTATGCTTTTAAAGTCTTACAGAGTAATTTTTTAAAACTACTCTGTGGAGCTGGGGATTTAGCTCAGTGGCACCATGCCTGCCTCACAAGTGCAAGGTTGAGTTCGAAAACTATTCTGTGGATATAAATGTTCATACATAATTCATCCATGTATTCAGAATTCCAGTAGCACTGAACTATGTAAATTTGCATTTTATCTTCCACAATCTTGTTTTCCTCTTTACTTTCAAAGTAAGAATCATCATCAAAAGTGTACAAAAACCAATAGCAAATTTCTCTGCTTCTGTGTGCTACATTTTATTTATTTATTTTTTGAGACAGGGTCTCACTTTGTAGTACAAGCCGGCCTTGAACTCACTACGTAGCCCAGGTTCGAAGCTCACTGTGGCCTCGAACTCTCAGAGATCCTCCTGCCTCAGCTTCCCGAGGACTGGGTAACAGACGTGTGCCGCCACACCCAGCTTGTGTGTTACATTTCAACAATACTTATTAAGCATCAATTGTATGGTGAATTCTATTTAGGACTATCACTTATACAGCAACAACTGTCATTATGTGCCAATTTTAAAGAAACTTTTTTTTTCTTATTTTATTGATGAGCAGAGGGATAGGAGGAGAAGGGGACAACAGAAGAAATATATTTCCTAACTCTAAAGACCAGCACGTAGTTCAAAAAAAGGATGAGGTAGATTTATTAATCTGTGTTGAAGATGAATAGAGTCTGACCCCAGCCTTCAAAAGATTTACATAAAAGTATCAGTTCTGGGTGAATCTCATAATCACTAGAGTCACAGATGTCCAGTTCTTGAGATTTGGCTTTAGAAGGTAGGGACTGGGGCATTGCTTTCTAATATTAAATCAGAAGATGATACAGAGAGACAACACAATATGTTGAATAAATAAAGATATTTTTAAAAGGCAGAGGTCTTAAGAATTTGAAAATGTTTAAGAAATGTCAGTTTGGCTGGACCTGGGAGGATAGGGGATACTGACAGATGAGTAGAGGTCATCATAACCCCAGAAAGCAGGCTGGAGCTAGAGGATGGAGGCTTTAAACCAAATTAAGACATTCTGCGTACTATGTTATATTATGGAGAACCATTGGATAATATTGAGCCGAGGAAGAGATATAGGACACAAGTGATACTTCAGAATTTTTCATTTGTTAGCAAGGGTACAAAATAGAAGAGAAAAGAGGGCAAACAGTGAAAGGAGTTAGGAATCTGGATTCTAAATGATGTGTTATTAAATCTAAATAGCAGAGGGAATGGAAAGTAAGACTAGAAAAGCTTTACTGAGGTGTAATTGTCAGAATTTGTTCACCCATTGGATCATAAAGCAGCAAACAAGGGAGAGCACACAGTCAAAGATGACTCAGTCTCTGAAGTATACTACCTGAAAAAATGGTGTGCCCATTCAAGTGGAGAACGCAGAGCTGGGCATAGTGGTACATGCCTGGAATCTCAGCACTTGGGGAGGTGAGGCACAAGGATGGTGAGTTCAAGGCCACGTTGGGCTGCAACATGAGCTCAAGGCCAGTCTGGCTACATAACAAGACCTTGTCTCCAAAAAACACAAAAATAGGCTGGGGGTAAAGAACTCAGTAGAAAAGCCTAGAGATTAAGCCCCACGCCCCATACTTCTGTTTGCAGAAATGTCATGCTGTGATGGTGTATCCTCCATTCCAAAACCTTACCACCTCCAAAACAGTCTTTCTAAGGGATGAGAAACCAGAAGCATCTGTATGTATGACAGTAGCACAATTGTTAGTAAAATGTTTCCTCTTAACTCTATTTTTTATTCACTACTTTGAAATATTTTACTAGGCTCTCTTTCAATTCTTATTGCATATTATCATCTAAGTCTTACATTTAGATCTTTTTTCCTTTTTGACTTGATTTTTGTGTATAGTGTAAGATAAGGATCCAAGGTCCCTGTTTTGCATGTGGAAGTCTAGTTTTCCCAACACCATTTATTTAAAAAATAGTCTTTTTTTTCCATGTGTCCTTTTTGTGCCCCCGTCAAAAATTGGTTGCCTGTGCATGTTTGGATTTATTTCCAGGCTGTCTTTTCTGTTCCATTGTTTTTTCTATTTTCATGCCAATACTATACTGTTTTGATTACTATAGCTTCCTAATACAATTTAAATCAGGAAATATGATGCTTACAGCATTGTTTTTCTTTCTCAGAATCGCTTGGGTTAGTCAGGGATTTTGTGGTTCTGTTTGAATTTTAGGATTGTATTTCCTCTTTCTGTGAAGAAGTCCATTGGAATCTTGATGGGAATTTTCCACAACGTGCGTGGACCTGGTGGACATTCCACTAAGTGAAATAAGCCAGGCATGGAGAAATGTATTGCATGATCTCATTTGTATGTAGAATCTTTTCTTTAAGTCAAATATAGAGAGGTTATAACAGTGGTTACCATGGCGGGGAGGGTTAGGGAGAAGTGGAAGAAATAGATGTAGGTCAAAGGATACAAAGTACCAGATATACAGGATGAAAAAAAAAAACCTAGAGATCTAATGTACAGCATGAGAACTATAGTTAATAAAATTATAATGTATTCAGGATTTTAATTGATAAGTAGATTTTAGCTGCTCTTGTCACATTAAAAAAAGTAGCAGTGAGATAGATATGTTAATTTGCTTAACTATAGTAACTATACTATAGTGTCCTATGGTATCATTTGTAAACTTCACATATACACAAAAAATTATGCTTAAATAATATTATAGTCAAGTAAAATGCCAGAAGAAAATGACAGAGGGAAACTGGTAAGTTTCCCACACTTGGGGTCAAGTCTCCAAGGAAAGAATTTTGTCTCTGGGAGCCAGGTCTTGTGGCAGCCCTGAAAGTAGAATGTGAAACAGGAGTTAAAACCAGAGAAAGCACATCTACAGTAGCTATCTGGGTTCAGTGGGCACCAGAATAATAAAAATGTATGCTTTTTTTATTGACTGGGAACAGGTTGATTACTAGTGAGAGATCTGCCCCAGGGTTTGATGTCAGAGACACGACTACTAAGGGCTTTCTACTCCCCCTCAAGAATAATTTAACTTCCAGTGTTGTCTTCTTGGGTCCCAGACTACCCTATGGGCCGCCCTCCCCTCCTGTTTCCTACCAGAGATGAGAGATACTTGGCAGAAAAGTTGCTGAAGCTGCAGGTGGTCCCCAAGTTTCCACCCCCGATTCTAAGCCTTTACTTCAGCCTCTCTCTTCTCTGAGGTTGAATATGACTTCATTGCCTTCAGGGTTCCCACACGGTGCCAGCTGTAAAGCGCTTGCAGCCATGTCAGAGATGGAAGACGCATGCCTGTTTCTTAGGTCGTTTAACAGGCAGTGCAGCATGCACTTCCCTTGCTGGTCTTGCGGAGCACCTTCCCATGCTCCACCACCCAGTGGGGCCGTAGCCCTTCTAATTGGTAGGGTCTCTATTTGGAGCTCTTCTCTGTTCAAATATCATTAAGTTTATATTTTTAATATTATATTCTCCTTAGAAATTCTAGAATTCACTTTTCAATAAAACTTAGTGGTTTTATATATATATATATATATATATATATATATTTCTTTTTAGAAGGCACATTATTTTTCAGTGCTCTGATATTTTTCTGATTCTTTGTAACTTTCTAAAAATAACTGCTGGTGAGCTCATAAATTCATCAGCTAATCCCACTGGGACTCAATAATGCATATTACAGACCCCCTGATTTTTATATATTAGATATTCTCCAGAATTCCCTTACCTGTTATTATCAACATAGCTATATTGACAACGTCTTCATTACCTCCTAATTGCCCATACTTCTTTTTCTTGTTAAAGATCAATTTTTTAAATCAAGCCTTGTCATTTTGAAAGTACCATAGACATGTTACCCTGTTAATGTTAATGTGTTTTATATCTTTCTAGCTTCTTTCCTCCTTTATCATGAGAACTCACAAAGTTTATTCATTACCTTTTGCTTTAGAAATGCATTCTTTTTGGGTACTGGTGTGCATGGTGAGAAGAAGTGGGCATATGTTGGCATTTTTCCCACTGAAATAAAGATTTTTGAAAGATCCTTCACATTTAAAGATAACTTTGTGAACAGTGGCATTCCCTATTCTAAATAGAACCTATCATGTCAATTGTGCATAGATGGTTGAAATTATTCTCTGACCTTTTGGTCTGGGACCATGTAAAATAAAGTGACTCCCAGTAATTGGAATAGTGAATGACTAACCAAGAAATTCTTCTGATTTATCTTTTGGTGGTATGTTACTCTACAGGCTGCCTGTCCGTCTGCTAAGTGTTCATTATTTATTGTTTATCACTAAACTTCATCTCTAACCTGTCTGATTCCTGTATGTGTGTGTGTGTGTGTGTGTGTGTGTTTGCACCATCGAAGAATGAAGATTTGCTTTCTTAAAATTATTCTTTCTATGAAGGGAATCATGAAAAAGGTAAATAAACTACTTCATTTAAAAATATTCTACTTATAGGGCTGGGGGTGCCACTCAGTGATAGAGCTTGTGCTTGTCCTTGACATGGGTTATGTCTCCAACAGCAAAACAAACCAAAATTTTATTCACATGGAACTTCTTAAGACAACTGCTACATAAAATGAAACACAACTTCAGAGTAGTTTACATCTGCAAAAATAAACATCAGGATTTGGGGTGCTAATTTACTAGCATACTTTGGCATCATTTTTCCCCATCTTCAACCCCCCTCAAAAACAATCCTAAGCCCTGAGATCAAATACTGAGGGTTTTGGACAAAGCTAACTTGTAAGAAACATTGGGGTTGGAGTTAGGACAGGGAGAAATAAAAGCAGTGTACATGACAGAGATCCTATTCTGTTCTTTGAGCATTCTACTTTCAGTACCTTTTCAATCATTTTTTGTTAAATTTCTAAAAGCTATTATATGAATATAACTTTCTTCTATGTCTGTTCCATTATAAGACACTTTTCTTAAATATGTAGTCTTTGGGGAAAACAAATGATACATTTCAGCAATTTGATCTTTCTCATATGATTTATAGTCTCATCCTTCATATTTAGGGTTTCTAATCCTTTTGACCATTTGTGCTGCCGTTACTGCCTTGAAATTGGCTACAGTTCATTTCTAAAGTGATTTCTAAGTGAGAAATCAAGGATGAATATTCAGTATAGTATTTTAATTAGAAGATCCCCTTCCTCTTAGTTATTTCACAGTGAATAACATCATAGACAAACAGTATTTGTGGAACAAACATAATGGAAAATAAAACAAGTATTCTTTGCTCTGTACAACAATACAAGAGATAGGGTTCAAATTATTGAGAGAATTAGTCTAATGTAATAAAAACTAATTATTCATTTTTATTTTAGCTGACCATAAATATCTAATCACTTGCTACTATAGCAAATATTACACAGTGCTTTTAACATCGTGAAATAAATTTCAGAGTCAAATAATCTATGTACAAGACTGTTAAATCACTGTACTGCTGTCGTTAATATACAGGAAGAATAAAAGTAATTCATAATAAAATGAATATGCATTTTAATATTTAAAGTACTCTGGCAAATCTACAGGAGAAGACATAATAAAAATAGTCAGATCCTTGGTCCTGCACCTAGAATCACCGTGAATGTGACAGCTACAAATGCAGGGTCATCCAGGTATGCTTACTGGTGATTAAAGTACCATGGGCAGTGGTACTTCACGTCCACATGTTCTCACAGGGCAAACTACTCTTGGTAATGTTCTGAAAAACACGAAGTACATAGTATCTTCAATTTACAAGGTAGTTGCCCTCCTAGAAAATTCAGTATATATGAAAACTGTACACAAAGTACTTCATTTGCAGAACAGATTCAAATTACAAACCCATATAATTATAAATAGGCTTTTCAACTACAGGAATAGCTGTGGAACACTTGAAAACCATGTGGGCTGCAGAACAATTCAACATGCTGTACTGCCCTGTAAATAACAGGATGTCCACCCATCCGTGACCTTCTCCTGCTCAATGCCAACAGCCTCTTCCAGTCCACCAAAAATATTCCCACCAGTGTCCAAAATAGCTCCGGAGATCACTGCCATCAAACCATTGAGTGATACTGAACAAAGCCCGTTTTTCCTAATGAAGCACTGTGACCTTTTACCTTTTATACTGAATTAGTTTTTTAGATTAGGTGACTGAATTCACCCCAAAATGAACTGTCCAGCTCGAATACGTAAGCCTGCGAATCCAAAAGAATTCAGAAATTATTCCCTGAGAACTGGCAAGTAGTTAATGTGGAAAAACACTTTACTCCCTACTTTGTGTATGTGTCTCTGGACCTGGAAAATGGGGATTTGAAAAGTAGAGAGAAGTTCACAGTCCGTACAAAGAGGAACTTTTTTTTGGTACCGGGGATTGAACTCGGGACCTTGTGCTTTTGGGGCAGCTGACAGAACCACTGAGCTAAATCCCTGGCCCCCAAAGAGGAACTTTTGATAAGGGTAATGTTGGGGCAGAGGAAAGAACTTGCCCGCTCTGCAAAATTATGTTTATCTCTTAAATAACATGGTTAGTGCTAAATTGACTGGTTTTCCTGTTACTGTCACATCATTGCAATTTATTAATGAATGGATGCTTTTTTTTTTACTTAAACTTCAACCCTTTATATCTTTTTCTGAGAACATAATTTAATAATGGCTTAGTGTTTCTATATTGATGGAATAAATACCACAACTCTTAACTTCCCCTAAAATGACGTATTTTTTAAGTACTAGAAAGCTGTTCTCAGAAGTTTCGATTCATTGAGCACTGTCATGGATAGATTTTCATATAAATTTGTAAATATTTTCATTGGACTTTATTCCTGAATTTTTAAATGGTCTCCAAACATATTTGAAATGTGTACATGCAACCCAAGATGGACTTGCAATTACCCAAATTCTAAGTGCTTCTTTAAAAATATTAAAAATCTATTTGCAAATATTTAGAAAAGATATTTTTGTATAAAATATTCATGCTGTCATTCCTTAGAGGATTCTACACGTGTATACACACATGCAGGCACACGCACACACACGCGCACCATTCTGTGTAATTCAGTTGGTGACCTACCTTGCTTACTACCTTACACTTACTAATCCCCCCTCTCTGACAGGTGCACATACGCTGGTGCAGGGTATGTGCTGAGAGCCAGTGCAGGTATTCAGGTATCTCCGGGATTCTGATCTGTTCATCCTAGGACTAATCAACAGAGAGTCATCATAAGCTAAAACTAAAAAGCTTTCGTAGTAATTTTATCACCAGGGAAATTTCAGAAAGACTAGCACCGGGAAAGAAGAAATAAAGGAGTTAAAATCACTTCAGACCATCGACTTCTTAAATCCCTCTGGATTCGTAGATTGAATTGGTTTTCGAGGGGTGGGAGGAATGGTAAGAGGACTTCCTTGAGAAAGCTTATAAACTGGTCATAGCCATGGTCACACTCGTAAGCGTAAGTGTGATCACTGTAGAGGAAATGCTAAGTGTGCCTGGAAGCTTGGGGAATGGAAAAGAGACAATAAGACAATTAGCACCTCTTCTTTTTCTTTCTTTTTTTTTTTTTTTTTTGGCTGATTGGTTTTGGAGGTGGGTGTTGTCTGAGAATGCCCTTCAAAGAAAGAAATACAGTTGAGGTTTTGAAATATTTTATCATTATAAGTGCAATGTAGTAGCTGTTGTTGAACTGAAACTAGGGTTGGAAACACTACAGGAATACAGACAATTTCATAAACCTCTCCAGAAACGAGGCCTCCTTCTAGATATACCCACAAAATTTTATTTAAAGTAGCCAGGTCTGGGGCTATCTAGAACTGTTCCTTTATGCTTGGAGAATGTGAATGCCTCCAAATTCAAAAGGATCCTAAGACTATCATTTGAATCAATCAATAAAAATAATAAAATATCTGGATGCCCCATATGTCCTAAATAATTTGAAATTGCATAATCCATTGATAGACGTATTTCTTGTCCAGAAGTCTATTAGAAATTGTGAAGTTACAGTTAGGCACTTTAGGCTTTCCCAAGATAGACTGACCTTCATCCTTCCCTTCCATCAGATAATCTGAATTTTGCCTGAAATAAGTAAGCAGATAGAGAAATTACCTCATTTTTTAGTCTGACTACAGTAGTGTTGGGGGATATTTCTCAAGGGTATGACTTCAGCATCGGAGCTGAGTTCCAAATGCATGCGCATGAGGCCAGCTCAGAGAGGAGGCACCTATGAAGGGGGGGGGATCTCTTGTAGGGCCAGCGCCCACAGATAAGTCACATGCACAGGCTGTAGCTTTCTGCTCTCTGGCCATAGAGCACAGCCATAGCATCCTTATTGTTGTAATTCCCAGATTGTGATACTGTCACAAAACTGTTGCTAGGCAACAAATGTGGTTACCGGGTCTCAGCGAATAGCTGAAGGGGAAAGCAAAGTGTTGCACCATTGTAGAGTAACCATAGCAATGACCTACTATTACAGACTAAAGAATTATCATTAACGATGTTAAAGTATCAGACAGAGGCCCTGAATTTGGAGACTTCTAAGCAGTGTCTCTGCATAACTGAGTTATATAGGAAGAGATTTCAGTGGTTCAGGGCTGTTCATTCATTATTTCTATCAAAGTCTTTGTAATTATTTTTATTTTTGAATTTTAAAAATACTCGGTTATGAAGCAATTGATTAAAGGTTAAAAGCTAGCATAAGAAATCAAACACAGACTAATGTATTTCTTCATCTATCCTCATGCCTGTATCTGTGTTATCAGCATTGCCTGCCTCACACTAAAGGTAGATTTGATTTGAAAAAAAAACAACAGTATACATTAATACTGGATCGAAGCCACAAAAGAAGCTGCAGTAAAATAGAGTAGCCCTGTGTAAATTGGCAGCTAACCTGACTTATTAAAAGTGGAATTCCTCCTGCCACAATACGAGGCCTAAATGCTCTCTTGGTAGTTACTGCGTTGAAACTTTATTTATTTATTATTTATTTATTTTAGCGTCTCTAAATCTGCCCACAACATATCTGTAAATAAATAAATAAAACAATGTCGCCCGCTACGATGCTTGCAGGCGTCCTTGTCTCTCCTGCGTCTGGTCCCCCCCCCCCCCCCGCCCAGCATCCCGCGCGATGTGGCCCGCGACCTCGCTGAGGCAGTGATGTCCTGCATCGCAGGCCGGGCGAGGCAAGAGCCCCCGGGTGCCCCAGCCCGGAGCCCGGGTGCGGCGCGGGGCGTGGACCCCCGATCCCGCGCGCCAGGGAAGCCAATCCCGCGCGGCCGGGAGGGGGTGGGGTCGGGAGGGAGGGGCCGCCCGCCGCTCCCATTGGCCCGCGGGGACCCGGCGGCCTCGGCGACCCGCGGGGCCAGGTCCGGCCGCGCTCGTCCAGCGAGGGGTCCCGGCCGAGCGGCCCGGGCTGGGGTGGCGGGGACGCGGTGCGGGGGCGCGGGCCGGGCCAGCGACGCCCTCCGTAATCCGCTCTGTCTCTCCCTGCAGGCACCGACCGACACGAGCTGACTTCCTGGAAGAGCTTCCCGTCCATTTTCAAATTCTTCGCCGAAGCCGCGGAGGCCAAGGGCAGCTCGGCCAGGCCGGCGGCGACGCGCCGCTCGCAGCGGATGCAGCCGGAGGAGCTGTGAGCCGGTCGGCACCGCCCGAGCGCCCGGCCTCATTAGCTTGCTTTCCAGGGTCGTGCTGTACACATCTAAATAGCGTTTTGCATTATTTCTAGATGAGTGCAACTGTCAAAGCAATAAGGGTGCAGCGGCCGCGCGTCCCGCGGGCTGAGGCGGCCGCGCGCAGACGGAGCTGACGGCCGGGCTGGAGCCGCGCGGTCCTACCGCCCGCGCTCCTCCCTCCCAGCGCGGCTCCTCGGACTCGCTTCCGATTTTAACTAGGGTTTCCCAGAAGGTATCTTAGATCTCTCTCTCTCTCTCTCTCTCTCTCTCTCTCTCTCTCTCTCTCTCTCTCTCTCTCTCTCTCTCTCTCTCTCTGTCTCTCTCTCTCTCTCTGTCTCTCTCTCTCTCTCCCCCTCTCTCTCTCCCCCTCCCTCCCCCCTTCCTCTCTCCCTCTCTCTCTCTCCCTCTCTCCTCTCCTCTTTCTCTCCTCTCTCTCCCCTCCCCCCATACCAAATTTAAATTCACAACATGAATGCCACGATGCACTGTGCAGTACTTTTGGGAGTGCAAATTGTTCTCTCCCTAACGATCTATTTTCATTTCGAGACCAGAAGAAAAACTTTGCATAAAAGTCTCATAAAATACCGAATCTGCATTACTGCTGAGAATCTGCCCAGCTGATTGTGAGGCTCGCCCCAGTCTCATTTCAGAAGACACTGTCTAAATCCCGACAGAAGGAGCAGATCTTTTAAGGATAGGTGCAAAAGGTCCCATTTTCAATGGAACTTCCAACTTTATGGTTAGAATTGGCTTCGCTTTTTAAATATGTAATGTATGTTGAGTGGCATTGTGATTTAGATAGCACACTTTAGTTTTACTGTTTAAATATCACTGTGGAGAAAGCTTTGGGTGGATGTCGTGGTGGTGGCTGTTATTAATCCTTACTAGAATGATCTACTTTGAGCCCTTTTAGGGATACAATTTCTTTTTATTGTCATCAGGAAAATGAAACTGTACTCTGTAGCCTTTTCCTTCTGAAAGGCTAAGTAGGGCTAAAATGATTCCGTTTTATTCTCCAGGGGAAAAGAGAGACTTGGTGGAACAGATTTTCACCTCGAGGTCCAATGGTGTCATTTTTAGGACTCCATTTCCCCTGTAGGGTTTTTTGCCCTACAGTTTCAACAATTGAATATTTTAATCCAGCTATGATCTGGCCAACACTGTGAAATGCAAGAGATAAAATAAGTCGATTTTGCTGACTTTCAAATTTAAACATTAAATTTGACATCAATTTTTAATTACTTGAAGAATTTAATTATCTTGTGAAGACTTTCTAATAGATGAGGTTCTGAATTTAATATTTTCATCCTTTTTTAAAATGTATGCAACTATTAATATGCCTGCCTTATTTTAAGATGTCATAAAATGTACCCAAAATGACTTAGAATTCTCTTATGCCTCAGAGAAATAACCTGAAGTCAGTCACCTCACAGATAAGTGTTTTTATATTATGAACCAATTTCAACAAGTTTTAAAATTGATAATATCTTATGCATTCATTAGTTCTATAGTTTCGATGATGGCAAATTAAAGTGATCCCCCCCCCCCGCCCAGTGGTCATGTCTGTATATCTTTGGATATTATTTAAACAGAAACAACATGAGAGGAAAAATCAAAAGGCATTTTACCCAGCTTCTTGGGTGGTTTAAAATGTGTAAGCCCAAGAATGCCAAGCGCATGGGTCTGTGATGTTGACCCTTTTTATCTGATCTTTCTTATTTTAGAAGTCACAGTAGACTGTGTAAAGTGATGGTATCTTACAGTGAAAGGATTTGAGAATTGATGTGGATTGAATATATTTTTCCAAGTGTTATAAATTGTGTGGTGTTTTCAATATATGAAAATGTTCACATAAAACTAATTTTGTAGCATTTAAATAAAAAACACTTGTGCAGTGCTAAATTTGTGAAGCTTCTGCAGCTGAATTAAAGCAAAGTAAAATGCTCAGCTTATAATACAAATGACTCCTATTCCTTCTTTCCAATTTTCCCACCTCTCTTTTTAAAATCCTTTACTTGTAACTAGACAACATCACTGTTTAATTGCCTTTAATACTTTAAAACTACTGGATTGTAAGGCCTTGTTTAACTATGTATAAAGAGCTATTTGCAAACTTAAGTTGTGTAAATGTAATTTCTACTTGTAGATCTAAGCTGTGGCAACCCAGAGGGAGCTAGGGAAACCATTCCAGACCACCAGCCGACAACTGATCAGATTCCTTGGAAAGTAGGATTTTTTTAACTTGTTGATTGTGGGTCTGTTGGTATAAATGTAATAACACTGTTCACCTCAATTTTCCTGCGATAACAGCAAGCAGTTGGTAGTAGGCCGCCTGCTCAGGGCCGGCCAGTATTAACAGTGCTTCTTCTCTGACCTCCCCCCATGTTGGTTTCCTTGGACAGGTTTTCAGGTCGTTAGAGGTTTAAAGCTAGGATATGGACTTTTTATTTCAAGTATGTACTTAGTTTTTCAAGCAAGTGGAACGGGAATGGAGTTGTTGGCAGATCTAAAGTTCAAAATAGTTCTGTTGAAATTTAAAAGCCAGATAAGCTTTGGCGCTTTCTAAAGGTTCCTAACCAAGCAGTTGTTAAAAGTCTTTATGGGTATTTAAAAGGTGGACCATCTACTTGTAATAATTGCTTTTTTCTCTGATTTCTGCCTTGTGCTTCAACCCAGATTGCATTCTTGTTTATATGTCAAAAAACAAAATTAAAGCACAGGGGTTTCCTATATATCTTATATTTCTGTTTATCATTTTAAAATAAAAAGTTTTCCCAATAAGTAAGTGTGTATTATTCTTGTTCAGAAGTTCCTTTATTCATAAAGTGTATACAGATTTTAAAAGCTGGACTATAAAAGAAATGATGGGACAGCATTCATCAACTTTTAAGCTTTATTTGTTATTTCTTTTATTATTGCTGTAAGGTAATATCCAAACTTCAACTTAGTCACAATTTGGCTCACACTTTTCACAAAGCTACCATTTTAAGGAATTTGTTTTTAATGCCTAACTGTCTCCTTAGCAAGGAAATTTCAACAGCACATCATCAATAGGTAAATATATTTTCTAAAGCAAGTCTAGTGAGATGTAATTGCTCCCAAACTCTTATATGTAGGTCCTTAATGTACTGTATCCAATCTGAAATCAACTTGTTTACATTTCTTTTATAACTGTTCCTTCCTTTAAAATTTTTAATTCCTTTCAGAGGGTGTGGATGACTACTTGCATTAACTATATTATCACTGCTAATAGGATAGGTTATTTTTTCATTTTTCTCCGGATTATCTGGAGCTCCAGTCCAAACATGTGTGATGCCTCTTGTTAAATCACAGTTTTTACTGTGAACTGATAGGTTTCTCTTAGTGGCTATGCTTCTCATTCATTTAAGAAGGATTACTCTTACAGCAAGTGTAAAAATTCTCAAAAACTTTCCCCATGATTCTGTGGGAAAAAAAAATCTTTAAATAACTGTGAGACATTCTCATCTTTGAAATATGGGTGGCAAAGGGGGAGATGATAGTGATGGTGATTTTATGATTACTTATTGGGGACTGTAATAATATAAAATAAAAGACGCCAGGAGGTACTCCCTTTCAAAAATTGAATACTTTCCTTCCTTCCTTGTATAGAATGACTGAGTGGGAGTCTCTTGAATTGTTCGTCTTCCTTTTATCTAATATTCTATTAATCTCCAAAAAGATCAGTTTGAGTCTGAGAAAGGGTTTTTAATCAACACTTCACAGAGCTTAAAGCTACCCTACCTAAAGCATCAGCTTTGTTAGGCGGGTTGAGATTTAAAGCATTGCAACTGTCACGCACTGTACCAAAGTAAAGAATGTACACCAAGTGGAAGATGTTGAAAAGGAAGAAATAGCACAAAGTCGATTAACTGAGTTTTAAGAATAGAAGCAGTCATCAAAGCATTCCAGCATTTATCTTGAAATCTATGTAGGGTTAAAAAAAAAAAAAGCAACAATGATAGTTTTAAACCTCACACTTAGGAAGGGTGAATGTTGATTTAATTGATTCATTTGGATCGATGTTTTTAAAGTTTCACACCACTGATCTTTCATGTAGTGATGTCTTTAGCAGTCAGTGGTCTGACATGAGCCTTCTCGGATTTCATCAGTGAGACTCTCCATGCCATCTGAAATTATGCAACAGCCTGTGCTCTGGTAACTTTGGAGTTGGGAGGCCTTGATGTCTAAGTGCATGATGAGATTGAAGAACTCGTGTTAATTCTTGGTACAAAGGTTTTATAGGAGTAATAACTGTAAGGGAACCAGTTGCCAGAGAGGAGAAAGCCATCCTGCGAGTTTAACCCTTAAGGAGGTATCACAAAGTGACCAAGTATTTTTGCCTTGAATATAAAAAGCTTCAAAATAGAATTTTGACTTAATGCATGGGACCTTCCAGGCAGCTTTTCCCAGTCACTTCCCTTGAGCTTGTGGAAAAGCTTTCATTATAGTCTTTGGGTTATTACAATTGAGTTCTGTTTAAAACACATGAAATGTTTCTAGAAAGAAATCTAGAGAGGTCCTGCACCTTTCTTACTAGACCATTCAGCTTTTTCTTCCTTAGCAATTACATTGGGTAATATGGGAAACCATCATAGGTAAAATAATGTTGAACCGTACTTTGTGACCAGCCTGCGGTACCAATACAAAGAATCTGAAATGAAAAGACACCCAACGCCCCAAGAATGATATGTCTCTTTTTAAAGTTTACAATTTGAATAATGAACTTGGATAGAAACTTGGCAGGAAAACAAACCATGGCACCATCACACCACCAACCATTTTCACTTTTCTGTCCAATTTCAGAGTGCATGTGTTTGTGAGTATTTCACTAGATCAGTGACAGCTCTTTATTTGCATAATTATATGCTCTGGTCTGAAGAGAAAACTAACCCCCAAATTTCATGGGTCACCAAACTGCAACAATCAATGTTTTATCACGTATGCTAAGCAAAATCTAAGAAGCTATATGAAGTTTCTTGGGGAGTTTTTGCTCCTCAGAAAATTAAAGAGTTTTCCTCTCCTGAATAGATGCAAAATCTTTCCAAGTTCTTTGTAACTGAATTCTGTTTGAAGGCAAAACTAGAGATTAACATGTAGATCTGGATCGTGGACTCACTAGCATTACTTCAAAGTGGCTTAAGAGCAGCATTTTTGGTGCCGTAAACTTTTAAATTCTAAGTGTCTTTCATGCTATGAGGAAATTTTCTTTGTCAAATTAGGATTAGCCAACCCACCATTGAATGTAAAGTTCATTTCTTCCTTTAAAATAACTCAGGGTTTTTTAAAAGACATCATATTAAAACACACATATAAGCACATATATGTATATACCTCATAAACATGCATATCCACCCATAGGGTATATGTGTTCTTTCTTGGGCATTCCACCTGAAACACACAGACAATACAAAATTTATGTACATGCTCATTTGGTGTTTGTAACATAGGTGCTCAGTATATGTTGGTCACAATGAATGTTTTTAAAACCTCTGTGAAATAAAATTTTCAAGTTCAAAATCTGCAAGACATTGTAGTAAATGTTTTTAAGTGCCTCAAGTTCATTTGCATCTGTAAATTCTCTATTTGTATGTAATGTGTATCTGTATGTAAGATTGAGTTTATTTTATTAAAGAATATTTGATTTAAACTATTGACGTCTTTAATTTGTAGGCAATCTGCCAAATTTGAAATACAATAGAACAGAGAGACACATGCAGTGACTTTTTATGGAGTTATTAAAATCCTAAAAAATATGCCTTTGCCTAGATTCTTAAGGAATGTACAAGGTGTACTGTCTGATGCTGCAAAAGGACTTAGATGTGAATTTTATTTAAAAGCACATAATTCAGTGCCTTTTATTTGAAGTGATCTGTCAGTTTCTGCATCAGACAATTTACTGTCATCTAGAAAAATACCAAGAAAAAATAAACGTGTGAAGGAAAAATATAAGAATTGGCATAGTTGGGTAGTATTTTCTTTATCTGAAAGAGAATGAGAGGTCTTTTGGGGTCAAGCATCAGAAATTTTCTAAAATGTTCCTATCATTTCAAGTGAAAAGAAAATAATTTTCTCCCAAGTTTTTAATCAAAGTCAAATTACAAATGAGAGACATTTTCGTGGTCTTATAACCCAAAAACTTTAACCTCCTCTTGTCTTCAACACTACCTAACATCACCACACCTCACCTTTGCTACTGTTCTTATGAAATGTTCACCTAGTTTTGTCCCCTCCCTTACCAACTACCTCCCCAGAAATTGTTGGTATAGAAGGTCTTGGGTTCCTCTAGCTGAAAATTCCTCAAAATTGAATCTGTAAAAACAAATAAATCCAAGTTTAGCATTTTTATCAAAATGAATTGGTAACCAAATGAGTTCAAATACAACCATATGTTTAGAACTATGTTCCTCTAAGTTAGATTAGTTGCATTTTAAGTTATAAACTCTTCTAAGGAAAGTATTTTATACTTACATATATTTACACCTATTTACTTTTCCTTCTCTATTTGACCTTTATGAGAACATTGCTTAGAGTATCAGATAGAGCTCTCAGTTTTCTATTCTGCTAGGAATGCAGGAAAAATCTGTTATTTCCCACTGAAGTCCACACTTTACAGGGTTGACCCTGTACCTAAAAGGTCTAGGTCTTCTTTTTCTGTCATTGTCATTTCTTCTTTCTCAAGTACCACCTAATCGCATTGTATCTGAAAAGGCTATATCTGATCCAGTTCATCTTCATGTACCTCCAAAGAATTTTTCAAAGGCTTATTTTCTTTTTTAATCATAATGAAATAAATGGCCTTTTTCCAATAAATGTTCACACTTTCTCTGGGTACTTGGATAATCAGGATTTATCAACTGAGGAAATATTGATGGTTTGTTGTGGTGGGTTTTTTGAGGTTTTTTGTTTTTGTTTTTTGCTTTGCTTCAGTAAATTACTTAATATTGTCCCCTGGAATAACCAGCTCTAAAAATAACCCTACCACAGAGTGTCACAATTTGGCTTTCATACGGTTTTGAAAGAAAACCATTAAAATTGCATTGATCTCACAAATATTGATCTAGTGCTTGATATCAAATATCAAATGAGATGCTGTCAGCTGCTGCTGAATCATTGTGTCAGCTGTTTGAATTCATATCCTCTTCCTTCTTCGTTGTCACATGGACTCAAGTTGCTGAGGCTAAGATTTTCATAATTAAAACAATTAAGATCAATTATTTTTCTGTTCTTCACATTTCTGGTTGGACCAAACATATTTAACAGTCTACCTGTTTGTCACACATGGGGGGGGGGTGTAAAAGAATGTGACTCCTTACTAAGTAGGTTATGTGTCTATTTAGTTTTTTGTCCTGATTTTGAAATAATTGTACCTTTATCCTACTTTCTTTCTGATTACCTGTTTTTTTAAGGAATCACATTTGTTTTGTTAAAAATGCAGCTGTTAGAATACCATTTAAGAACATAGGATGAGATCTTAGCCATTTCTTAATTTATGCACGCACTACTATAGGTAACTTACTCCTTTTACTTGTGCTAACAAATATATAACTATATCATTTGGCAAAGAGTTAGGTGAAACTGAAAAAAATATGTATAGTATTTTCTCAGTAAACTCATTATCTAGCAGGTTAAGCCATGCTCTATTTCCTATCAAATCTGGAAATAGCGAAGTGCCTTTGGATATGTGTAGAATCTCAAATTATTCTTTTCTTTCATCCTTTATCTTTACTTTGTATATCAGCAATTGCTGATTACATTATTTGAAATATGGAACACTTTAAGGAAAAAATCTACCCCTGCTGTCTAAGCAATACTGAGTGAGATGTAAAGACTAGAATCGTCCTAGAGTACTGTTGAAACTGGACGACCAAGTCCGTATTTTCCACATTGCAAGGCAGAAAAGAGGTCTTCAGCAGAAGAGTTAGTGTCTTTTTGCCTTTTTCACACCTGAGCTCGGTTTGGGGAGAGCGAGGTGCAGGAAGTGCAGCCGCGCTCTTCCCAGCACCATGGACAGCGCCCGGCGCGCCCCCTTCCCGCTCTTGGCCAGAACCCCGAGGTCCGGGCCGCGCCCGACTCCCTTCTCTGACCACTCCCCCACCATAGAAGATTGGCTCCTGAAATCTTAGGATCTGAGCCCGAAACGGCAGTGAGTTTAGCGTGTGTGCAGTTTGTGAGTGATGAACCTTGCTTGCTCCATGCCCAGTGTTAATCAGAGCGACCAAAGTGCACACGCCATTCCCTGCGCGGCTCCCCGAATTCCATCCCGTCCGCGGTGAAAGCAGCGCCACTCTTGGACACTTTTATGGCAAGGGGCCTCCCTCCTCCAACTTTAACCCTTCTCTGATCAACTTTTCACCACCACCCCTTTTGCTGGCCAGCTCTGGACGACTGTGGGTTAAAAGGTCTGCGGCGCCGGGGGCGCAGTCTCCCCAGGTTCAGGGTCTCAGCCCGACAGATGAGCCTCCCAGCAGACGGCTGCACCTGCCGGGCCCCTGGTCCCACGGCTCTGCTGTCTGTGGGACAGCTCTGCGCGCCCGGGCACTGACAGGTTCATTGCCGCCCAGGAGAGCGGGCTCGACCGCGCTTTCGCCTGGCCCCGCTGCGCTCCAGAAACCCTGACAGCAACTTCTGTGACAGCAGCCAGAAGGGGCGGTCCAGCTCGCCGCTTCTTCCCCTCTGCAGACCTCAGGTCCTACCTGTGCGTTTCCGCGCAGGTCCCTGTTTGGCTTTCTTTTTTACTGTCTCGATAAGCAAAGTAGAATAAAGGCAGATCACTTTCTGTGGGGCATCTTTTTCATTGCTTGATCGTTCCAGCAACTCTTCAGTCACCACTCCTAAGACAAGAGTAGTTTTTAAAAGATTTGAAATTGCACTTTGTTGTATTGGAGTTTGCCCCATTTGTTGGGCTTTAGGACCCTATTCTGCTCATCCACGCTCTTGATTTAACGTTGGGGACAAAACTATTACATTTAGAGCAAGTGAGACACACAAAAAAAATTTCTCTTCGAGATCGATTAAACAAGACTAGTTTTAAACCAACTTAATCCAAACTTCTCTAGAAAGAGTGAAAGAGTAAGCAAGAAAGGGAAGACCCTGGTATCTTAATTTAAGGACTTTCTTTCCCATAAAATATCCTCAATAAGCCAATTTCAAAATCGTATCTGCACGGTAACACGGATTACACACAAGAATTTCAGGGTGAAACTATTCTCTGACGTAGTATGACAATGAAAAATTTCAGTAAGTTCCACAGTTTAGCAGCAATTTAGCCTTAAAATGCTGTATTGTCTGTCCCTTAAGACATACAAATATTACATTACATCTTTCACTGGTTAGCAATTTAATTTGTTTCCCTCAGAAGAGCCATAAACACTGCTTTCTCCTACTTCGGTGCTCACACAAACTTCTTGCCCTTTTCTAGTCTGCAAGTCATTGCTGAAATCTTTCTTCCCAAAGATTTTTTTTCCTCGTAGTTGGGCTATTCTTTTGGTGTCAAGAGTTGTTTTGTCCAAATAACAAGACAAATTCCTGCTGCTAGAGAGACTTGGCCATGCCGGGAGCTATTTAAACTAAGGGCACAGCCCTCCTCTGGAAACTGGGGAGAACTCACCTTGCCTAATGCAATTTAGCAGCTGACGTGGGCAGGATTTCGAAGGGGACTTGTTGAATGATAGTCATTTGGAGCATGGCACATTCTAGAGTAGGGTACACCCCATGCTATCCAAACCTGAAATTGAAGTATCTCCGTACGTCTGTATGGAGTGTTTGGTTGGTATATTTTGAGGGCGCTCATCTAATGAACTGGGCTTCCCTTTTTGAATAAATGAAACATTTCATCCTTTCTGGAGTTCAGGAGTGAAAAACAGGGAATCCAGTGAAGGGAAGGACTTCGGGTTTTCCCTTGTCTCTGGGGTAAGGGAATTGTAGAGATTTGGGGTGAAGTAGGTAGTACTTACTGAATACCTGGGTGCAGAGGATTTGCTCTCAGTTCGAATGGGGGGGATCTCTTTCCTTCAAGAGAAATTTTCCTTATGACTTGAGGGGAAGGAGTTGTTAAGATACGGATTTAATTAATCAAGAATGTCTTATTTTAAAGAAAAGTGAATTTCTGATCCAGATTCAGAATGACTTTTCTAGATTATTTTAAGTCAGAAACTCCCACCTGAGTGAATATTTCAGGGCCACTTTTGCCAGAGAAAAATGTGAAGAAAAGAAGGATGAGGAGCTCAATTTTCCACATACTTTTCCTTAACTCGAGAACATTGAGGATCTCGATCAGGTCTCCCTGATGCCACCCACACGTGTTCAATGAAACTTTGTGCCATCCTAAAGCATACGTGGCCATTTTAATTATTAGTCAAGCTTTCTTGTAATTCCAACCCTACTCTTCTATAGGATTGCTGCTGTCTTCTCCACTTCTTCCCTTCATAGTCTTTTAAAATAAGTTTCCTTCTCTCTTGCCATTTGTCAATGTCACATATACACTGCCTATTTAAAGAAATGTGTATACTTTCTATGTTATAAAAGAACAGGCTTCTTGAGGAGCTGGTTTCTTGGAAATCAGTAATTTCTAAACATTTGCCAAAAGCCCCTGGGACAGGGAGAAGTATAAATCATAACTACCAAATTTCAGCGTGACAACATCGGTTAGAATCTGCAGGCTGATAGCTCCGAAAGTGAGAAGTAAAGGGAATGACTTCAGACTCGAGATTACAGAGGTGTCTGATGCCTGATTGCTTCTTCTGCGACTGACCCAGAGAGCTATCTTAGAGAGTGGGGAGTCAATTCTAAACTTCTTGACCAACCGTCTGAGCAGCCAAATAATTGAGTTGGGAGATGGGCTGGATGACCGCAGGGAGGTTGGGCAAGATAGTTACCTACCCCACTGAAAGAAACATCAAGATTTTGGTCTTTCCCAACATAATTAAAGGCTTTGGGAACACTCCTTTATTTTGTCTCATCCTGTGGGGGAAAATCACCTACTCCTCTATCGAATGAAACTTCGAAGGAACTTTAAAATAAATTCTGTACTTTAACATCAGCGTTTAAAATTTAGTAAGTGTGCAGGAAAAGAGGCAAACCATTAGAACAACTGAGGTACACTTTAGCTATCTAGCACTTTAATATCAGAGGGAAGACTATATCGAGTTTTCAATTTAGCCAACTTTCAAAACTACATGTGTTTCTGGAAATTAATACCTGAGTGGATTCCATTTGCAGGAGATTCTGAATTAGGATCTCAGGAAGGTAATGGAAACACTTAAGTAAATGGTTAGGGGGATTTGTAAGCATCTGAGGATCTAGTGATCCACTGGAAGCACAGCACACTTAAATTTAAATTTTCGTGATCAACTTTCAACTTTGAGGAAAAGAAGAAGAAGAAAAAAAAGAAAAACAAGAGCCATTTGCTTAACTTAATCTGAAACATATGTTTGCATCCGTAGCAGGTTTTTGGTGTGTGGCTGGGGCTGATCAAGTTGTAAATTTCCCTCTTTAGGTTTTCAGCGCCTGTTAGTTTCAGCCTAACACCTAGAGAGAGACTTCACAGGGTTCTTCACCAAAGCAGCCTAGACTTGACAAAAGGTTTCCAAGCCATCCAGCTCTGAGTGTTACTAATTTTCCCAAAGGTGGAACGTTTCTATACAAATTAATTCCCCAAATCCTAAAAGCAAGTAACAAGTGTAACTCTCCTTTGTTAAAGAGTTGGTAAAACGTCGTTAAAGAGAAAATTTTCTTTCAATCACCACCACTCCTACCTGCAACCTTTCCTTTAAAGGACAGACAATGGTAGGAGAGTGATGAATGCTGTGAAAATGATGTCTTCATTCAACAAAACAGCATATAGGTTCTTTTGGCTCATCTTTATTTTTTCCATCAGAAACTTAGAACTATTGATTTTCCCTCTTTGTGCTTCAACACAAAGGAATTACCCTCCCCAGCCAAATGTGACTTCAATATCTGAGAAGAACCACTTAGTGGTTAAAATAAATACACATCAGAATCCACAAATCACCATGTTAAACAAGTGTTGTAGTGACTTTTGTTGCTAATATTAAAAAATACCTCTTTATAGACATGAGTTCTTAGTATTTGGGCTTTAAATCAATCATAATCCTTTTAAAAATCAATTAATGATATCCCAGAATGACAAATGAAAGGAATAGTTCCCTAAGATTAGCTTAATTCAACCTGAAATGGGAATGGGGAGCAGTGGTGGGAGTGGGTAGTAGACTCTGGTGGGAAACCTGAGAATTGTGAATAACCATCTGGACCTGCTGATTTATCCTTCCCTGAAAACCTCAATAAGATTACTGGGGGAAAAGTTGAGGTGCTTTTTGAAACGGATCAGAATGAGTAATTGAGCCATAAATGTGCCCCAAACTCAGGAGCAGAATTTCCCTAAACTTTATTAGTACACAGATTAAGATGGGTAGCTCCTACCTGAATGCTACCTTAGTCAAAAGGAGACCAAGGGTGACAAAAATAAGGGCAATAATAACATTACCATCACTGTGTTAATCAAACACCCACAACTAGCTCAGAACGACGGTGCGGAAAAAGCCACTTCAATTCTGAAATGGAAGGTCCTGAGACACCGAGCGCCATCTAGCAAGCAAAGTTAGAATCAAAGTGTGCCCAAGTCGAGCACCGAGCACTGAGAGACTAGGGGATGCAGAAGCAATGGGACTTAAAAATACACTTGCTGCAATTTAACCATTGGCCCAGTCTCCCAAGCTCAGCACTACCTGCAAGTTTCTGCTATTGGCCCCCCCAGCCAACTCAAACAAACAAACGTAACTACTAAGGTGAGATGGACTGTTTTTCTGCCTTCAGCTAAGGCTCAAGGACAGCTCCTGGCAGGATTGCTTATTGTCTTTAATTCAAACAGGCGGCCTCTCCACCCTTCTTTCCCTGCTCCCCAAATTGGCCCAGCATCTAGCTAGTTCTGCACCTTCCTGCCCAGATGGGGACGAAGGGCAGTGCCTGGAAGGCTCACCTGGGGCTTAAATCATTCCCAGAGCTTCCACAGAGGAAAGCGCATTGCTGGGAAAGCCTAGCAGTGTTGGAGAAATCATTGTGAGTTTCTAAGGCAGCCCAGACGTCTCCTGACAGGCACTCAGACCTATCTCTGAGTGGCATAAGACACAGATTTACTTAGCAAGCCAGGAATGGTCCTGGAAACTGAAAACTGCCTCCTAAATATAAATAATATAACTTTATTCCTCTCCAGGCAACCTGGTCTTTGATATTTCCTTTGGCTGAAAGAAAGTCAAAGGTAGGCAGGATGCTGCCAGATACCCCTGTTAGTTTGTAGCCTGAGGGGAAAGACAGTACTTTTTCCATTTTTAAAGTTGAATGATGATACCAAATTATGTGACTATTCTTTGGAACTGGGCTAACAACATCACTATAAAATAAAACTTCTGAGGCTGCGATGGGAGGGGGCCAATCAAGAGCAATCTGCTGCTTTCTATATGGGCAAGAGCCCCATACTTTTCTTTCAAATCAGTCGATCTGAATAGAAAAAACAAAAAAGAGCTCACTTCAATAGTGTGTCTACTTTCTAAAGAACAGTGGAATCTTTCTGTAATTTCATTTTAAAGCAGGAGGAAAATCCAGCATACATACATGCTAGCCTTAAAGTACTCCTAGTTTCCTGCTATTGAATATTGCCTCTGTAAGATCTCATTGATTCATATTGTCCTTAGAATACAGAGCCAGGGCTTGGGTTTTCTATTGTTTTTGTCTCCTTCCTCTATCCTTACCTCCCACAATTTTTCTCAGTGATGAATTGTGTAAAATAATAATAATAAGTTGAAATAAAATATTCCAGTTGAGTATTAAATTCCACTCCAATCTCAGATTTGCTTTTCAATGAACAGGCATAATAGCTATAAAATCACAGTTCTCTTTATTATTTTTCTACTATGTTATTTCCAGTGCAAAACCACCCCGTTAAGAATAAAGGAGACATCAGATAAGAATGTATTCAGTATGCTCAATAAAGTATCTCCACAGGTTATAGTATTTACAGAAAGAAATCCAACAAAACTCACAACAAACCTAAGCCAATGAAGAGGGGACTTCAGAGCTTAACTGATGATTCTGAAAATATCTGAAACATTTCTAGCAAACCTGCTGTCTCCTTGTGCCTGAAAACATGTGTAAAAATCTGAGGATGGACAGTGGATACATTTCTCTCACTCCCTCTTCTTCCCCCTTCCTGTCTGAAGTTTAGAGGAAAAGTTTCCAGGTCAGTCTTGCCTCTGGATCGAAATAAAAATCTGTGTATGTGTATGTGTGTGTGTGAGTGTGTGTGTGTGTGTGTGTGTGTGTGTCTTGTTAAATCGCGTATTTCTCCCATCAAGGTCTTCTTAAACATGGAACCTTCTTCTCCTAGACAGGGTACCCAGCTGTTTAATTTAACATTGATTTATTGCTTTTAAAAGTAAATTTACACACATGCCAGCAGCTCTCCGTTTTGTTTCCCCAGACTCTGAGATTTATTTTCTACTTAGCGGTTGTCTGACAAAACAATATCCTTTAACTTTATTACACATCGATGAGGAAATCTGTCTTATTTTTGTCCAGATTTATTGCTGTGTTACTTGTGGGGACTTTTGTGATCCAAAAAGGCTGAGGTCCAAAAATAAATAGAAAATTAAACAGAGTTGAGCACAAAATAATAGTAAAAACCTTAGAATATGACCCAGCCTATACCAACCTGCTGGGAGAGGATGAGGTAGGGCAGAGGACTGGACACCCCTAGCAAGCAAAGTAATCACAGAAGGGAGAGAATTTACTCTAATAGGTGGGTAGTGTTTGAAGGCAGAGTAGGCAAATCTGGGCTTTGAATGTCTCCAAGTTCTCCGTGCAAACGTATCTGGAATGATAGGGCAGGGTATTGCCTCTGCAGGGCTCCCCATTAGTACATGTCCGTGATGACTGAGCCCAGGGGAATTAAGATGGACTTGGAAGCAGCCTTTATGGTACACTTCATCTACATTTGGGTTTTCTCTAGTCCCCATTAAAAGGGCCACTTTCTTCTTTTCATTGATATACTGTCTTTGTGTCCTTCATTTCACCCTCTTAAAAAAAGATCAAGTGCAGAAAGGGGATGACATAAGAACCGTCATAATCATGAAAACTAACAACAAACAACTGGTGCTGGGGGCTTGAATCTGTTTTAAAAGAAGGTTTTCTCCTCTAGGAGGCATGGGTCTTTAAAAAAAAAAAAAGAGAAAAAAAGGAAGGGTTAAGAATGGAGATAATAAAAGTATTCCTAAGGTTAAATTATATGAAAGCAGGTTTTAAAAATCTGTGTGTGTGATAAGCTCTTCTCTCTCATCCTCATTTCTCAGGGAGGCATCTACCATCAATTCAGAGTCCATCAAACGAGAAAACGAGGACATTACCTGTTCTAACAAGAAGTAAAGCCGTGACAGGTTTTGTTTTTAGGGCGAGGGAAAACTTTTAAAGATAATTCTCTTTCTCTACAACCACACCATCTTCAAAGATTCCTGTGTGAAAGCCCAGGATTTTACTGCCCGGTTCACTCTGGCCAGCGAGCCCACAAAAACATGTTTACCTGTTCTAATAATTTCTTTCCAATCCCAAAAGAATTTTTTTTAAGTTTGTGGATCACTCTTTCTCCTGAAAACACATGAAGACATATTTCGCCCACTCAAGAAGAAGGACAAGGAGAAGGAGAAGAGGAGGAAGAGGAAAGAAAAGGAAGAGAAAGAAAGAAGAAAGGAAAAAATTCAAAAGAAGAAACTATCTAAAAGGGGGAGGGGAAGTAACCGCAAGACCCTGAAAATTCTCCTATTCCTATTCGGAGCTGCCCCCTCTCCCCTCGTGGCCCTTTGCAAAGGGGTCTTGTCGCTCAGAGAGGGGCTGTGTCTTCCACCTCCTCCCGTCCACCCACTCGCCGGCCCCTCAGCCTGGGCCCAGCCCTCCCCGCGCTCAGCCCTGCGAAGCGCGTCTGCAGGGAGAGCCGAGGAGAGCAGAGCAGAGCAGAGCAGAGCAGAGCAGAGCAGAGCGAGGCTGCTGCCGCGGGGCCCATGCGGACTTCGCCTCCGGCAGAGCCCGCCCGCCTGGCCGGCCGAGCTCTCTGGGTGCAGCAGCCACCGGGCACCCGGGCCGCCTCCCCGCCCTCGCCGCCGCCGGCAGTCACGTGGCCGCGCCCCGCGGAGCCCTTTGTTAAAGACCCTCGGTCCCCACGCGCGGTAGCCGCGGCCCGGCGGGGCGGCGCGAGGGATGCGCCCGGATGGAGACCCGGGTACCCCGGCTTGGCCCCCGCGCCCCGGAGAGCTCCAAACACCTTGGGCGGATGCCCTCCAGCACCGGGCAGAGCAAGATTGCCAGCCCTGGGAGGGAAACGGACCTAGGCCACCTCACAAAGGGGGGCAAGGGGCCGGGGCAGGGCACGCCTCCGCCTAGGGCTGTAACCACTGGGCCGCCTTCCTCCTCCTCCTCCTCCTCCTCCTCCTCCTCCTCCTCCTCCTCCTCCTCCTCCTCCTCCTCCTCCTCCTCCTCCTCCTCCTCCTCCTCCTCCTCCTCCTCCTCCTCCTCCTCCTCCTCCTCCTCCTCCTCCTCCTCCTCCTCGGCGCTCTGCAGCACCAGCTCCCCGCCTTTTCTTCTTTTCTTATCCCCTGCCACGTTCAGAGGCTCAGTGGGTGGGAGTGTGTGTGTGTGTGTGTGTAAAGTGAGGTGTGTGTGTGTGTGTGTGTAGTTAGGATTTGTCCTGGTCTGACAGTCTTGCTAGGGTGGGGGCAGGTGCCCTCTCCAGCAAATGGACTGGTGGGAGAGTTTAAGCGACTTATTTGGGAGGAAATAGGGGGTCAGAATTGGTCTAAGTGGAACATCTGCAAAACATTCAAGCAGCTTATTCAACAAAGAATCTAGCCATTTATTGTAGAAATAATAAAAAGCCACTAATGATTATGGTTCCCACCCCTTCCCCCAAAAGGCCAAATCCTAATGAAATAATTCAAAGGTAGGCCTCATTTCCTAATAGTGGAATTAAACAACAACAAAAAAGAGCCCAACTAAACTTTCCAGCTCTGCCTTCTTAAGGGCCTGGGAACCTTGCTGAGAAATTAGGTAAATAAAAGATGAGTTGGAATTTCTGTGGAGCTGAGGTTGCAAGACCCGATTTGCACATAGTTTTGCCTTGATATGCAAGTAAATGACAGTAAATTCCTCTTTAAATAATAAAATTTGGAAGACTCTTCAGGATGCAAAGATGTCTAGGGTTAAGTAGCTTTTAAAACGTCAGTTTTTAAATGGCTTGTGCAATGAATAGCTACCTTTAAATCCTAAAACCATTATAAATATGCTATACATCTGGGTGCCAGTTTATCTCTCCATATTTCTTTTGAAAATGAGGAAAGCATTCATAAAAAGCTACTTGGCACACTTTATTTTAGGAAAGCAGATGTTAATTTTTTCACGTATCATTTTATGACCAAGTACATGTGTAACGTTGGACGGCATCCAGAACGCCTCTATTATTTGCTAAATGACTGCTAGTCGAGGCATATTATTCTGAGCCTAACCATGGCATAGGTTATATCAATAAAGTAAACATCTGTGGGTTGTGGTTTTTTTTAACCAGGCGAGGGGGTATAAAGAGTTACTATAAACGAGAGAAGGGAAGCAGGAAAAAAGAGTTTGGGTAGGAAGCGCACACCTGCGTTGCAGCAAAGAGGACATTTATATTGTTCGGTGCAAAACAAAGTCCCTCAGTCGGGCGCTCGGGGATATTTACATGGCGGGAGATAAAGTTGAAAGCCTTTCCCGGCGTGCCAAATGGGATTCTCCCTGTGGCTTTCTGCGTGGCAAGATAACAGGTACTGAGCGCTCCCGGCGGCGACGGGCCCGCGCCCCGCCCCGCCTTCCGGCGCGCGGCCCCAGGCCCTGCTCGAGCCCGGAGCGCCCGGGATTCCCAGGCACCGCGGCGGCTGCAGCGGGGTTCCCAGCCCGCGAATGAGCTCGGGAAGCGTCCTCAGTTGCCCTGCACCGCTCGAGGACGCTGGCGCCCGGATAAGCCAGTGGCGTGATAATTAATGGAATACAATATTTATGGTCCGATGTATTGACTCTGAGGCAGGCGCGCTGTGTAGACAGTCCGTGGGGGTCTGACAGACAGGAGGTGAGTGAACAAACATAATGACCGCAGTACTTCTGTCTATCGGGTTTACTCACTTAAACCTGAGGTATGGGACATCACGATAGATATGAATATCCACCTCGACAGCCCCGCCGCACCGCTGTCCTCCTAAAACCCTCCCTGCCTGAGCGCTGCCCTTTGCAGAAAGGCCAGGGAGGAGGGTTTTTTTAACATAAAATGCTGCAAATATGAAAAATAGGTCACCAATAAAATTGGTCTCAGCATGGAGCGTAATTGCAACAAAGTGCCGCCGAGTACAACCGAGGAGTGAGCTGGCTGAGGCGGCACAGTCGCGAACCATCTGGTGTGTATTAAAAGTGGCGCTGTAAATATTGCGGAGAGCTGATGCATTATCGGCTTCTATACGTGCGCGGGGCCTGTAAGCTCTCCGTAGGTTAGGACAGAGCGGCTGAGGGTAGAAGGTGCCCGAGCCTCACTGGCCTCTCCGGCATTGTTTTCCCCACTCGGTGGAATTTTGTCCTACAGGACCCTGCAGGACACTCATTCCCGTTCCCTCTCCCCCTACCACCCTTCCCCCTGTTCTCTCAGCTCCTCTTTCTCTTTTTCGCTAGCTTTTCCTCCCAGCTCCCTCCTTCCCTCGCCTCCTCCTCTCTCCCTTCTCTCCAAGGGGATAGGGCAGGCATTGCTGACGTCACTTCACATCAGTAAAAGAGAGTAACTGTTTCAGAGAGAGGACGGAAAAAAAATTCATCTGTTTTTCATCAGAGCTAAAGTTTTGCCTTCTTAATAGAAAGGAGCTGCCCGGCCTGAGTCCTCCTTCTGTTTTGAAGCTTAGAAGCCTTACTACCTCCTCTCTGGAGGGTGGTCCAAGAGGTTGGGAGGTGTTCAGCATCCTTTGAGCTCTAAGCGGTCCTGATGGCAGAGTCAGCTCTTCAACATGAAACTAATTAAAATCAAGTGCAAAGGTGATGTCTTCTAGAGAAGACTCCCCTTCCACACCTCCTAGACAACTTTTGCCTAGGAGGGTGGTGGGCTCCTGGCTGCCCTGCACTTTTGCTTTGAGTCCTGAAACTTCTAATTCCGCCCCCCACATACGGAATTGCCACACACAGCACAGCTAATAATTTTCCTGCTGTCACGTTACTTTTCTGGGGAAGGCAGTCAGAGTCCTTTTCCTTTTCCCTGATGATACCCCACATTTGAGAGTTTACTATAATTACCCCTTCATCTCCTCTGAACCCCCCCCCCATATTCCTCAGCTACAACTCTTGTTCTGTGCTGTTTTGTTTTTTTAAAACTCAGATCCAGTGCTGGGAAATTTCCCTGCATTGTCCCACAGAAATCATTTTGTCTCTCCCAAAGTGGGCCTGCTCCTTGTCATCCTCCCCTTCCCTTGTTCCCACCTCTCCCTCCTGTGCACCAAAGCACAAACCTCCAGCACCTCCAGTGTGGATAAACCTGCTAGTCATGACAACCCAAGCTCAATCAGCAAATAAATAAAACTCTTACTTTTTTTTTTGGCTGCTGGCTGCATTCCCCCTCCGGCCGTTGCCTCCTTTAATTATAGGAGCTATATTTCTTCCCTGGGAGACATTCGAGGGGATTTTTAGTTGGAAACTCGTTTCTGCTGAGTTATTTTGGAGCCAGAACCAGTGAGTGGCCGGTACCCAGAGGCTTTGAGTGAAGTGCAGATTGAGACATACTGAGTTCCCTCTAAAAGGATCATTTCATGTGGGAGGTTGGACACAAAGTTTGCACTCGTGACTGGCATTCCAGTGAGAGACATGCATATTTTAAAACAACAAAGCAAGCTGGAAAGAAGGCTTAGGGGAGGGGGAGAAAACTTGGAAAGAAGTTACAAAGTGACAAACATCTGTCAACATGGGATAATTTGTACACTCCGATGTAAAACTATCTGCCTAGTTTGATGGAGTTCAAGGAACAGGATCTGGGAGAGCAAAGTGGATACATATTTATCCCTGGGAGATCTGGTGAAAAGACTCTCCCCAAAATAGGTGTGAGGGTGCAGAAAACTGCACAAATGAGTATAATTTAAAAATGTTTCTTAGAATAATGGGGGCATCTAAAATTACATTTTCCTGATAGTTAATTCAAAATTAGATTCTACACGATTTCGAAAGATGTCCTGTATTTTAAAACAATGGGGAGTGATGAAATAATAAGCAGGATGTTTATTATAGAAAATAATTTTATCCCAGAAGGAGACAAAACCGAGCAGAAGAAAGAGGAGGCACAGTAAGCTCAAGCAACCCCTGGTCGCTCTGTGCTGGAAATCTTTAAAAGTACCAGCTTTGCATGTGTATTTGAGCCAGACATATAAACAGGCTCCTCTCTTCATGGCCACAGGAGAAATGGCAAAATATTTCCAGAGGATTCTCCCTCTTATTTACTTAAGCTCGGAGTTTCACTAGAATATTACATTTTGAGAGAGAAAAGCAAAACAAAGAAAAAAAGTTCTCTCTTTAGGAGGGAAGTTGTTTAAGGCAGAGAGAAAGATCAGGCAAAATCCTGGTAGCGCCCCCCCCCCCCCCCCACCAAACTGAATCCCTAACAATCCTATGGAAGTTCAGGCTCCAGATTCCACCCAGAAATCTTTTTCTCTTCCAGATCTGAAGACAAAAGGAGAGGAGGCCTGGTGGTGAGCGGCTATCTCTGTTAGTTGTCAGCACAGGTCCATGGCTTAGGAATGCTAATGAGCCTGCTGGCCAGCTGAAGACTGGGTTCTCGCTCTCACACAACCTGACGCTCACACACTCGGGCTCCCGCTCCTGCACGCCGACTGACAAGCACACAGGCGAGCCTCGTGAGCGACCCTGTCTCTCCCTTTTCCTCTGAGCCCAAGATCGATCGCTGACCCCACCGTTGGGCCAACGCTTTATTTATCTGGCTGCGCAATGATATTATCAGCCTTAAACGTTATATACAGCAAATGTCTTCCTAAATCAACACAATAGGATAGCTTGCAGGGATCAGCCTGGTCTTAGAGAAACCCCTCGCTGTCTCTCTCGGTCCTTTCTCCCTTCGCCCCTCCCAGGCACCCCTTCTGCTTGCTTCTTGACAATTGAGGATGTTTTGTAAGCTGGACTTTGGGGTTTGATCCCTCGCCTTCAGCTTGGTTAGAAGAGGCCCTACTAGTCCAGGAGATGGATAGACACCATTATCTAGCTATCACTGAGATTCCCATCGGGGGTTCTCTTGTCAGCAGGATCCAACTGCCTAGACCCACTCTATTCACAAGATCCGGATTTTTCAAAATTGGGGTAGAAGGGAAAGCGAGGGGCGGGGAATCAAGTGTGCAGTCCTGCACCGTGTTAATTGTTTTCTTTTCTCTCAATTACATTCATAAACCTATTTTCTGCATTGCATGTTATTTCTTTGTGCTTCAAAATTGAAACCACGTGCAGCCTTCTCCCCTCTGCGCACACACAATAAATGCACGGCCCCTCCCCCAGCCCCTCACGTAACTATTTACATCTTGGCTACTCACTCTGCTCTGGCCGGCTGGCCTGGCCGGGGGAGAAGAAGCTGGCCCCATGGGACTAGGTGGGGCTCTGTGAAAGCATCTCTCCAATCCGAATCTCGAGCCCCCCTCTTGGGGAAAGGTTCCCGGGTTCACTTCCCGACCCCCTGGCCCAATCGCCCCCTCCGCGCACAGGTGGTCGAAGCTGACACAGGGGAGCTAGCGGGGAAGACATCCAAGGAAAGGATGTCTGCCGTCCACCCCACGCCCAGGCCCACCCGCCGGCCGGGGTCGCAACAGAGCCCGGCAAGGAGCCACTGCTCCCTGGGAAGTATCCCAGCCCCGTCCTCCCGGGCAGAGAAGCCCCCCACAGATAAATAAATAAGTAAGTAAATAAGTAAACTCCAGAGGGGGGAGGGGCCCTGGAAAATGGATTCGCTGACAAGGAGAGATAATAAATGAGAGGGGCTTTCAGATAGATATCTCAGACGTGAAATTGCGCCCAGCTGGCTGTGTAAGCAAACAAATAGTTTCATGTTAGGAACTCTCAACTTGTGGCCTGATGAATAGAACACGACAGAGGTAAATGGGTCTTTAACTCATTTAGGAATACAACTCTTTGGCTTCCCAAGGAAAAGGCCCAGTGATGCCACAGATCCTGAGCAGGCCTTTTAACAAGAGTTTTATTAGTTCCCACTTGCGGCCCCCCTCCCCCCTCCCCCCTGGCTCCTCCTGGTCTCCTATTTGCAGCTGATTTGTTCCAAGGTATAGGGGAGATCAGGGGAGGCCTTTCAGCCACTGTAGGAGTGCAAGGAGTGCCTAGGAGTGCAGGAAGAGGAGAGAGACTATTTTTTTAAAATAAACTTTTGCAGGGGACATTCTCCAAGGAGGCAAGCACAGGTGGGCTCCAAATGACTGGGCTCTAGTTTCCTAGCTCGCCTAGCGAAGCTGGAAGGTTGAGCCTCCCAGAGCCATCCCTTTGCAGCTGCCAGAGGCCGAGCCCCAGCTGACTCACGAAGCTGAGGCCTTGACACGCCTGAGGTGGTCCGGATGGACCGGGGACCCACACGCCCACCTCTGGGCTTCCTTCCACCCAGCCTGGGCTGGCTAAGTAGGATGGGGGATGGAGCGAAGGTCACACTCCCTCCCGGGGCCAAGCCTCATACCCTGGGGTGGAGAGGCTTGGCCGGGTTCCCTAACTATCCCAGAGAACAGCTCTCCCGAGATGGCCTTTCAGATGTTTGCAGCAAAGCTCGTGGCTAAGGTAGTTGAAACGGACTTCAAAGACCTTAAAGTTCTCAGCTGTCCAGCAAGTGTTCGGGCTAGAATAAAGAAGAAAGTAGCCAAGGTCATAGGTAATTTCGAGTGAAGTCGCCTTAGGTGAGCTGCTCTCTGACTGTATTTTCTCTGGCTCTGTGAACCTAATGGTTCTACCTCTTCCCAGTAGCTCTACTCTCCAACTCAGAGCTCCGACAGCCTGGGCAGGCCCAGGCTTAGGCAGGGCTCCTTGACCCAGGCAAAGGCAACCATCTGGCTTACACCCGCCTGCAGCCTCGAACCTGAGTTCCACGGCTCCCCCTGGTGCCTGGCTCCGAGGTGAGGTGGGCTCAGGGGTCTCCTGGCAGCTACCGGGGCAGAGGAGGTCCCCACCTGCCCCACCTTGCTTCCTGTGCAGGTCCAGGGTCCCAGAAAGCTGTGATTGTGCAATCAGGGGTGGCTGGCCACTCCTGAGGGCCGGCCCTGCGGCCTCCCTGGGGACCTCTGCTGCTGTCCTCAGCCCCAGAGGCAGAGTCCCAGAAGGGGCCAGTGGGAGATGGAGGGAGCCTTCAGATGCCAGAGTGGAGAGCTCCCTTCCTAGGTATCACAAGGCTTAGCAGCCTTCTAGGTTCCTAAGTTCTTAAACTTTCCCTTAGCACGAGGGGATTCCTGAGTCCTTTCTATGCCGAGTGTGCAAAGCCTTTGGGCTCACATAGCCTGAGCCCCTGGGAGGCTCTGTCTCTCAATGAGATGGGCAGAGATCTCTGATTCTGGGCATATGGTGTCTCTGTGTGTCGTGCAGGCACAGGGAGAGTGGCACCCAACCACTGAGGAGACAACAGGAGAAACCTACTCCCAGTCTCCAAAAGGACCCTTCTTTGGTCCTCCTGTTTGCCCCAGCCTCGGGGCCCTCCAAGAGCCCATCAGGGAGTCCATGGGCCATAGGAAGGCCTGCCTCCAGCTTTGCTGGGTGGATTGGTCCCAGCAGAGCTTGTAAAAGTGGCCCCGATCGGACAGGCCAGGAGCAGCCCTCTGGATCCGCAAACAAGAGTCAAGTGACCACTGTCACCTCTGAACACGGGAGCAAGCGCTCCTGTACTGCTGGCCTTTGCTCTCCGGGCAGTCTCTACACTGGGTGCCTTGTGATTGGGCCTCCCTATTGAAATTAATTGAAAAGTACGTTTCTGACCTATGAAAATGTTTATCGGTTTTCATCAGAGGGATCACACTGTAATGAATATATTTACATCTCATTTCCAGAAAGGCAGGAAATATCGGTGAGCTCTGGGAGGAAGCCTGCTCCCTTCTCCCTGGAGAGCACCCTAGCTGCAGCCCACCACACCCCAACACACAGGCAGCAGCGAGGCTGGGATGAGGGTTCCTCACTCCTACCGCAAGTAAGCTCAGAGGAGGCCAGAAATGAACCAGCAGATCTCTGCATCCCCTGTGCTCCTAGATGTCCCATCTACAGGAATGTCAACTTTAGCCCAAAGATGTCCCTGGGCCTGGTGTGGAGAACGAGAACCATGTAGGGGGTCCACACCGTGTGGGTTTGTCCATACTGGCTCCTGATCTCGGGTCTGCTTGGCACTGCCCATGCTGCGTGGCATCCAGAATCTCAAAAACCTCAAGCGGGGTGGACGGGGTGTAGGGGAGGACCTGGAGACTTGTAGAAGGCAAATGGAAAGCACAACATTGCCAGTGACTTCTCAAAGTGAAGCTCTTGCCTCATCTGGGACTGTCTGGGGCTGGAGGCGGGGGAGGGGTGAGAGGTGTTATTTTTAAAGATCTGGCTTTATTAATACGTTAAGAAAGAGCTCCCTTGGCAGTATGTGTTCTCACAGCTCCGGCTCAGATCCTATAAAACATTCATGCTCTGAAAGCTGTTACAGAGAGCTGCCCCCCACGCACACCCACCCAGAGGCCTCCAGGGGAGGTTTCTGCCCTGCAAGGGCCAAGAGGGCCCAAAAGCCGCTTCTGCGTAGGACTGGCTCCCGCTCCTGGGTCCCGGGTCCATCCCCTAAGTGGCACAGCAGACGCTGTGGGGGGGCCTTGTGTCTGCCCACCAGGGCACCAGAACCCTCCTGGGAACCCCTGTGAGGGGTCTGGAGGGAAGGGCAAGTCCCAGCCAGATCTCCAGGAGACTGTGAGGATGGACAGAATCAGACCTCACAGCGCTGAGGCCTCAGCTCCACTTCCGAGCAGGGGAAGGCGAGACCCACCGGCTGCCCTGATCCTCAGTCACCCTGGACCTCATCTTCCCGGTCCCCAGCGCCTGGCTCTGGCCTTGCACGCCTCTCCAACACCTCTCCAGCTCAGCAAGTTGCCACCTGCAGTCAGGCCTGGTGCTGCCCTCGGATCAAGTAAAGCGACCCCAGGCTTGGCTTTGGAGATGTGGCCGCCTGCGACCCAGCCTGCCCCAGCCCCCTGCCCAGCTGCGCACAGGGCTTTTGTCTGCGACTCAGGTGCCCTGCCTGCCCGCGGACCCAGCACGCCTGGCCGTCCGCATTTACAAAACCAAGCCAGCGGCTACTTGTAGGAAATGAGTATCGCCAACTTGGTATTAGACTTTAACCCGCCCCCATAAGGCTCCACTTCCAACAACAGCCAAGGTGGAAATCAACCAGCTTTCTCTTGCACTAATGACATTAGTCAAGCAACAAGACACGTGGGTTTTGCTAAATTCTTTTATTTTTGTTTAAATTTTCACTTCAATTTTAATTCTTGAAGAACAGCCTTGACAACATATATCGCACTCATTATAAGAAGCAAAGGGTTATATCAAAAATTATTAGTATAGAATCACAGGAAATCTGGTTTGGAACCAGAAAAAAATACAAAACAGATATAGATACATAGACACAGGACAATTTTTATAATTATTTGGAAAATGTTATTTTCCCCTAATTCTTGTTTCCTTTTTTATGCGCATACGATGTTTAAATTTTACAAAAAAATGAAAATAAAGACTAGTATTTTACAAAATGAATAACAATGTTCAGTGTGTGTGTGTGTGTGTGTGTTTCTACATAGGATTCAGTCCACTTCCATATGTGTTGTTTTCTGTACAGAATTATATCCACAGCCATCCGCAATAAATCCTGGAAGGTCCATTCATGTCCTTCTGTTTTATTAAAATTCTCATGGTCCTCTCTTCCAAAAAAATTTCTTTTTTCATTTTCTCACTAGACACAAGATCTTTCTCTCTCCTTTCCACCGTGCTCACAGATCTGATCCTAAAACAGTCTTTTGCTCCTGGTGTGCAGCTCAGGGTGCTCAGGGGGCAGCTGCAGGGTGGGCTGCTCCTGTTCCCAGCCCTCCTCCCCCCGCCTGGCCTGCCTGGCCCTCAGCACCCAGAGTCCCCAAGGCTTTGGAGTCCTTGGCCCTCCGGAGTCGCTTAGTCTCTAGGGCAGGGGGCAGGGACAGGCAGAACCTGCCGAGGCCTAGGAGCACTGGATGGACATGTAAGGCCAGTTGAAGCTGCTCCCAGACAGTAACATATCTCGGATGAGAGTTTCGATGGGGGTTTTACCTACCAAACGGACGAAGAAGAGCTGCTCGATGACTGAGGAGGACACTGTGCGCAGCGAGGGCAGTCGCAGCAGTAGTTTGCCAAAGCGGCTGGGCTGGTTGGGGTACTGGCTCCTCACGTACTCCTCCAGCGCACACTGGGACTTCTCCTGCAGGCTCTCGATGTGAGCGGCATCCGACAGGCCACAGGCATCTGCCCGAGCAGCCACAGGAGGGAGAGACAGGGAAAGGGGGCACACAGTTAAGCCAGCAAGCAGCAAGGCCACAAACAGCATGCTACCAATTTTCTATTTCAAGGAGAAAAGGAAAATGAAGAAATAGGAAGGGGGCAAAAAGAAATCTTTCCCACTCCTTTCATCATTTCCTGCCCCCAGCTCCCCCCCCAAAATAAAACAAGGCCCCACCTGGCCTAGGGGAGCTGGAGAGAGAGACACACACATGCAGAAGCAGCAACTCCTCTAGTCCCTTTGTTTTTCCTCTACCTTTGGATTAAATAATGTACGATACTGGAGCCATATTTGCTGTGTATAGCAACCTGTCCTCGCCTGCCTGCAGGGCAGCATCTTTCTGGCCGTGCTCATTAAAGGGAAGACTTTTGCCCCCTTTGCCCCTGATTTCAGGGTGTTCAGGGCCCCTGAAGAAATACACAGCTTAGGGGCAGTTCTTAACGGTTTCTTGGAATCTCCTCTCAAATCCAAATGACCCCAGCCAGAAAGCTCAAGGAGAACTGAGATTATGTAGTGAGCACACGTGTAGGTGGGGGTAAGGAACTGCCTAGAATCAGATCAAATTCATGCTTTAGCAATATAGGATTTGAGATCCACTATCTATGCAAGCAAGGACTCTGCAGCAAATCCTCCGTGAGAGTGTACACTTCTATCTGTGCCTTAGATCAAGTAATTGAAAATTGGTCACATCTCTGTAAGCTGTATACTAATCAGGAGGAATATGGCTCAGTTACTCCAGGCTTCGGAAAGGAGACACCTTTGGGGATCAGACACAAGACTGGGTTGGGGGCAGCTGCTGCTGCTTAGCGAGTGGGGAGTGAGGAGGGTCTGGGTGGGGGTGGGACAGGCTTTCTGTGGCAGGACCAAGCGAGAAAAAAAGGCAGCTCCACACAATGATGGCACCTCAAAATCTGTGCTGATTTCACACCAACCAAGGCCCTTTTTGGTTGTCTAAAAATATTTTAAGACAGATGATTATACTATATCAACTAACCAGAGGCAAGCAAATGGAGGGGATGGTGGAATCAGAGGAATAGAGGAAAGGCTTCCTTCCTAGTTCAAATACTCATGTTGTTTCTTGTATTAATAATAAATATTTTAAAAACAGGAAGATCACAGAGGGGCCCTTAGCCAGTCAGGAGGTTGACAAGAGATCAAAGACAAGAGTTTGGTAATATATAGATCTGGAGAGAAATTCATGCATGGCTGTGCCCCAAGAAAAGACCTGGTATAATCATGAATGGGTGAGTGTGACCTTAAGAAGACACAACAGATGATTCAAATCAAAATCCGTGTCGGCTAAGTTTCTGAGCTTTATGTCCTTATATTTCAAGAACTAGGATTTACAAAGCATCCTAACACCTTCATCTATAGGGCTATGGCCTAGAGCAAAAACACAAATAAAACTAGCAATAATTCGAGAACTTCTGAAGCAAGTCCCCTTTGACCTCAGATTCAGAATGGGTCCCTCTCAGATGTTTAATTACTCCAGCTAGCTGGATGGATGCATCCACACAGGCCTGAGCTGGGAAGCCAGTGAGGTTTTATGACAGCAGGGCTAAGGCAGGATCTCTCTGGGGCTTGGCTGTGCAGACTGAGGTCTGTCCTTGACCCTGCTGCTAACCTGGCCCCACCAAATGGCCACAGTGCAGACCCGTATTGATATATATACATCTTACACTGATCTTGCTTTTCATGCATTATCTGTCCATGATGCCACAGATCACCCCCAGAGACAGACAATGCAACACAGAAAGGATCCATTGATACCCCACCAGATTTCTGAAAAAGATCCATATGGTATCCCCTCAGGTTAGTAAAACATTTATCTGATATTTACCACTAGGGTCCCCAGAGTGCAAGGTCACTTTCCAACCACCAAATAGCCCACTCCAAGAGAGAGAGGCCCAGGAAAGCTGTGCTTGGTCCTGTCCTGGCTGCTTCCATCTCTCTTCTCAAAGAAGGTAGAGTGCCTGTAGCCCTGGGTCTGGCCTGGCTTCGCACCCAGAGTATTCATTCACCCTCTTGCAACAGGAGTCTCCCAACTGCAGACAGATGGTGGGAGCTCTCATATCAATTGGGGGGATGCAGTGGCAAAACCAGGTTGGCACGGGGTATAATGCAGGTCATATTTACAGTCCAGGAGTTATATTCCAGATAAGGAAAGGAGGAAGAATGTGCAAAATTCATGTCTCACTTTTTATATGGTAGTGTCAATGTGGGAACCCTCAATATTTCTTCTACAGTGTATGGAAAAGAAATTATGTAAATAAATAACCATTACTGCTCAGGCCCTCTCGGCTTAGCCTTTGTAGTGCAGAGAATGTATTTCATGTTGTGCATTCAGAAGAGTTTAGTGTTCAGGAAATATAGATGTAATCAGCTGCCATAACTAGAAATCAAAGTTATTATTGCGCTGAAAATGGATTTATTGTATTTATGTTAACTAGATGGTTCCTTTCAAAGACGGTCTCATTTATTTGAAGGAATATTTAGGTGTATGAATTAATGAATTTTTTAAAAAGTAAGTTCAGGTCATGACCTAGTCCTTGGATGCTGTCCAGAATATTAAGGATTAAACATACCATCCGGAGGCCAAATGTGCAAACCACCACAGGGGACACCCGTGCCAGCTTCAAATACTTAGCCAGAGCAAACCACGTTGGACAATATGTCTAAAACTGTCTTTTCCATCATTCAAAGTTTGCTTAAAAGTTGGATGACTTTGAGAAGGCTTCCCATGAATTCCCTTCTGGCTGGCAATCAAAACAAGTTTAGTCAAAAGTGGAAATGTGTTGTACGGAGGAGGGGGGCTGAATTACTTCTGACAGCTCTATTTCCATTTTCGGATATTCTGCTTGCAATTTTCCAACAAAATGATGTTATTGTTCACTTCTAGGGACCTCTTGCACCTTGATGACTTGGTTCAAGAAACTTCTTTGGAAAACTTCTTGGTTGTTTTTTTTTTGTTTTTTTTTTTCCTAAGGAACACTTTAACAGGAATGTTTCGGGATGGAAAGTTAAAAGAAAAGCATGCATAATTCCACAGGGTTCCCTGCAGCCTGCACAGCTCTCCCTCTCTCTGGGAAAGGGCATGAGATCAGCAAAGTCAAGGGGGTTCAAAGAACCTTAGGGGGAACTAGGAAAAGGGAGGGAGACCTTTCTGGAGATTTCTGTCCGGCTGCAAGTCACATTTCTGCTTCAAGACACCTCGCTGGATGAGATTTAAAAACTCAGCTTCCCTGACACTGGCTGGTTTCCTGATGAATCTGGCGTAAGAGCCGGGTGGTAGAGAGCCAGCCAGGCCCCAGGCCTGCCAGAGCTGAAGCAGCCTGGTCGCTGCTTCCCAGGCTCTTTGTCACTTTTGAAAAACACGTTTCCATCAAGGAGACTTGCAAAGATAAAATGCATTCAAACACCAAGGAGGCTATTCAATAAATCTTCCATTTGTTTTAAGGTTCTCAGTTTATCCTCTTGCAAAGAATAACTCCCTCTCTCACCAGCAGACCTGCATTTGCAGTGAAAGTGAAAGGGGGGGCAGGCCAAGTCCATGGCTCTGGCCACCCTGCATACAAATGAGATGCTCTTGTCTAAATAAATTATCTGCTGTTCAGATCGATATTAATACTACATTTGCTACATTACAATATTGTGCAAATTTAAGAGTCATTTTAATACAATGTAAATACGATTCTTCACGCATGAAAGCCAAGAAATATTGATAGATTATCCCACTGCTTACTGGTCCACATGGCCTTGGGAAAGAGGTTTTGCCATCTCTGCTCAAGAATGGTTTTAATTTGGCCTTTGGAGGGCCTGGCTCTAGCATAGATTTATTAGAATGGTTTATTTGTTCTCCGAATGCAGGAATTAAAAACAATAGTGCCAACAACGGGGGTAAACCTGCGGCTCACCCTACTCACAGTGGCCAAGGCCCAAGACCCAATCTGAGCAGCTCTGCTCCCCACCTTTCTGACTTTGTTTATATTTCCCCCCATTACCTGCCCTACCAGTGTTTATATGTTTCCCTCTTGCAGGTTACAATAATAAAAGGCGGGCAGTGTTCTCAGAGGCTCAGACCAGAGCCCTTCAAAGGCAACATGAATACACTTTCCTGGAAGTTAATTTGAACCATCTATCATAAGAGAAATTGTTAACATGCACGTTACCACCGCCTACACTTAATTTGATATTTTAAAGGCACTCTTTTAAATTTCCAGGGTTCATGTGTTTTGCATAGCTAAGAAATTTATCTCCCGGGGGCCGGGAATCCTCTCCTCCTTGCAGATTCTACAGTATTGCTTTTGTTTTTTTATCTTTCTTGTTTAGATCGAATCCATTTTTTACGACCCTCAATAACCTCAGCAACTGCAAACACGAACGGTTTCCGATAAGGGAAAATCAGGCAGCAATAAAGTGGGATTATTTATGATTTATTTGCGCGTATTCTTCTCTTTCTACCTCTCTCTGTGTGTCTCTTTCTGCGGGGAAAACTCATGCAGTGAACGTGCCACGCAGAGTAGAAAGCCACGTTCCCACGTCCTCTTGCTTCCTTCTCCTCCCCCAGAAACGCTGAGCTCTGGCACGCACACGCGCGCACACACACACACACGCCCGCACTCACGCGCAGCCAGCCGCATCCACAGCAGCGCCTCCCCGTTCTCCCCAGACGCACACGGGTCGCAGCAGCCGCGGGCCCGCGCGGGGTCTAGGCCACCAGGCCCGGCGCCGGCCGCTCGCCTGCACCCGCGCGGCCTCGCCTCCCGCACTGCGCGCTCCAAGATGGCAGCTGCGCGGCGCCCGCGTCCCCGCGTCCCCTGCAGGCCCACGGGCTGAGAGGGCCCGGCCGCAAGGCGCGCACGAGGTGCGGGAAGCCAGGCCCAGGCGGCGCGGCCTGCCCTCCCGCTGCCGACCGCAGCCTCACCTGACGTGAACAGCACGATGGCTTTGAGGCAGCTGTACTCGGCCGAGTCGACGTGCAGCGCCTTGAGCTTCTCCACCTGCTCCTGAAAGATGCGGATGTGGTCCATGAAGGCCACCACGCGGTCTGCGGACATGGGCGAGGCGTGCAGGCCAGCGGCGGCCAGCAGCGGCGCCACGTGCAGCGGCATGGAGCACTGGGCCGCGTTGAGCACGAACAGCTCGCTCCAGGTGAGGCGCAGCAGGGACACCTGGTCGGTGATCTGCAGATCCGGGAAGAAGGGGATGTTGCGGGCCCACTCGACGGCGCTGAAGAGCAGGCGCGCGGCCAGCTCGCAGATGTTCTCGATGCCCATGATGTTGTTGGGCTGCATGCACTGGCTGCCGTAGCGCGACGTGGGGTAGGGCTCGGCGCGCAGCAGCAGCGAGATGTAGCCAGACAGGTAGCAGTGGCCATTGAGGGGGTCCCCGTTGGTGAGTGCGTACTGGCCTGGATTGGGCTGGGTTGGAGGCATTCTTCCTCGCTGAACCGCTGACAAAAAGAGAGAGAGAAAAGAGGCAATGTGCATCCAGGGGCTTGCAGAGCACCGCCCGCCGCCGCCGCCGCCGCGCCCCCGACACAATGCACAGGCTCTTCCCGCAGCCACAGCGCCCGGCGCCTCGCGTCTTCCCGGAGGAGATCGGGGTGAGGCCCATCAGCCTCGCAGCCCGAGGTGGTCAGCCCCAGCCTGCACCCTGGCCACCTCCGCCCCAGCGGAACTCGGCCTGACTTCAGGGCCTCCAGCCCGGCCTGGTCCGGAAAGTGCCACCCGACCCCTCCACCACCAAGAAGGTACACACAGATCAGTGAACCACAGCCACCCCTCTAGAGTGTAACAAGTCAGGGTTAAAAAAAAAAGGCGGAACCTGAGAAAGGTTGCGGTTGGAGGCAAATGCCTAGCGGCCTCTTCATTTGCAAACAAGCAGCGTTTTGCACATAAAATGATTCCATATTCTCTAAAAACACTACAGATTTATCCTCAAAACAGATACAAGTCCCACTTCCTACTAACCACTTACAACTTTGGAGTAGAGAACAAGTACCCAGGAGCCCTCCCCTCTCCCCTCCTCCCCCGTCGCCCCATTCAAAGTTCTCACTATTAAAAGCAACAGAAAATGGAAAAATTGCAAGAAAAAAAGTTGAACTTACAGTAGCCAAACATTATTGAAAAAAGTGAGAAATATAATTAATGTCTGTCCTGCGTGGTATCACTGCAACCTGCAGTCAGCTTTTGCCCAGTGAGTGCACGCTTGCAACTGCAAAAACACTGGATTCATTAACCATCTGAATGCAAAACGTAAGCATGCTTTGAGTTCTTAAAGCTGACCAAAGTTTTTTTTTTTTTTTTTAAATGTGTATGTTTTACTTCAACAGTGCCAGCGTTTTAAATTGCCATGTAAACAAAGACAACTTTAGGGAAAGTTAGGGCCTCTGAAATCTCCCCCCAACCAATTAATGTAGATATGTCCACGTCCACGTAGCTGTCTTACTTCAGGTTGTGCACTGTTTTCTTAAGTTTGCTTTGATTCTACTTTCAATGCAAGTACCAGAGCAATTTAAGCTCTTGAAACATAATGGCTAGAATACTTTTTTCTAATTATAGTTTTGAACTTGGCAGTTATTTTTCAATTAAATGAGAGCACAATTCAAAGTTTTCCTTTTTTTTTTTTTTTCCCCCCCAGATGCCTACAAAATCTCCCTGGAGCTGGAAATGAAGTCGTCATATTTGCCTGCTCCTTGAGATCTGAAGGAATTCAATTTCTTTTCTCGTGGCATAGAAAATATAATTTTAAAGTCAATTACAAGAAGGAGTAATCTGCACTCTGCAAATTTGACTGGTTCACTAATTTGACGATGAGACATCTTTAATGATTGTCAGGAGATAAACTTTAACTATAAACGGCTAAATATATTTATAAGAAAAGTGCTGCATCTCTTGCCACATGAACATGAAGCATATCCAAATACAACATCAAAATTTGTTAAAAAAAACAACAAACCCACACAACCCAGAGATTAAATGATGTGCGAGCCCATGCCAGCTGCAGTCTATGCATTATGGCCAAATCAGAAGCATCAGTAAATGCCGTTGTAAATTGTAATTTGTATGCAGTATTTAAGCAGAGGGTGGAGTCTGATGAAGAAATAAAATGAGTATCATGCTTTAAAAAAAATGACACTACTATGAAAGCGAGATTCAGTCACAAACTTTCCTTTCAAAGTAGAGGGGTGAAAACAAGGCCACAGCTCTGGAGGAGGCGGCCCCAGCTCCGTGGAGAGGAGAGGGAGCCAGTGAACGGGCCGGGAGGCCCCCTTCCCCCCTAATTAGACCTACAAGTGCAATAAATCTCACTCCTCTTTTTCCAAGCTAAGCTTGCAAAAGGATGATGGCAGCAATGAATCTAAGGTTCAGGGTACTCTAGCCCCCCCTCTCATTTTGAATAAAAGGTATGAAGAGGTGCAGGGGAAAGTGAAATGAAGAAACACGGAAAACAGTGTTCTTGGTGGGGGGAGGGAGCACCCATGCCCCAGTTCATGCCAGCACAGCCCCGAGCATCCTCACGCACACGCGGGAAAGAGACACACACCGAGCACAGCCCAGAGGGTTAGGAAGGCGATCTGCAGCCACAACTCACCCCAGGGACACAACCCTGAGCAGGCAGCGGCGGGGTGGGGAGTCGGGAGAGGAGCGCAGGCTGGGAGGGGGAGGCAGCGCAGCGAGCTGGGGGGGGGGGGCGCTGGGGAAGGAAGGCAGCGGGGACCTGGGAAGCAGGGACAGGCCGGGACCGCGGGAGCCCCAGCCCCACACAGCAGCCACCGAGGTGAGAGAGAAAGAAAGAGCCAGGGAGACGGGCGAAGCGCGGGGACAGAAGCAGAGAAGAAATATTCACCTTCCCGCCTCATGCCCACTTTGAGGCACTTCTTGAGGCGGCAGTACTGGCACTGGTTGCGGTGGTGCTGGTCGATGGGACAGTTCCTGTTGGCGCGGCACGTGTACGTTAAGTTCCTGCGGACACTCCTCTTGAAGAAACTTTTGCAGCCCTCGCAGGTGAACTGGCCGTAGTGCTTGCCGCTCGACTTGTCCCCGCACACCACGCACTCGATGTGCTGCTGGCTCTGGCCCGAGCCGGGCGGGCCCTGGCTCTTGTCCCCCGCCGTGCCGGGGGTGGCGGGCGCTCCGGGCTGGCCCGGGGTCTGCGGCGTGTGCGGCGCGCCCGAGCCCGCCTGCTGCTGCTGCTCGCCCGCGCCGCCGCCGCCGCGGGCCGCCTGCGCTGCGGGGTTGGGGCCGCCGGGGTTGCCCCCGGCCACGTCGTCCTGCGGATCTCGCCAGCTGCTAACTACCATTGCCATATCTTTGGGCCCGGGGAGCGCTGGGGGGAGCCGAGCTGCGCCCCGGGAGGGGAAGGGAAAGGGGAAGGGGGGAGGGGGAGGGGGCGGGGGGCCCGCCGGGCGCCCCGGGGTCGCGGGAGCCGAGCCCGAGCCGCGCGCCTGCCGCTGCCTCCTCCGCCTTGGCCGCCGCCGCCGTCACTGCCTCGGCCGCCCCGCTGCTGCTGCCGCGCGCCCGCCCGCCCTGCTGGCGTTTTGTTGTGGTTCCTGCTGTTTTCTTTCTCTCTTTTTGCAGCCCCCCCAGGCTCCGAGGCTCCCCCCAACACCCCTGCTCCCCTCGCCCGCTCCCCCCCGCGCTCCGTTCCTGGGGGGGCCGCGCTCTCTCCTTCCCCCCCTCCCCACCCCCCGGCGAGCGAGCTCCCTTCTCTCGCTTTTTTCTTCTTCCCCAAGTTGCAAAATCAGAAATGGCACAGGCGGCGGCAGCCGGGAGCGGCGCGGGGCGCAGCGCCGGGGGCGGCGGGCATGGGCCACGGCGCGCGCACACTCGCCCTCCGCCTCGCCCGCACCCCCGCGCGCGCACACACACACTCACACACACACACACACACACACACTCACTCGCGCACACACTCGCTCACCGCGCCCGGCGCCCGCCGGCCGCTCGGGCTACGCGCAGCAGCGCGCGGGCTGCGCCGACATAGAGGAAGCCGCGAGGGCGGAGGCGGCGGCGGCAGAGCGGGAGCAGGAGCGGGAGCCGGAGCCGGAGCCGGAGCCGCGGGAGCGGGAGCGGGAGGAGCAGCAGGAGGAGGTCGCGGCTGCAGGCGCCGCTGGAGGAGCCGGGGCCCGGGTGGAGTGCGCGTCGGAGTCGGGGCCGCAGCCCGAGCGCGCGGCGAGGCAGGGCCGCTCGCGCCGCCGCCGCCGCTGTCCCGGCGGGAGCCCTCGCGGGGCGCGAGCGTGCGGGGAGCGGCGGGCTGAGCCGAGCCGGACGCGGGGCGAGGCTGCTGGCGGCGATCAGGGCGCGCGGGTGTCGGGGGGCCAGGTCCAGGGCCGGACGCAGCCAGCCATTCAGGAAGGCAGCGCTGGAGAGCGGGAGGCGGCCGGCGAGGAAGATCACACACTTTGCTCTTTTTGTTGTGCCGGTGGCGCCGGGCTCTCGCTGCCTTCTTCTTTCAGGAGGTGACGGAAGGGGGAGAAAAATGCGGGATAATTCACTCCGGCGACGAATTCACAGCGAGATAGGAAAAAAAAATTTAAAAATCAGAAGAAAATAATTGCAAAAAAAAAAAAATGAAAAAGAAAAAAGAAAAAGGAAAAAGCGAGAGAGACATCCAAAGTAGGTCGAATAAATAATCCTCTTCTTTTCCTTTCTTGCTCCTTCTTCTGCTTCTTCTGCTATAACACACAGAGCTAGTTAAAAACCCTGGAGATCGCCCAAAAATGTTCTTTTTTTAGTATTTTAAATAAGTGCTCTTCAGCCGGGAACCAACACCCTCCCTCCAAAAAAAAATCATATATGTATAAAATAACGATAAGAAGAATACGAAGGGGGTGCTCCTCCTCCTTCTCTCTCTCTCTCTTTTTTTTTTTTTTTTTTTAAGTTTAGCCTTCTCTCCTCTGCAGGAATGGAGTAGGAGACAGGAGGAGGGAGAGAAAGGAGAGGAAGAAGGAGCAGGAGAAGGGGAAAACAACTAGTAAAATATGTAAGAAAAGAGAAAGGGGAGAGAAGAGAGAGGGAGAGAGGAGAGAGGGCGAGGGGGGAGAAAGAGGAGAGAGGAGAGGAAGAGAGGAGAGAGAGGGAGAGGGAGAGAGAGAAAGGGAGAGAGAGAGGGAGGAGAGGGAGGGAGAGAGAGAGAGAGAGAGAGAGAGAGAGAGAGAGAGAGAGAGAGAGAGAGAGAGAGAGAGAGAGAGAGAGACCCAAAAATTGAATGCGTTTAAACGGGAGGACTCGCAGAGCAGTGTTTCCGAAAGGGGGATCTGCGCGAATGTCTGTATATAGTGAACTTTGACACTACTATTGAAACTGACACGTTTCTATGGAGATCGCTGCCTTATATGGAGCTCGTGTCAAGGAGCCAGGAGAAGGGCTGCTGGCAACTGATAATCAAAGGCGACTGACTGGTCAGAGCCCCGAATCGGGGGGGAGAGAGAATGGGAGGCTAGGGTTAGCCAAGCCTCCTGCACGCCATTGGCTGCTCAGCCCCTCCCCCTCCTCTTTTGCTTTCTTTCTTTTTTTTTTTTTTTTCTTTTCCCCTCCCTCTTAGCTACCTACGGTCTGGGATAGCGAGGGGAGGAGGAGAGAAAGTGAAGGGGGGGGGGGTGCTCCTGACAAGCGCAATTTACATTGAGATCGCCCTGCGCTGCTATTTACTCTGAGACCTGATTAGTATGGGTCGGCTATGGTCACACAAACACACACACACACACACCCGCGAGCGCGCGCACATCAGAGGGGGAAGGGATGAAGAGGGGGAGAATGCTTTGCGATGAGAAAAAGAAGAAAAAGAGAGAAGGAAATTATTTCTATTTCTTCTGAAAAGTTTTTAAAATTAGATTTTATGACCGTAAAGAGAGTCATTGAAAATGTTGGGGGGAACATTTTAGTGGGAAAGCAAGCCCCCATTTTAGTGATTTGTGAAATATGCTGGATTTGGATTGTTTTCTTCTTTCAAATCTCATACATAATCCTAGTCTGGATTCTGCTCATTTTGTGTGTGTGTGTGTGTGTGTGTGTTTCTTTTTAAAGAATAAAGCTATCATCTCCCTAGTTTTTGATCCAGAGTATATCCTTGTTTTGAAGGTTTAATAACGACCATGCACACGAGTGAAATTTGCAACTACTGCCACGATTTCAGTCTGAATCAGCGGTTCCTTTTCATCCCAAAGATGATTTTAAAATAAACTTTCCAATCAATCTGGCTTTTCCTTTTTCCTTTTTTTTCCTTTTTTAAATCCCCAGGCTCTTCCAAACTCCAAACAATGCTCCCGTAATTATTAATACAACAGTAGTAAGTCTTCGTATCGTCGGGGGAGGGGGTTAGGGAGGGCAAGTCAGAGTCCCAGGAAAAGAGCAAAGGAAGGAGGAGAGGGGAGGAGAGGGGGAGGAGAAGGACACAGAGGGAGACGGTGGCGGGCAGGGGGCGGAGACTGAGACCCCGATTCCCGAAGGTGATTGGTCGCAGGAGGAGGGGCCGGCGGGAGGAGCGGGTCCCGCCGCGGGGCCTGCAGGAATCCCTGGCTCCGGCTGCCACCTAGCGGACGGGAGCCGCTCCCGGGCGGCACGCGGCGCAGTCCCTCCGCCCCTCCCCGCAGGCAGCCTGTGTCTTTTCTCCAAACCAAGACAGCACTTTGAAAATCTTTCAATGGATTTTTTTTTTCCTTGAAAGATCGTACTGGGGGAAAATGATACTTCTATTAGTTACATATTCTCCAATCCCACACTCGGACCCCCCTCGTTTGGAGATCGCTCCCCTAGGCAGGCTCGGGCGGGCGCGCCGAGTGACAAAGCCTCCGCCGTCGCCGCTGCCGCCGCCGCCGGGGGTGGGAGCCGCGCTCGCCCGCCCAGCCCTCGACTCCGGAGAGCGTAAAAGTTTGTCACAGCTCACGCGTTCCGAGCTCCAACACGCCCTCAGGTAAAGGTCGAAGTACACGGTCACGCTGTGTAGACAGAGGTAGGGTCTGTTGTTTTTGTTTTGGCTTTTTAAAAATCCTCGTTCTCACTTTAAATCTCACCAGGGAGGGGTTTGGGGAGCCCTGCGCGTTCGGGGTAGGTTTTGCGCTTCTCGGTCTTTCCAACCATACACGTCGGGAGTCGGAGACCGCTTAGTGACGGGCGATGAATTTTTTTAAAAGCGCAGAATAAAGGCTTTCTCGAGTCGGCCCCACAGCCCCTCCAGCTCGAATAATGGAGAGGTTGTCGCGCACTCCGCGCGCCGCGGCCCTTTGTAAGCAGCTGACGGCGAGGAGGAGACCGGGGGTGGCAGGGCTCCTGGCCCTGGCCCCAGTGCCCAAATACACGCGCTCAAGTCTCCGGGGCAGGGAGCGGGGGAAAGGAACATGATTCAGTACAGGGAGGGAGGGCCGTGGGAGGGAAGGAGGAAAAAAAGAAAAAGAGTGAATTTGTATACAAATTCTACATTTTCCTCCCCATGCAGCCGGAGGCAGGGAGTGGAGAGCCCAGGCAGCCGGCCGACTGCTGCGGCTGGAAAGGCAGAGGCGCGGAGAGAGGGGCAGAGAGGGTGGGGAGAAAGGCGAGCGCGCGCGGGCGCCGGGGCCCCTGCTGGACGTCCCCGCCCAGCCGCCTCGGACCCCGGACCGCTCGTCGTGGGCACCAGAAGCGAGACTCGCCAAATCCGGCCCCAGCAGGCAAGTAACACAACGACGAGCGTTTCTTTTGAACTTGGGGTTGGTAACGCCACCAGGCCGGGCGGCGGTCCCGGTTCGCACAGCCTCCCGAGGCTGGGGACGCAGTGTGGCGGCCCGCGCGGGACCCGAGAACTGCCCCCCACCCAGGGCCTGCTCGAGCGCGGCCCTGACCCCGGCGTCTGCCCCGCCGCGGCGCCTCCCCGGAGGGGAGGATCCTGCCAGCCCAGCAGCACCCCAAAGTCAGAACAGGTTTCTCCCCCCCCCCCGGCACTCTCCCCCAACTTCCCCCACCCCCACGGCGGGCAGGGGCCTCAGGGTGGGACCCCAGGTTGGGCATCGCCTGGCCTCCCCCGCCGGAGCCGCGGAGCTGGCCGGCCTCAGTGCTCGCGTCTCTCCCGCTGCGCCCGGGACCTGAAGAGCTCTGCTCCGCCGCCCACCTGCGGACGGCGTTTGTAACGCGATTCCCTGAAGGAACGCAATCGATGGCCGCCTGTTTGATGTGGGCGATAGTGTCAGCGGATTAAAAGGGACATCAAGCCGTTTTCCCAAGCGGAGAACCTGCGGGGGCGGCGGGGAGATCTGCGCCAGGGTCTGAGCCCCGCGGCCGAGCAGACTCCCCTCGCCGCGGCAGGCGGGCTGGGGGCGGGGAGGGGTCGGCTCCCGGGGTGGGGGACGAGAGTGCGTGTGTGGGAAAGGAAGAGCCTCAGTTCAACCCAACGAGAGCGTTTTCCTCGGTGTTGGGCAGGGGCGGGCGTTTGCGTCAGAGGGCGCGCGGGGCGGGGGGCGGGGGCAGACGCCTGGGACCGCGCCCGGGGGCTGGGTGGCTCCTGAAGGAGGCAGCCTGGCCGGTCAGGGCTGGGCAGGGGTCAGGCCTTGCAGGCGAGGGGCAGGGCACGGCGGGAGGACCAGCTGAGCCTCCGCGGGAGCAGTGGCGCCCGCCATCTCCACTGTGGATCCTTCCCGCTTCCAAATTTGCAAAAGGCCCCTGGGACCCTGCGGGACCCTGGGGGTGGGGAAGCTGGGTCCTCAAGGCCTCTGGCGAGGCCGCCGGCTCCCAGGAAGGCGGGGAACAGTGCAGTGCTCCACGGTAGCCCAAGGAGTGGGCGTGGGCAGCTAACAGCGGCGGCGTCCGGACTGGCAAAGCCCTCAGGGTTTAGGAGGGGAGCAGCGTGCTCCCGTGAGGCGAACGTCGTCAGAGAGGCCAGGGAGAAAATGAGGCTTCGAGCGGAGGGAGCTGTCCCTTCCGGTACTCATTCTGCTCCAGGAGCACTTAGGGCTCCATTTCTCTTCCGGCCTCCCCGCGCCCCAACCGCAGTGGCACCCACAGAGCACTCTGCTTGGGCTCACAGCTCCGCCTCCGGCAAAATGGTTCCGGTGAAGGGGCTGAGGGTCAGCCCAGGTCCGGGAGAGTCCTGGCTTTCTCTCCAAGCCTGCGGTTTGATCCTGCTCCAACTTGGTACAAGTCGTTCTGGGCCCAGTTCATCTGACACCCAATCAGCAGATAACGGTGTCTGTTCTTGGGCAGGGCACTGAATAGAAAAGTGATCATATTTTTCAAGGGCGCTTGAATCCCCAAACTGTGAAATTCCACACACGTGTCCAGGCTCGCTCGGCTGCAGGAGCAGGAAAAGCAGTTGCAATTTCTACTTCTTTTTCACCCATCTTCTCCAGATTCCTCTTCCTCCGCCCTCATCTCTAATTCCCAAACCGGAAACGAAATGAACCTGGATGTGGTTCTTGGGCTCAGACCCATAGTGGCCCTTGCTGCAGCACCGTATCCTAAGCATCCAGCCGGGCCAGCTGGGGGCACCTGGCGCCTCGCCCTCTCCAAAGTTGCTCTCCTGGTGAGGCCAGTCTGGGAAGTAGAAGGGCCTGGAGGTGGCCTGGGCTCCCAGGTCTCCTTTCTGGGAACTTCCTTTGCCTTCCTGGTCATCACAGGACATCTCTAGTGTGGGTCCCCCCAGGCGATGAGAAGGTATCCTCCACTTAGGAAGAGGCATTAGGCTGTAAGATTACAATACCTTTTGTGGGCCGCTAGCGTCATGGCTGGGCATCAATCACTTTTTAAAAGCCCTACCACACAACACTTGATCTCTCCCAGCTGGACAGCCAGTAAGTAGTTGTGATCTGGTGGGAAAAGGAAAGACGTGGTTGCATACAACACTGACTTGTGTTCCAGGCCCAGACTCTGGATCTAAACAGCCATTTTAGCCCATGAACACCGCCCCCCCCATCTTTCTCACAAGGAAGAAATTAGTGACCCATTCTTCACTAATCCTGTGCCTCTTTGCTATTGGTATTTTGCTCTCCTAAAAGTCATGGATCATTCATTTTGGGTTTTGGGTAAGTCACACTGAACAAAGGTGGTTTTGTAAAATCGTTTTCTAAATCCAGTTCACAAGCCATGGGATGCCACAGATGACCAGATGTGTATAGAAAATGCTCTCCTATACCTCCTCCTTCCCATAAGCCACTAAAACAGTCCTATTCTGTTTAGAGAAACCATGGGATAAAGCCATCCTGTTTTATCAAACTCATCCCAGGGATAGATCTGCTCACGTTCACTCGGAGGACAGTCAGTTCCTCTGATCCTAATGCAGACCCTTCCCAAAGAGCTTATTTTATAGGCACTGACTCAATTAGCCTCCCTTAGCACGAGACTAAGGCAAGGAGGAATATAGTTGAGGGTGTTTTTAAAAATGGTCTTGTACAGATCTTTTAGAGGAAGGAGTGGAGAGAGGCAAGCGAATGCCCACCTAGTATTTTGTGACATTCAAAATCAAAACCATAACAAACATAAGGTTTCAGCATAACTTGGAAAATCTCTCTCCATTCCTGAGCCTCCAGCCAGTCTACACTGGGACAGAGTGCAGCTGTAAAAAGTTTCCTCTTTGTCAGAATGAAAACCAGTGTGGAAAGCCTGGCACCTGGGTTCCTTCCTGGCTGCATGCTCTTCACCTGCCCATGTAGTTGAGTGTGGACCCAGTGCTCCCTGCCATTCTGTAGTCCAAGCATTTCTTGTTACTTTCGGGTTGAGTAGCTCAAAAATAAGCGCTTTACTTTAGTAAGTGGTTTAGTTTTTTTCCCCTCCTTCTTCAAACTGGCCATTTGAAGCATATGTTTTGGAAAAGAGAGATAAGGGAGAACTCTCCTTGCATGCCTGGGCTTCCAGTTAGAAGACCCAAGAGTAGCAGTCACCAGAGGAGGGCAGGAGAGCAAGCACTGGCCTTTGAATGCAAATTAAGACTCCTTAGAGAAGCAAAAGTGACAATCATTTCTAGGACGTCAGTAAAGCTAGAGCCATATATATATATGTATATGTATATATATTATATATATATATATTTGGTAAGAAATCAAGTCTTGGCTATCTAAACGCATTTATGCAAAAGTAAAGAAAGAACTGGAGACTTTTCTCTTACAAAACATATTTCTTTATTTTAAATGCCCAATATGAGTGTGTGAGTGAAGAATAACCACATGGCTATTCTTCCCAGGGAAAATGGGTTGGGTTTGGATGAAAAGTTGAAGTTTTGAATGAGTTTGAAGGTTGTTAGAGTACCCTGACAACGCAATCAACTGCACTATATAATCATTTCCCTTAATAGTTACCTGTCAGAGCACTTACTTCTTTAACTATAGGATTAGCCCATCAGAAGTAGATCTGAGTTGGACGTTTCTCTGACTAAAGACTGCTGGAATATGTTTAAGTCTTTAATGTCACTTTCTTCACTGCCTATGGCATAAACTGATGGAAAAGTATTGGCTGGAAAAGCCAGCAGATCTGCTAGTAACTACAGTTATACTGTGATTGTATTTACCTATTAGAAGGTTGATCTAAATAGTAAACCTAACATTTCCTTCTAAACTGTCAGTGGAAAGATATGTTTATTACAGTGTCCTCCATCATTGAAGAGAGAGGTTTGGGTAAAGCTTAAATGAAAAAGAATGAGCATAGTACACCGCTGATATAAACCACATGGAGCAGTAAATACTTATGCCCTTTGCTATGCTGTGTATATTTTCTTTACCTATTTCAGAGGTGGAAAACAAATGTAGCTCATCTACAGGAGGAGTTAATGAAGTATTCCAAATGCATGATTTAACAAAACTCAGGGATGGTTCTGTGTTTTATTGTTAACCCCTTGCATGAAATCTTCTGAAGCTGAAAAGAGAAAGGAAAAGGCTTTTGTGTTAGTTGATCCTTGGCTATTCTAGGGCTCAGGTTAGTGTGAAAGCGATGAGGAGGTCACTTGAAATCTCCTTTTATCTGCTCTCATTTTCTCTCTGGATCAGCAACTTTGAATAGACATCATCTAATCGCTCTCAATGGAAAGAAACTATGGGAGCAACAAAAATGCCTTTACTTCAGAAGCGAATACATGCGTGCGGACAGCTAGTGAGCTTGCATAGCACCGCATCTCTGTACACATGTACTTGGAGACTTTTCAGACGTATATGTAAATATTTCTCGTGATTTTGGGATTCGAATGAGTGAGTTATTTTGTGCTTCGTGCATAATCCTCCTATACATCTACATACACCTATGCATCCATACATCCACACATCTCCATTCATACTGTCCACCAAGTCCCGGTGATAGCTAGCTGATTATTCTTTCACCTTTTCCTTGTTCCCACTCTCTGGCCATATTTAAGTCTTAAAAAATAAAGGGAGTAACTGAGAATACAGTGGATATCCTTCCAGAGATGTCATGTTATTTTCTTTCCATTTTCAATGGAAGTCACACTTGAGGGTTTCTTGTCAGAGGGTAAAGACAATGTGGCAGGTGGGAAAAATGGGGTAAGAGGAGACCTTTATTTTTCCATTTCTCTGCAAGGTTTTTTCCCTTTTGTCTTGCTTGGAACTGAATTGGTTAAAATACAATAAGTAAGTGGAAAGTGAGGGTCCGACATTGAGCAATGTAAAAGTTTTTTTTTTGTTGCTCTAGATGCATATCTCTAAATCCTTGAAGCTGAGCAATTAATTACAGTTTGCTTTGAAAATAGAATTATTTTAGTAAATCTCGTGCTGACTGAACATCATTCAGATGGTCTTCCTTGAGCATTGCTGCATTTATTTAAAAAAGAAATGTAGGTGTTAAATATGAATGGTTACCCAGAAAAGGATATTTGATTTCTAGGGCTAAAAGTGCTGGGCTTTACCTCCTAAGAAGTAGACTCCCCCAGCCCTGCCATGTTCTTCTAAGTAAAATTCACATTGCTCCCAGAGCCTGGGACACTTTGCTATAAATTCCTTTAAGGAAATACTTGGTTACCAGGGTTACAAGTTCTCATCTCAGCCTGTCAACCCCTTGGCCCTCACTTCTCAGATTCCCTTGGCCAGGGCTGGAACCTTGAGCCCCCCCATCTCAGTTCCAAAGTTAGAGGATGGGTGGGGGAGGATTAATCCCTCTTTAACTCCTTTCCTTCCCGCCCTCAATTCTGAACCCCCAACTGATAGGTTTCCTAGTGAATAGGAGCAGAGGAGCTGCCCTGTGCAATAAAGATTAAATTAAGTAGAAGAATCCAAGCCGGTGGATATTTGGAAGCTCCAGTGGGGTGTCAAACTGACGTTTAGCACCTTTTTTCCACTCAGTGTGCACAAATCCTGGACCTGTTGGGCTTAACTTTAGGAAGGGGAGAGAGAGGGAGAGGGAGAGAGAGAGAGAGAGAGAGGTTCTGAGGAGGGGGATATGGCTTTCTGCTAAGCGGCTGAAGGCAGCAGCAGGGCTTTCCGACCTTGCTTGGCTTCCCCCGCCAACCACTCAGAGTTGGAGGCTTCCTTTTCTAGTCCAGGCTTCAGAACTGCTCTGGTGGGTGTGATTTATGTTTATCCCTTAGGAGCAATAGGGTGGCCCCAGGTCCTGTCTGGGTGTGAGGCTCAGAGAGTGTTCAGAACTCAGTTGCTTTCTTTGTGGCAGTTTCTTTTCTTTTAGGTAAAGGTTCTAGTAGCATAAACTGAGCAGTTTCTTCTGGTTACTGCCTAGCAGGAAAAACAGTGGTTTTTTGTGTTGGTGTTCAGCTCGCTGGACACTGACCTTGAAGCTGAGGTATGAGGCGCACCCCCTTGCCTCGAGACACCCTGGCATCCAGATCTCAGCTACTCACTCCCACCTGCTTCTCCAGTCCCTGGGCACAGTCTGGAGAGGCAAAGGCAGAGGTCCCTTCGTGGGGAAGGCTTGTCCAAGCAAACACAAGACTGAATAAATTAACCTCAAACCAGCTAGTTGGGGTGTAGTAGTTTAGCAGGACTAATTGCAGACGATGTAGCTGAAATGACTTTTCCAATTAGCTGCTGGTTGGAGTTTAGTTGGAGGAACTGTCAGCTCCAACGATGGGTAATTGCTTTATTGCTCACAAAACTATCATCTATTTAGAACATATGTGCTAATTACTCTGGATGGGTGTCGAAAAAGAGACCATAAATCTAATAGCACTTAGAAAAATCTATGGTACTCCTAAGCAACCTCGTCGCCTGCCCATTCTCTCCTGCCCAGGTTGGCGGATAGGTGGCTGGCTTTCAGGAAGGCGAACGTTGGGACACTGGAGGCGCCCTGGGGAGGTTCTGGTCAAGTCCGGTGCCCAGGGCAAGTCCCCAGCGAGCCTCGCTGAGGGGATAAATCACTGACATCAAAACCAGTCAGTCCTCTCTTTAGCTGAGCGCTTGTTTTTCTTTGCTTTTTTTTTTTTTTATCTTCGAGAAAAGATTACTTTAGAAATCTTTTAATTGGATTATGCTGGGAAATTAATCTCCTTTAGCCCTGGCTAAATTTATTGTGGCCAATGTCGGGAGGAAAGCCCTGAAACTGCAGCGAGGGCCCTGTCCCTTTTCCTTCCTTTCTTCAGGGCTCCAGGGTCTCCCATCTGCGCGTGACAGCGGCGCCTCACGTCCTCGGGAGCGACTGTGGGGAGAAAGGGTGGGAAGACACATCTGGCTGATGGCCAGGGAGGGCCCAAGGGCGCCTCCTTTGTCCTAAGCTCCACGTTTCCGTCCCAGATTCTTCAGCTGCACACCTAGCATCCCCACAGCTCCACGCCGCTATCCAGCAGAAGTTCTGGGTTCTGGGGCCGATACTAAGGAGGCTGCAGTGGCAGGAAGAGGAAGGCGGGTGTGTCGGAGGAGGGCTGCCGGCCAGGCTCTCTAGTTCGACCTCTCCTCCCCGTACCTTCTCCCTCGGGCCTCCTGCTAGGAGCGAGGCCTTGAGGACACTCCAAGTCTCTGCGCAAAAACGCACGGCTCGCTCTTGGCGTCCTCCCTGGCACCACTGTGGGGACACTTCCCACGGTGTGCACAGAGTTTGAGGTCGGGCTGGGACAGGGCCCTGCCACTCCTCCTCCTGACACCTGGAGCATCAGCGCAGCGTCAGGCGGCGACCTCTCTTCCAGCCCCGCTGGCCCGGGCCGGCAGCCCGGTGCCACGCGGTTCCAGCAGTCTTGGGAAGCCGAGGGTCGGGCCCTGCTGGCCTCGCTCCTCAGCGGGAGATAACAACATCTGCCTGAAACGGGATACCTACTTTTGCAGCTCAATTTAGCTCTTAATAGCAGTCCTCTGAGGTGTGGTTAATTGATGGGGATAAAGGCGTAATGACTTAACGGGGAGACGCCAATGATCCTTTAATATACTCTTAAATGAACAACAACCACCCCAAACACGGGCCAGTCCTTGCTCGGTGGGGGGTGTGGGGGAAGGGAAAGGCAAGGATCTGAGGTTGGGAAAATAGCACTGGTGCTTTTTATCGCTGGGGGGGTCAGAGCGGGGTGAGGCCTGGCATCCAGGGCGCGGGCCAACGGGAGCCCCCCCCCCCCAGCGCGCAGGGCGGGCTGACAGGAGCTTTTCTCGTGGCTGCAGGGAGGGATCCAGAGCTGGGTGAGCTTGGACTGACTGGTGACCTGGCCGACGGGCGGGGAGGAGCTCTGCGCCACGGAAGATGCAGCCCATCCCTGGGCTCTGCCATTCTGTCGGTCCTCTCCTGCGCGGGCCTGGACGGCCACACGCCCGCCTCCCCAACTAGGGCGATTCCCCGTCTAGCGTGAGCGAAATGGCCAAGTGGCCGCGCTCTGCGGGAACCCGAGAGAGTCCCGGAGCCGGGCCTAACAATCCCAGTGGGGACCGTGCGCCGGGATGTGTGTGAGTGCGCTGTGCGCGCGCGCAAACCGTCTCCAGAGGCACAGCTAGACCTCAGCAGCCCCGAGCACGTGGCCGCCTTGAGGCAGGGTCTCCTGGGAGCTCTGGGACCCGGAGAACTGGGATTTACCTGCTCTGGACCCGGGGTCAGCTTAGCTCCTGCGTAGCATCTTCCTAAACCTCTGCTCCTGTTTCTGTCTTTAGCATCTTTCCTGTCTCGGCCTGGTTTCCCTTTGCTCAGTTCTAATTGAGTCTCTAGAGAGTCAAAGGAGTGTTTTACTGGGCTCAAGCACAGAACTTAAAACCGGCACAGAAAAGGGAAAAAAAAGCGGATCGCCTTTCCAGTGGGCAAGGGGAACCCCCCCCGCAGGATATAGGCGGTGGCGTCCCTAGCAGCTGATTTACACTTCGGAGAAGGGTCATCTTAGCGCTTCAGGTTTTAGCTCCCTCTGGAAGCAGAAGGAAAAATGGCTCCAATTACCGCCCATATTTCACTGCCTTGAGAGATCACAGGTGTTTCGGCCGCCCGCAGTTATTGTCTACCTTCCTCCTGGAGCCCACGTCACAGGGATGAAAGTGTCCCAAGAAACTTAATGTCCCCAGTCCCTCTTGCAGAGGCCCGGACGTCGCTAGGTGGGAGAGCTTCGAGGTCAAGGATTTGAAGACGTGCAGTTAAGAGTCCCAGTGCCGGAAGTGAGCAGGTCTCAGTGCGGTTCCCTCTGTCTGCTGTCTAACCAAGCCCCTGTGCTTCTGCCCCGTGTGGGTCTCTCAGAAATCAAGACTCTCAGTTAGTTAGCGGTTGAGCGCGTGACCCCTTGGCAGCCCCAGGCCAGCAGGGTGCCAGGGGCAATGCGTGGTGGGGGGGGGCTCCGAGCCAGGGACAAGGCCCCAAGTTCAAATTCGTGCCCTGGCTCATTAGGGTGGAGTCCGGGACCAGGAGGCAGGTTCCCACCGATCATGGCGCCCCAGGTTTCCCTGAAAGGCCCAACGCCTTGGGTCCCCAGGCCTCCAACTGCGCCCTGGCGCTGCGGGCACTCGGGGCAGTGTGGGCCCTAATTCCAGACTCATCCCGCCACCACCTAGGGCCCTACGCCTTGCCTCCGTCACTCCCCAAAGGCGCTCCCCGGCGAAGGAATTCTTCAGCCTGCGAACCAGGATCCCGACAGGGGCCCTTCCATCCTTTCCCCAGGAGCGCATGAACTGCGACCCCGAGTTCGGGACCGCGCGAGCAGCTCCTGTCGCGGGCGAGGCCCAAGTCCAGACGCACAGCCTCGCTCGAGGGGTGGCGGCCGGGGACATCGCCAGGCAGCGGGAGGCCGCGCGCTTGCTAGCTCTGGACACCTCTCCGTGAGCGCGCGTGGTGACAAAGCCGGAGCCTGCGCAGGGGACTCAAGGAGGAAGCCAGGCCCGGCCGGGGGGTGGCGCACGCTCCGGGAACCCCGGGCCCGCGCCCCGGGACGGCGCCGGCACCGTGCATGTCCCTGGGTCAGCACTGCGAGGCTCTCGGAGTGGGCCCCGAGAATTGTGACCCGGCCGCCGCTCAGCTGTGCAGGCTTCAGACACCCACAGTCCAACGAAGTCGCTTCCGCAAGTGCCCCACCAACCCCCTGGGCCTTGCGGCTTTGCGGGGTGGGGTGGGGTGGGGGGTGGAACGTTTAATCCGGTCTTGGGCAGCCAACCTTTCTCAGGTATTGGGCTGGAAGGGGTAGGAAGCAACGCCTGGGCCTCGGCTGGAGAACCTCGAACCTGATTTTCTGTTCTTAATGTTTTAAGGAGCTCGGAAAGCCAGTGACAGTTAACTTTGGGGCCTTCGGGGTTTTTATTTATTTTTATTCTTAAACATCCATCTATGAGGCTGGAACAGCGCAGGAAAGCTGTTATGCCGTCCGTTAAAAAAAAAATTCTTGGGAGACCGTACGTATCTCAAGGATTTTCCTGGAGATTGCTTTATAATCTCTCAAGTTAGAGAGTTGGTGCGTACAGCGCCACCAACACACTGAATAGTGTCTTCCTTCAGACAGGGATCAGGACCGGAAGTACCGTCACCTTTCAGTTCTGATTGCTGGGAACTTGTACTCCAGGCGCTCCAAGTGTAAGCAGGTAATGGAGAGGAGCGACATTGTTAATAGAAAGCATCTAATTAACAATGACTTCATTTGATTGGAAGAAAGCTTTTTAAATCAATCCAGATTCACTAGCCTAAGCTCAGCCAATTTATGAATATGGAGGCGACCCGGGTCTGCTTTCTTTCAAAGATGTCATCTTAGAGGTAATAGCATAGGTGAAGTCATTTGGTTACACCGTGGAAACTTTTATAGGGTCTTCCTTGGGAATTTAATTCAGTGCTTCTTCATTTTATTAGGAACAGAGTGACTCCATCAACTGGGCTCTCCCTGTTCAGAGGCAGAACTGCTTGAAGCAATTAGGTTCACCAATTAGCATAGTTTTACTGACCCCAGCACCAGCACCATCCTTAGAGGACCTCTTCTTCAAAGTCAGGGAGAAGCCAATGCAGCCTGCTTTCCAGGCGTCCAGGGTGGGGGAGTAAATAGCGCACAGGGCAAAGGGCTTCCTGATAGTCCACAAGGCTTGGTTGCTAGCACTTCGGTGGATTTTTTTGCCCCCTTCTGATGATGGATCCTATACTACCTTGCCTGACACACACTTTAAGCCTCTCTCCTTTGGTTGTGTTTTGGCAGAATTGCTTTTAAAGAAGTCAATTTTCTCCCTTCTCTTCTGTCCTGTCCTCCCTTATGCTAATGACCCTATGAAAAATGTTAGGGTTCAGAGAGAAGTCACTGATGGGCTCCCTGAAACCCTGTAAGGCGACAGGGTAAGGGATTAAGCCTGTGTGTGTGTGTGTGTGTGTGTGTGTGTGTGTTAACATCCGTGAGAAGAGCACAGGGAGTGCAGAGAGGGTCATGCTGCAGTCCTTCAGTGTAAGAGCAATCAGCTAGTGACTGGCATCGTTAGCCAGATAAAATGTCTCGGCATTGAGGTGGAATGTGCCTGTAACCTCAGAACTCTGATCCCAAGTTCAAGTCCATCCTGGGTGGGCATGCAACTGAGTGACTCAGCAAGACCCTGTTCAAAAGCCAAACAAACAAGAAAAAGAAAAACTCAAAAGTTTGGATCCCAAAGCAGTCTAGGAAAGAGTTTTTCTCTTGCCACTGTCTTGGGTAGTGAAAGGATTAAATTTACATGGCTGTCATCCTTCTCTCTTCATATATATACACACACACATATTTCTCTGTAAGATTTCACTAAATTAAATTGCTGACAGTTCATCAGTAGCAGCAACAATGTAATTCCCCTAACCTTATTAAATCAATAAATACTAGATTCATGGATTGAATTAAAAATGCATCAGTATGGCCAGGAATTGCGATCACACGGCCAGAGACCTTGGAAGTGAAGATACCACTCAGAAATTGGCTGGTTAGCATTTATTTAATTGCTTCTTTTATTTCAGATATGAGATTAGATATTCTGGCGTTTTCACATTTCAGAGATCATTATGACAGGTTTTTTTTTTTTGGTTTGTTTAGTTCTTAAAAATCTTTTTACTAATTCCTCACATTTAACCCTGAAAATGATGCATTCATTCAATAAAAGTAATACACATTGATTTTGTATTTCTTGTCATTACTATTAATCTAGAGAATATTCTTCTACATAGAATGCCTTCCTCTAGTAAGATATACTCAGGTGTGTACAGCTCCACATAAGCATAAATAAATTTATATGTGTATGTTTTTGTATAAGTATACGTAAATATACTTAGGGTGAATACTGTATATTGGTTTAGATTGATTATAAGTTTATTTTTATAACCACATCTAATTTATCTTTTAGCACGGTCAACTATATCATAAACCAAAGAATTACTTATTGTTTGAAAACAAGCTGTTTATAAACTGATCTGCTGGTTGGGATTCACAGCACAAGAGATGAAATTAAAAAATTTAAGTCTTTAAATGTAACACAATATTGAGGACATTACATATATCTCAAATGTTACATTTTGGGTGTGTGTGTGTGTGCGAATAAATACCTCGAATATAGTTTACCAGGAGTTGGTTAGTTAAGTTGTATATTAGAGGTGAATTTATAGTTAGCTTCCACTGAAAAGAGGGAACATGTATAATACCTGAAAGTTGAAGGCAAAAAGTAATATTACTCTACCCAGATATTTGGCCATACTAATCAATGATGCTAATTATTTAAAACGTTCATTCCCTGTTGATGTCTGCCAGCATATATAGTACTGAATTCTCAGGATATAGTCGTTGGCTCTTGGATTCACCACGCTGTGGAAGAAAAATCTTTATTTGACGAAATAGGCAATCAACTGAAATCTATCCACTTTAAATAAACTGATTCTTCAGTATTTTCCCAGTGTTGGTGTAAGTTGTTGTCTGTGATGTCCCCCAGGGCTCTTTCCGCTGCTCTCTGATTTGGTGTATAAAAGCAGCTCTGAATGATGGATTACTGTGTCATTGCAGCCAAGGAAGGATTAATTTGTTTCATTGATTTCTCTTTAGGCAGATTGCCAGAATTTGCTGCTTCCCACCTTTCTTCAAGACTTCTAGAAGTAATAGACAGTAATGGCCTAAGACAAATCAGCTCCTTCTTGGACAAATAAAATCGGGGAACTAAGAGTCCTAGGAAAGCTATGGCAACCTTTTTATTTGCATACCGGGGAGAGCCATTAATAAACTACTTTTTTTGATTTAGAAATATTTGGAATGGAAATATTTCTGAAATTGGCAGTATATAAAACAATATACTAGTAGATTGTAAGTAAGCATTTGTAATGTTTGTCTTCTAAAACATTTCCTAATTTGCAAGGATCCTGTTTAACAAGGGGGAAAAATGTAAAATCTATGTAATCGGCAAATCCTTTCCTTTATGCCAAATTTTGGAGTCAAATGATATGTTCACACAACGTTGTCAATTTACCCAGAAGTATTTGGAGGAGTATTTGACCCAAATAATTTTTACAAACTTTGGACAGTGACCAGGAGTATCTAAACGTGGATATATAACTATTTAAAAACAAACAACATCTGATTAAAAAAGTATCTCCTCCTAAGAGAGAATTTAAAAAAAATTATAAATTGTATTGTGTCTAGTTGTCTAAACCTTTTTTGTCTAAGAATTTAATGTAATATGAATCAAACTATCATTATAGATTTACATATATATATATATATATATTTTTTTTTTTTTTTTCTGGTGCTAGGGATTGAACCCAGGGCCTTGTGCATGCCGGGTAAGCACTCTATATAGCATTCTGCTCCCAAACCCCAACTGTATAATGTTTCAGCATATATAATTAATCATTGTTATACTTTGGGAAAATATGTATTTCTAATTTTTTATGAATATACAGTTATGAGTAGCATTTAAAATAGATCTTGTACAGTTTCTATGTTTATTCCCTTTAATATTTTATTAGAAATTATTCGGGCAGAAAGTAAAGACTGTTTTTGAAGATTCTTTATATTGCTTGTCTAATTGTTTTCCAGAAAGGTTTTACCAATACATACTGGTACTTAAAACAATTTCTCTGTAGAGGCAGCATTCTAATTTATGTTTCTGGAGCAGAAAACAGAACAACACTCTTTTCCTTGTGTTCTGGAAGCAACAGTAGCATTTTGCATATACTTAGTCTCTCAGAAGTATTTTCCCAAACTGCAGATGTGAAATAGGCTGGTTATACAAATCTATTTGTTTCCCTTCTGTAGTGCTGAAAATTATATTGATTTAATGATCTCAAGTTATACTTTTTATGCAATTAGTTGTGTAGTAAAAACTAATATTGTCATGTGCTAATGTCTTTTTTTCTCTCTATTGTGCTATGGTAGTCGTCCATGCAATATCAGCAAGTTTTTGCTTTTCCTGTGCTTTGCTGAAAGGAAAAAGGAACATCTGTTTCCATTATATATCTGCATCATAATGATAACAATTAAATAGCTATTATGGTAGTATACAGTAAATATATTTTGCTGAATGACCTATACTTTCTTGTTGGAAATTTCAGAGATAACAGAAAGGCTTAGTTTATACAGGTAGATTCACTGTAGAGGTTCAGAAAGGCCTTTGCTTACTTTAGTAAATTGTTGCAGTTCTTATTTGTCTCCGTAAAAACAAACAACATGATGATTAAACACTAGGCTTTCAGATGTGATTCTTGAATATATTTCTCTTAGGCATATGTCTAGAGTACAAATTATTAAGCGTTGCTCTCAATATTCTTAAGTGAGGTTATTATGCTATTAAGCACACAGTATATTTTGTGTTTGTGCCATTTGTGTAGTTTTTATATTTTACCAAATTGGAAGATTGGAAATAATTAAAGCGAGTTTCATTTTTTCCTTAGATTAGAGGGAAATAGTGGTATTTATCTTTTTTTTTAATGTGGTGCTGAAGATTGAACCCAGGGTCCCACAGCCCTGCAATTTAATTTTTAAGCTTAGCAGGAGAATGTTTGAGACCACACTCAACTTTTTTCATTGACCTTTAAAATTCCAGAAAAACATTTTTATTTATTTTAGCTTTTGGTTAAAGATGTTTTGGTGATTTATTAGAAAACTGATTAGAAAGTTTATGTATATTACAAAATGATTATATATATTACAAAAACACCCATGTATCCCAGTTTGAAAATAAAATGTTACCAATAAAACCAAAATCCTGGGCCGGGGATTTAGCTCAGTGGTTCTGGCACCTGCCTCACAAGCGCAAAGACCCGAGTTCAATCTCCGGTACCAAAAAAAAACAAAACAAAAACCAAAATCCTTCCTGATAGCTTCTTGAAGAGATAACCGTCATCCTAAATTTGATGTTTATCATGCTTTTATAAAAATATAGCCTAAAAATTTGACCCACATGACTTGTCTTTTAAAGTAAGCGAAGTTTTAAATGTCAGAGCCATGGATGCTGTTAGAATCCTTCCAATCTAATCACCTACACCTAGACACTTTACTCTGCTTGTCTGTGAAGTTAGTCTCTGATTAACTTAACCAGGACCATACAGTGAGTCACAGAACTGAGAATAAAACCCAGTTCCACAGACGTCAGTTCAGGTACTCTTTCCCTCACTCCACATTTTCTATAACGTTTATTTATTTTGTGCGTGTGTGTGTGTGTGTGTGTGTGTGTGTGTGAGAGAGAGAGAGAGAGAGAGAGAGAGAGAGAGAGATATCCAGGGCTTGCATGCTAGGCAAGTGCTCTACCACTGACTGAGCTATTCCCCAGCCTGGGGATTGTTCTTAAGGAGAAATAGAGTCAGAGTAAGGGAGGGGAGGAAGAAGAATGAGAGAAGAAAAAGGAAAGAGAGACGTTTTCTCAGAATGCTTTTTTTCTGAGGGGAAAACAGTGAATCCATGTCAGTCTGGAAGCCCCTTATAGGATGAGAAGGCAGCATGTTCTGTGGAGCCTGTAAATCCATTCTGCAATTTTGGGACTTTCCTGGAAAGAATGATGATTTGAGTATAATGAGGCTTTCACTAGGCTCTTTACCTTACAGTTAATTTTCTGACCTCCTTAAGGTAGCCGGACCAAGAAAATAGGGATGGGACCAAACATAACTGTCTCTTTGACATGTGCATGTGTCCAATTTTTGATGTTTTGGCTGTTGGACTTCAATGAACTACCTTTTCCTTTGCAGTCTATGCAATGTTCACTTCGCAAATGACTTTCTGTTTCAAAGTTAGTTTCTTTTTTTTTTCTTTCTGTAAGCAGCCAGCTTACCGGAGTACTAAAGAGAAAATAGCACAAATAGAATAATATGGAAACAAGTTTTTAAAATCTCTATGGAGAAAAACCTCATTCTAAAAATGGCAATTTAGAATTACATGCATGTACTTTTTCTTTCAGATTTTTACTCTAACAAATTTAATTCATTCTTGGTTAAGATGACTAAGCTTGAGTCATAATATTCACACGATGCTATCTCTGGTCTCTTAAGAAAAAATAGCAGCAAAACTGAGGGTTGGAGTTATAGATCTTATTGTAAAGCCATCTTTTCCCAAATCTGTTACTGGATTAATAATTTATTTTCTTCTTTCTATGAAAATACAGACTTGGAAATTTATAATACTAGTAATCATATTCTTTAGGGTGGATAAAACTACTAATACTTTCTTAATTGTAGAAATATTATCAAGATACTTGTATTTTAATCAGCAAGCCAAACAGCACATTTCCTTTGAATATGGTAGGTCAAATTATTTTATGGGTTCTGCACTTCCTGGTAGGAAATCCCCCCAGCATATCAGATTGATAAGTGATCTAATATAATCTAATATCAAGATTTAGTATCCATTTTATTAAGGCATTAACTACTTTGATCACATTTACTAAATATGATTTCTTTCATTTCTATCTGGGAAGGCTTTTGTTAGGGGAGTATGTGTGTGAGATTGTTTTAAAAGGCAATTGTTTGTTTAATTTTAGTGACCGATGGACATCTGCTATATAAAGACTTTTCTACACTGATTAAAATTTCTCATGTTGGTTCAGCAGGTAGATGGAACCTCAAGAAAAAAAAATATAGCTCCAGTATTACAAGGGCTTAAATATTGGTACTGTTTCTACTTAGTTCTCAGTGACTTCACTTTAGTCCAAGTTGAAACATTTTCAAAACTAGCACTGGTTGCATGTTTTCTACAGAGACAATCAATATAGAATTTGTAGATGTGAACTCAGTTTGTCTTTGAACAAAAGGGGTATAATTTTCTTCACCCAAACTTAGATTTGCATATTGTAAACATTTCCTTGTGTCTTGCTTTTAATTCTCAGATCTTTAGGATTTTTTCCATTATTTAATTCTTAGGAAAATCATGTTATTTTTATCTTAGGGTTCTTAAGATATAGTCAACACATATTTATTGAATTTTCGTCATGTTCAAGGCATATGGAGTAGAGAAAGGTATAATTTTTTCTTTCTTTCTTTCCTCTTCCTTCCCTTCCTTCCTTCTTTCTTTCCTTCTTCCTTCCTTCCTTCCTCCCTCCATCCTTTCTTTCTTTCTTTCTTTCTTTCTTTCTTTCTTTCTTTCTTTCTTTCTTTCTTTCTTTCTTTCTCTCTCTCCCTCTCTCTCTCTCTTTCTTTCTCTCTTTCTTTCTTTCTTTCTTTCTTTCTTTCTTTCTTTCTTTCTTTCTTTCTTTCTTTCTTTCTTTCTTTCTTTCTTTCTTTCTTTTGTAGCAGGGATTGAACTCAGGACCTTGCACTTACAAGGCAGGCAGTGGCACCACTGAGCTAAATCCCCAGCCACAACAAGATATAATTCTTGCACTGAAAAGAATAATGATTGATATGATCTTTTATCAAAATGTAACAGATTATGTTTTCTTAATATATTCTTATAATTTAAAAAAATATCATTATATTGAGATTTTTTTTTTTTTTTTTGTACCGGGGATCAGACTTGAGACCTTGCACTTGCAAGGCAGGCTCTGGAACCACTGAGCTAAATCTCCGGCCCACTGTATTGAGATTTTAAGGGAAGAAGAAAATATATTTAGTTTTCCCTTGCTGTTTACCTTTTGAAAAAGATTCTTGGAATTGTAATTTGGGGACTACCACAGTTATAGTATTATTAATATGTATTTTGAATGACTGTTGCATTTGCTAACTTCAGTTCAGTTTTTAAAAATAAGATCTTAGAATTTTTCTGCATACTCTAAAGTGTTTTGTTTAAAGTATGTACGTCAATTTCTCTCTCTGTAAATAAAAAATTGTTAGCTGACCATGTGGTGCATACTTATAATCTCAGCCCTCTGGAAGGTTGAGGTAGGAAGATGTTAATTTGAGACCAACCTGGGCAACTTAGCAATTTAAAGAGACCATGTCTCCTCCAAAAACAAGAAAAAGAAAAAGAAAAAAGAAGCTGAGTATGTGGCTCAGGGCCCTGGGTTCAATTTCTAGTACAGCCAAGAAAAGAAAAACAATTACGTAACAGTATTCTCTTAAAAGAGGCTTTGTGTTGCTTAATTTAGCTAGAAGCATGTTCATTTTTGTAAAATCCAACTAACAAAGCCTGAGTTAAAGTTAGGACCTATACCAAATATGAAGGCAAAACATTTTGCCTTTATTTAAAAGCCTTATGTTTGGTCTTAATGTTAATATTGAACTTATTATAGCATTAAGCATGTTTTTATACTCATCAAAGTTTATTAAGTGATGCTAAGAATAATTACTATTTACCTCTCTTATAAGAAGTTGGTTGTTGTTTTATTTTCCAACAAATTTGACCAGTGAAAATAGCTGTTTTAGATAAAATGTTGACAGTCATACCAATATTTTCTCTATAAAAATTGCAGTTTTTCTTGAATTGATTATGAATTTTTTCTTATTTTTAATATGTAAATACAGACATATGATTCAGTTTTTAAGTTCTGCAATTGTTAATGAAAGTATAAAGTGTTTATATTGATATGATAGGTCCTTTTAAATTGTGGTTATCTATTAGGTTTTGCATTATTTAGCTATTTCTCAAAATAAGTATTTGGATTCCAAAGTAAGTTCCTTTATAATTTATTATTATTATTGTTATTGTTGTTGTTGTTATTTGCAGTGCTAGGGATTGAACTCTGGGCCTTGTGCAGGCTGGGTAAACACTTTATAGCTGAGCTAAACACCCAGCCCTAGTTAATTTTTTGAGAGAAATGTTTTATAAGATTTATATTTATAAAGAGGGAAACATGTCAGTAATACCTGTAGCAGGTTACTGTGGAGTTAAACATACTACTAGAGTTATCCTTGATGCCACTCTAAGTTTATAAAGGAAGTTTCTTGAACTGGCTAAGGTTTAGTGATCTGAGGGAATACGAGAGTGGTATTGTGGAATTTTGAAAGCCACATGCCAAATGATGTCTATGACAAAGCCCAAAGTCACTAAGATTCTATTTGTATTTTAGTTCTATGATGAGGTTCAAACATATTTTGAGTTTTGATGTATAACTTTAAAATTCTGAAACTCTTGCATTTTCTAGCAGGGAATTAGCTGAAGGCAAGATTTTTATATACAGTATGTATGTACAGTATCAAGACTTTTGCTCTTACATAAGCTTGGTTAATTATTTTTCCTATATAAGAGAAATATAAAACCCTTACCTTATGAATTTTTCTTTTATATACATAGTGAAGCCCTATTATGATCATTGTATGTTATTCAGATTTTATATATTAGTCAATCCATTACTGTAAAAGATAAAATTCCCATCTTACTAATAAAGAGTTTGAATCTCAGCCATGGTTAAGTAATTCGCTCAAGCCATGTAGCTCGTGAGTGGCAGAGCATGGATTTCCACTGAAATACAACACTCTGGAGCCCCTTCTTGGTTTACGCTGCTGTCATTGTTCCTTACCAAGTCACTCACTGCGCTATCTTTTTAAAATGGGTAAACCCTACCCTCACAGGTACAAATAGTGCATAAAGCAGCTCTCTTGTAAAGCCAAGAAACATTTGTATAACTTCATGTTATTTTTATATACTAGTATCTATAGAATGATAACATCTTCCAGGGTTTGATTATGTGACATGTGTCTCAATGGTATTGTGTACAATGAAGGAAAAATCATGTCTATAATATAGAGTTCTTTTGGCACCAGTTTGGCTTAGCTATTAAATAGCACATGTGATATCAGATTGTAAAATGAATAGCAAGACATTTTAAAATTTCTGATTCCTAATCTTAGGTCGGGATATTTTTGGTTTTAGTGACTTTTCAGGAGGGAAAACATGGTTTCTGTTAGCAGGTGTGTTATTTTTCTAGGGCTGTGATAACAAAATACTACAAACTGGGTGGCTTTTTAAACAAGAGAATTTTATTATGTCACAGTTTTAGAGGCCAACAATCCAACATGGAAGTGCCGGCAGGGTTGGCTTCTTCTCAGGGATGAGAAGGAGAATCTCCTAGCGGCTGAAGGTGTGTCGGCCATCCTGGGTGTGATTTGGCTTGCAGATGCACCACTAATCTCTGCTTTCTTTTCCTCACGATGTCCTCTTTTGGGTGCATGCCTGTCTCTGTGTCCAGCTTTCCCTACTTATGAGTTCACCCGTCATATTACATTAGTATCCACCTTAGTGACTTCATTTTAACCCGGTCATTGGCAGAGACCCTATGTCCAAGTATGGTTCCAGTCACAGGAGCTAGAGTTAGGGTGTCAGGATCTTTTGCGGGGATACAATTCAACCTACAACAAAAGGCTCTATTTCTGAGATAGCATATTTGAAATCTCTTTAGTCGTGGCTACAGACATAAATTTGAAGTTTATCAACACTTTGGTAAAATTATATGAATGTGTGTCCATACATAAGTCATGTACGAATATTTGTTTTGGAATAGGACTGATTTTGTGCTTGTTTATTCTTATAAAAATTGTAGGTTGAACAAACTGGGTAACTGTTGAGAATAGTTTTTAATAAATTATGATTAAATATCAAAAGATGTGGGATAGGTAAGGTCATTGTAGCTGGTAGCATGATGAAGTTGGGATTTCCATAGGCATTTGGGCCAAGAAGATGCTGTAGGGGAAGGTGGAACATGTTAAGGCCCTGATATAGGAATAATTATGCTGTGCATGTTGTTCTGTGGTGGTGAAGTGAGGCTTTACGGCCAATTATGTTGTCAAGGACTCCTGGCTCAGGCACTTTCAAAGAGTTAAAGCCAGTTTTAACTGTTAAACTCCAAGACATTGCTGTAAGATTTATTTTTAATTGTATTCTGTAGATATCTGGAAAATATCAATAACAAGAAAAACATGACCCCTAGCCTTACTCCTCAGAGCCAGTCATTATTACTACAGTATTTTGGCATCTTGGTATAATGCCTGTCAAGTTCCTGCTACGTTTTCCATTGAGTTTATTTCACATGGACGGTTTTAGAAAATAAATTCAAACCCTTAATATCCTCCCAATGTGTATCGGAATTTGAAACCCACCAAGTAAAGGACCTGAGGCTTACTGGTGATGAGTTGAGTCACTGCATTTCTGTACAGTGTTAGGCCAGCTTTGACCTTGCGATTAAATCTTTTGCTTCGGCTCTTGCCCCCCAGCCGCCCTTTGGGGCCACAGCCAAGATCCTTTTCACGACCACGCCAGCCTCCTGGCTTAACTCTCTAGTAAGGAAAGAGCTCCAGCTTTGTTTGTATCAGGCACTCTGTAATCTTTCTCTCGCCCCTTTCTTTTCGTCTTCTGCTTTCCCCCAAACTGCTTGCAGTTTCCAGGATATTGTGTACCCCTTTGCATCTCCATAATTTTTCATTTCTTCCCTCCACTAAGAATTCCCTTTGTCTTCTTGTCCCTTTTGTCAGCAATTACTCTTCCCACCGCACATCCAGGTCTTCACACCAAGCTACATCCCCAACCCTTCTTCTAATTTTTCTGTTGAGACAAGGTCTTGCTAAGTTGCCCATGCTGGGTTTGAACTCACAACTCTCCTGCCTCAGCTTCCCAGAGAGCTGGGATTACAGGCATGTGCCACTGCACATTATTCTTTAGCACACTTATCGGAAATGACATTTCCTCTTGGTAGGCTTTATTCTAAGCATATTTTTCTTTCCTTTTAGTATATGTTGCACTTTCCATAAAACTTGTTATAGAACTGATTACAGGATATCGTAGAGGCCAGTTTTTGTCTTTTTCTTTCTTACTAGACTGCCATTTAAGTGTGTTGCTAGGCATCCTAGACATTGGAAATCAAAATGAAGAGGAACTTTAAGAATTTATAGCCTAGTGGAGGTCTTGTAGATTTAGTAAGTGGGTGGGCGAAGGTGGTAGGGAACTCATATGACAAAGATCTATTATGGGAATATACCAGAATGACCCATTAGAGTGGAATCATGACTGGCAGCGTTTGTGCAGTGCTTCAAAGTTAACCAAGTGTGTTTGTTTACAGGTGGCAGTAGACCTGAATCACAGCTTGTGGCAGATGTTCTCAGTAGTTCTGTTGAAATTTCCCGATCTCTATCTGCACGAGGGGGCTCAGAGCTTCACCTGGGTGGTACCTGTCATCCTTGGTATGAGGCTCTCCTTCTCCACCTCACCCTTCCTGTTCTAGAACAGTGGCTGGGTTAGAATTTAGCTGTTTGTTTTTATAAATAATTCTGGAGAACGGAAAGAAAAATGTTTCAGTAATTTCAATACCATGACTTACTGGAGCTTGTGTATTATGCCTCATTATTTTTATAACTCTTCATGGAAACTTCAAATAATTCTTCGCTTATTATAGGGACTTAGCATTGTGATTGTGTTTGAATTTTATTCAGTCATTAACTGCTTCTACTGATTTTGAACAGTTTTCATCTAATTTATTCTCTCAAATAATAAAGAGACTCCTAACATTAATTTTACTGATAAACAATGTATAACAGTAATATTTAATTGGCTTTTTAACTCCCATGAAAGAGATTCAACCAGAAATGAATATAATTTCATATCAATAATCAGTAGAAATATTTTATCACAAAATCACTGTTTTAACAAGAATGTACACTGTAGCTAGTAACTGAAGTATTTTTTCTTCATATAAAGTACGAGTATTTTTCAGAATTCTGGGAAATGTCAAAGTAATTTTGGCTGTAGTCATACTGCATTTAATGCTATTGAGAATATTGCTAACATTAACAAAAATATTCTGTAATTTCCTCAGTTATTGCTACTGGTGATGAGGGATATAAACTTGGCATGCTTTCATGCTTTGCGCATTATTACTATACACTTCTGATTTCACATGTCAGAAACAATCTTTATTTTTGTTAAGACAGTTGAGAACATTTTTAGTTAGGGGTAAAGGTCATGCTCTGATTACTTGTACATCAGTGATATAGAGAATACACTGAATGCATGCGAGTAAAAGCATATAGAACTTTTAATATAAGTATTACACAGTATTTGCATGTTTTTTGAGGTTTTTATTTTCATTTTTTAATTTAATCAGCATACAGTGGTTTGGGGCCAAAGACAGGTTTTATTTCTGTATTGATTATTTTATTTTGTGATTTTCTGTGACCACTGGTAACACTTATCTTGCAGATGTAAGCTGTTGTTCACCAGGGAGCTTTGGCAAGAGAATTGGCTGGATCAACAAGTCTATCTTCACCACAGAAAAACAATTTGAAGCTCATCTTTATTGATGGTAGGTCGTGTCATCTTCATACCTGAGTGATTGTATTATTATTTTATGTTTGTAATGTTATGAAACAACAATTGGTTTAAATTTTGTTTTATGAGACATTACTGAGATGTTGAATTATGATGTTTCACTATTGGAGTCTAAAGAATAGCACAGAAGTCAGCCTAACAATGAAAAAGAATGGAAGTAATGACTTGTTGTTTCTGAATATACTTAAAAGCAGGCGTTTTTTTGAGATGGGGTCTCACTATGTTGCCCAGATTGGTCTCAAACTCCCGGGCTCCAGCAATTTTCCTGCTTCAGCCTCCTGAGTTCCCAGTTTATAGATGCATGCCACCATCCAAGCTAAGAACCGTTCCATATAATGCATGCTAGCTGACTGATAATTCATAACACTTATTTGAATGCATATTAACTAGGAAAGAATCACAAATTGATTACATATGTTGCACACTTTTTTCAGAATTTTCAGGATGAGTCGAATATCATGCACAGATTGTCTTCCATTCTCAGATAAAATCCTTTGGTAATTCAACTGGCATCCATTCATGATGCTTGTCATAGGCTGCTGTTACAGAAATATAGTGGGTGACTATATGTTTAATACTATTATAAGAATCAGTAGTGTATTTACATAGCAATTTGTAGTTCATGCAAATATTTTTAATAATCATAGTTTCATTTTGCTGTATTAATTACATTTGTGATTTGACCAAGTCTTTCTTACTTAACCATGAAGTATGTGTAGGTATGTGTGTATATGTGTGACTATATATGAGTAACTTAATACAAGTACTAATGTTGCTTTTGTCCTCTTTATACTAGTTGCTTTCGCTTGATTCTTCAGATTACAAAGTAAATTTTCTTTATAGTCTTGCTTTGCTAGTGTTCTATTTCTTTTCCAACATAAATTTTATTGTGTATATTCAAGGTTTACATCATGACATTATGAGGTTCATATAGATAATAAAATGTTTACTACAGTGAAGTACATTAGTATATATATGTAGTCACAAAATTACTTTTGTGTTACAAGAATAGCTAAAATCTGTTTATATAACATAAATCTGAAACACAATACACTTTTATTAACTATAGTCTTCGTGCTGTATGTTAGGTCTTTACCTATATATCTGCTACATTACATCCTATGACACCTTTCCATTCCCTTTCCCCAACACCCATTATCAGTCTTATTCTCTAACTCTGTATATTTGACATTAATAAAACATTCCCCACGTATGGGAAATCATGCTCTATTTCCTTCTGGGCCTGCATGTTGGCTATTGTGAACAACAATAATGTAATGTTCATGGGATTATAGGTATCTTTATGAGGTGGTGTTTCATTGACTTTGGGTACATACCCAGAAAGAGGTTTTCTGAATTGTATATAGCTCTTTTAAATTGCTTTAGAAAGTTCCACAGTTTTCCATAATAATTATTCATTTCTTCATTTTAAAAATAGTTATTATGTTTTAGTTTTTCTTCTTCAGTAGTATAAATAAATCTTGAGGTCAAAGATTAGTAGAACTGATGTTCACTGAAGTCCAACCTCCTTTTAGATATGAAGATGTACATGTGGATATTATATGATTATAACCAGCCTAACAATCTATACTAAATGTTTCTGAAGAGGCCATGAAGTGAAAAAAGAATAATATGGAGAAAGGTTTTTGAAAAAAATTTCTATTTGGAGAAAAGTTTGTGATTGAATAAATTTCTTTTCTTCACAAAAGGATTTCAGTATAACAATTACAAACATACATGCTCCAAACACCAGCACACCTAGCTTTACAAAACAAACACTACTGTTCATAAAAGATCAGATAAACACTGACACAGTTATAATGGGGGACCTCAATATCCCATTGTCACAAAATACACAAATCAGGTAGACAAAAAAAAATCAACAAAGAAATATCAGAGTTGAACCAAACCTTTGAATAAATGGATTTGAGAAACTGAAAATATAAATAAAGAGCCAAATAAAAGGTAGTGGGAAATGATGAGACAGGTCTTTTGCAAAAGGGAAGAGGGCCAAGGGAAGGAGGGAGGGGAAAGGGAGGAGAAGGGAAAGGGATAAGAAAGAATTAAGTTGTGTCATGTGGAGGTACCAACAACTCATGAGGACTGTAATCATTATGTCCTGCAAATATGTCCTAATAAAAAAAGTATTTCGGTATTTCCATAGTAAGATAGGAAGGACTCTCTTGTGTTTGTAATTGTTAAGTATAACTAGATACATTTTTCAAAATATTGTTCCTTAAAAGCACTATTTTTAGGTGATTTGACTCAGTATTATTATTATCATCATCATTTCCCAAATGACTCTGCTCCAAACCTTTTCAGTGGTACTAGGCTTTGATAATATTAGATAATATTTCTATAATATTATAATGCAAGTAATCAGAAAATATTTAATGTATAATTTTGAGTTTATAGTACTAGCATAATTTTACTATATTATGGTAATAAAATTCTATTATTGAGTAATATTTGCTCAGTTTTATTCTAAGTACTATCATATAATATAATATAATGTAGGAATAATTACCTAATGTTTATAGTTGAGGAAACTAAGACTTACTGAGTTCAATTACATAAGGTCAGTAGCTAACTTAGAATTCAAACTGAACTATGAACCTCTAAGCTCCTGCTTATATATGCTGTGTTGTGCTGCATGAAATTCTTTTACCCTCAGGTCTGGGGATCGAACCCAGGACCTTGTGCATGCTAGGCAAGTACACTACTGCTGATCTACACTGCCAGCTCACTTGAAACTTTTTGTATGTGACTACAGATGGGCCATTTCACTCTTGAAGCCTAGTCTAGCTAGTTCAAAATGACCTTGTTGGGCCAGGGATTTAGCTCAGTGGTTCCACCGCCTGCCTTGCAAGCAGAAAGTCCCAAGTATGATCCCCGGTACCAAAAAAAAAATGACTTTGTCTATAAACCTTTTGATTGTGGTATACCAAAAGATGTCCAAGCCAAAATATTTGCTTTTTTGACATTGTGTTGACATAACTTTTGACAGCCTTTTGTTATATTATGTGCTAAAAGTATTGTTGTGTATGTATACATGTGCACATGTCACACAGATGAATTCTTTAAGTAGAATCTTGGTGGTGCTTCTTTAGGAAATTTAGCTGGTGTATTTTGAGTGTCTGCTCTACTCTTGAGGTAGTAGAATTGCTGTGTGATTCTTGTTTGCTAGAGGCTGAGATCTTGGTTCTAGGGTAGTATTTACATATAAACATTAAATATGTCATCTGAAATAGTAGTATTAGTTGTCTAACAAAATGTGAAACATTACTTTGACTAGTGTTGAGGAAAACCAAATGTATCAATATTTTGACTTTAAAAAGCCTATGTTTCTGTGATTTTTATATTCAAAATCCTTTAATGATTTCCCTTGTTTATAAAATATAGATATTATTGTGCTTAGCCTACACACAAGGTCTTCTATTATTGGGCCATTGTAGACAGCTTCAGACTTACTCTGGCACCCAACATCAGAGATATTCCTTACATATAAATTCCCTTTAAACCAAATTGCTTGTAGTCTTGCTACCATGATAAACTGTTTGGCACTTTTGTCCTCATTTATATGTTCCTTCTGACCATTATGGTCTTTACTCTTTGCTCTCCTGGTAAGCACCAAGTTTTCATTTGAGATTCAGCTTTATTAACTCTTTGAAGCCTTTCTTGGCAACTGACCTTTATCACTGAGCCTTTCCAGTACATGAGTCTAATGTAGAACCTGTATCTTACTGTTTTTCTTTATTTGCATGCTTTTTTCTTACTAGTTCATAGATACTTTAAGGACAAATGCAGCTAGGTATGATGGTATGTGCCTGTAATCCCAGCACTCTGAGAGGCCGAGGGAGGCGAAGAGGAAGTCTAGCCCAGCTCGGGTGACTTAGTGACTTAGCAAAACTCTATCTCAAAATAAAAAATTAAAAATGGGCTGGGGATGTAGATCATTGAAGAGGCCTTGGGTTGAATCCCAGACTCCCTCCCCACAAAGTGAAAATACAAAGGCTGCATGTCTAAAACATTTTTGTGTCCCTAGTTTTGAGCATAATCCTTGGCTCCAGAGTGAGCACTTAATAAACACTTGTTGAATGAATGGTTAGTCTCTCTAGGAAAGAAAAGGTGATTTTTGGCAGTCGGTGTGGGAGTGGGGGTAAAGTGAATTCTGTGGTGGGGTACTTCGGTACTACCTGTGCAAAAGCCTATCTCTCCTGGGATTCACTACATTCATACTAGCTTCTTGGAGCCAATGTGCACCGTGTGTCCTTAGTTTTGTTACCTCGAACAACCAAATATTTGCTATGTGAAATTTCTTCACAAAATTTAGATAGTTGTTTTTTTCATAAATACTAGATTTTAGTAATGAATATAGTAGATCCTAACCTTTCCTTACTTGGTGCTATATAATCCATTTAATGCTGGGAAAAGATCCTTCTACATAAAAATTATATAAAGAAAATAAATGGATAAGCCTATTTGTTATCACATTGGAAGTTTCAGTAATTTAAAAACTTTAATTTTTATGCCACACAATCATGATTAGAGGCTTATTAGGATAAGTATTACTAGAATGACACATTTTTACATGTTTCAGTCATTTTACATTTTTCTTTTTTGGTACTGGGGTAGAACTTGGGTCCTTGTGCTTTCGAGGCAGGAGGTGGAACCACTGAGCCCAATCCCCGGCCCCATTTTACATTTTGTAAAACACTCATTTACTATATTTCCCCTTTAATAATATGCCAAGCTTTAGGTTGGTTTTAATATTTTGTCTGCTTATAGCTTACAGCGGTTAAATGTGGCTTCGCCATCAGGTTACACTGTAGTTTCATTGGAGGAAATACTATACAATGAAGATATTAAATGGAAGGTTAAGGTTTCTGATATCAACTAGACTCTGTTAAATGATTCTTTTGTTGTAGTTTGTATGGAAATTACTTAAGACTATATACTGAATTAAAATGAGCTATGTTGAATAGCATTTTGACTAAATAATTTATATAATATGGGAAGAGAGTTTGGTGATTAAAAGAAATACAATTTTCCTTGTTTAAGCTGTAATTAATAACACTTAATTTTGTTAAAAGACATTACATGCTCTGGTCATTCATTTCGTACATTCTTTATCTTATTTAATAGTCAAAAAGTTCTAAGTAAATATGGGTGATATAATTTGTGCTGCTGAGAAACAGTGATAAAACATGGCAATAAAAGTCACATAATGAAATAAGAATACTAAAAAAAGCCAAGGATTTTACTGTGGCCCATTACTCATTCAATTTCTGGCAGTCCTTATGATTACAAATCACTTGATTGACTAACTAGATATTTTCAAAGTGAGTTATGACCCAGGTTCATTTTTCCTGGTTGATAGTTGGTACATACTGTAACTCTTCCACTTTGTGATAGATCAGATTCTTGAACACTGCTAAGAAAAATAATCAACACTTTCAGGAAAACCAAGTTTCCTTTTCATAAAATGGAATGCAGTTGCTAACATTTTAACAACATGTTATCATTTCTGTCGTTGGATTCCAGTGTGGAATCCATAGCGATGACATTATTTTTCAGAGCAAAAAAATCCTTAGAATGAATTTCTGTCAGGCATAGAACTTGCATTGATATTGGCTCTATAGACTCTTTCAGAAGGTACTTGAGGCTAGATGATTAAAAGAAGCCCTATTGTCTTTCTTTAGTATTAAAAATATGTGATGAAGGACTTGTACATTTTAAGACATTTGTCTCTAAAAAATATAATTTTTCCTAAATGCCTTATTTATAATGAAGTCCTGATGTTGCAACTTAAAAATGTGGACCATTCTAATGGCTCCTAGTAGGATCTCCTTTTTGGGTAGAGAAAAGGATCCATAGTGACCCAAATCGTGAGTCTTTCTGTTTGTAAAACTGAGTCACAGGGCCAACTTTGTTTTCAAATGTGTCCCTACTCCCTTTTGGCTAAATAAGATTTCTCCCTGTGCCACTGTAACTGAGGGACAGAAAGTTCTTTTAGAGCAATTACATTTTCTCTAATCTTATCCACCCAAGCAACTGAAAACAAAATAGATTCACAGGCTCTAAATTATCAACAAAATTTTGGGGCTCTAGATGTAGCTCAGTGGAGGGGTACTAACGTGTGTGTGAAGCCTTGGATTCAAAAATTAGCAGCAGCAGCAGCAGCACCACCACCAAACAAACAAACAAACAACAAAAACAACGACAACAAAAAACTCACTTTTTTGTGTGTGTCATAGCTAAGATTTCTTTGATTTACTAAGTTAGAGAATTTTGCCTGTGTTTTGTTTTGAAACATTTGTTGTTTTAAGTCTTTGATCCACTCTTTGTTAATTTTTGTATGTGATGTGAAATAACGGTCTGACTTTTGTCTTCTGGCATGTGGGTATCCAATTTTCTTAAAAGCGTTTATTAGAAGTCTATCCTTTCTCCCGTGAATTTCCTTGGTAACTTTGTGGAAAGTGAGCTGACCCCAGTGTAAGGGTTTATTTCTGGACTCGCAGTTGTATTTCAGCGATCTGTATGTCTGTCTGACAATACTTCATTGTGTTGATAACTGCAGCTTTATATTAAGTTCTGAAATTGGGATGTGTAAGTTTGAAATTGGGAAACAATATATTTCGTTATTTTTTAAAAAACTACTTTGTCATTTTAGGTGTTTTGCAATTCCACAGAAATTTTGGTATCGACTTGTCAAATTCTGCCAAAAGTCTGCCGAGATTTTGGTAGAATCAATGAACCAATCAGGGAAAGTACGCTTCATACAGTATCAGCCTACTCCTCCATGAACTTGGTGTCTGTTTTTCTTTTGAAGGTAATCTGTCTTTATTCCATCCCTATTGTTGCTTTTAAAAATTTTCTCCTTGTTTTCGGTTTTAAACAGGTTTATGATTATGTCTTTGGGTATAGATAACCTTATATTTATACTGCTTGGAAATTTGATGCTTCTTGAAAATGTGAATGAGTATCTTTCATCAGTTCTGGGAATTTTATTTCTTCAAATATCATTTTTATTGAATGTAAAATATTATTAATTGTCAGATGTGCTGTTTGCACTATTTACATACCACTACATGTCTTAATAATATTACTATGGATATTATTATTGTTTCTTTGTGGGTGTGTGTGTGTCTGTGGTTGCTGGGATTGAACCCAGGGCCTTCAGCTACCACTCTATATACACCTCTAACCCAGAAATGGTACTGTATAATATATGAATTTGTTGCGAATTTGGTAAATAAGTCATCAGTTGCATTGCTTGACACATAATCTTTTATATGTATCTCTATAGACAGAATAGCATAGCCAGGGATTTAACTCAATGGCACCACGCCTGCCTCGAAAGCACAAGGTCCTGAGTTCAATCCCTGGTACTGGGGGGGCGGGGGGAAAGAAAGAATAGCATAATTTCTTTTTGTCCTTAGGTCCTGTAAGAACTTAGTTGTTTGCTTTGCAAGAATCTAATGATCACTCAATTGTGCCCATTATTGCAATTATTTATTATTGCTTCACTAATGTCAGACTGTGTGCCACTTTTAACAAACTTTCCTGGAGTATAGTACACATCACAATAACTACTGTGGTTTGAATGGGTCCCCCAGAGTTCATGAATTGGAGACTTAATCCCCAAGGCAGCAGTGCTGAGAGTGGAACCCATAAAACGTGATGAGGTCACAAGGGTTCTGCTGTCACGAATGGATTAATGTCATTGGCTTGGGCATGGGTTAGTTATTGAGAGACTGGGCCTTTTACCCAGGCGAGTCCACCCTGTCTTTCTCTCTTGCTGTCTTCCCTTTCCACTTACTGCCTTGGGGTGACACAGCAAGAAGACTTTTACCAGATGCAGGACTCTGGGCCTTGGACTTCCCAGCCTACAAAACTGCAAAAAAAAAAAATTTATTTTCTTTATAAATTACCTGGTCAGTGGTGTTCCATTACAGTAACAAAGTGGATGAACACGTTAATTCTCAATGTTAATGCATAGTTTTAAAAGACATTTTAAACAATAATTAAACTCAACTTATCCATTACTGCCTGTGCATGTAACTCAGTTGAAATGAGGACAACATGAGTAGCACATAGCAATTTGACTGCTGCCTGGCCAACAGTAATTGTAGAAAACCACCAATTTGGAGATTCATCTTGATTTCAGAGATGTTAAAAAAAGCTTGTAGATTGCCATTGATAAACTCAGGGATTGCTTCTGAAAATATTCTTTTTTCCTCTTCTGCTGGAATAGAGTAAACATATATTAGATTTTCTCAACCTTCCTTGATTGTTTTCTGAATAGTTTCTTCTGATTTATGCTCTAATTCTTTCTTTTTCTGTGTCTGATTTTCTGTTAAAGCAATACACTGAGTTTAAACTTTAGTGATTGTATTTTTTTTTTGGTACCGGGGATTGAACTTGGGTCTTTGTGCTTGAGCAGCAGGCGGCGATACCACTGAGCTAAATCCCCGGCCCCTCATTTGGCTATTTTTCAGTGTGTTTTCACTTTTCATAGTTTTCTATCCCTGCAGATATTTTCAAATTACCATATATTTAAAAATACATAGTAAGCACAGTTTTATAATGTATACCTGATATCTCTAACATCTGAAGTCTTAACAGGTCTTTTTCAATTGTCTTTTATTTATGCAGATTTTTGCCCGTGATGTTTTTGCCATTATGCGCTGCAAGCACGTACACAGGAAGAAAAGCTTAGGGTTAGGGTTTCTTTTTTTTTTTGGTACCGGGGATCGAACTCGGGTCTTTGCGCTTGCCCAGCAGGCGAGGGTTATGGTTTCTATTGAGGGAGACCGAAAAAGCATGGCTTGACATGCTGTTCTTGGGAGGAAAAAGGTAATGAGAACTCATGAAATCCGACGGAGGTTCAGAAGAAGTGAGGGAGCCTCAGGTATTTTTGGTAGCCGTTTTCATCACCTGGGAAGAGCAAGGCTCAGAGGACAACACGAAAACCATGACTGGCATCCATCGCCCTCACCTCCCGTACTCCCTGGCTCAGCATGGTGAGCGACAAGAGGGTAAGAGCTGCTAAGTGTGCAGCTGGGCAGTTTGGGTGTTTATTCTTCAGTCAGAAATTAACTGAGGCACAAGATAGCACAGATCTGGGAGGTGGAGGGTGGAAAAGCCGCTGGACACCTTGGGGCTTGGGGGAGCCCACGCGGGAGAAAGGAGATGAGAGCTGATGTTAGAAAGCATTTTAAAGCATTTGTTTCAGAACTGTTAAGCTATTAAACCATTATCTCGGATGAAACTGTAAGTACTCATGTACTCGTACAACAAAATAGAGCAAGTGTTTTCTGAGACAGGTGTGCCCAGGTGTGTTACTTTTCTCTTGCTGCTGAGACAAAATACCAGACTTCCAAAGGTAAAGGGGGAGGGGCTTTATTTAGCTGACAGTTTGTAGAGGTTTCAGTCCCTAATCGGCTGGCTCCAAGGCAGGAATAGCAAACAGGCATCGCAGAGGAGAACAGCATGGCCCGTACAAGGTAGCAAAAAGCAGCGAGGGACCTTAACAGTGTCTCTCTGCTCCTTTTCTCTTACCCAGACTTCCGGGATTAGGGTGGTGCCAAACCAGTTACTCAGGTGTAGTGGTTTAGTAACCACATACCCTTAATCCTAGCATCACACATTCCAGATTTAGCCAGCTTTGAAACAGACTGCCTGAAGCTTTGGGGGGACATCTGGACACAAGCCACAACCCCAGGCCTTTCCCCAGAATCTCTCATTTTCAAAAATTGTTTGTAAAAGTTTGATTAGTGCATGTTTGCAGTATACAATGATTACATCTGTTGTGAAGAATTGGCACATGGATGTAACACAACTTAATTCCTTTTATGTTCCCTCCCCTCCTCTTCCTTCCCTCTCCCTCCGCCTCTTCGTCTCCTTCCCTCTTGCAAAAGATCTATCTTTCCGTTTCCTATCATTGTTTACTTTGCTTGTTACTTATACTTTGGGTTTCTCGTATCACAGAAACCATGCCATATTTAAATTTGTCTGACTTACTTCACTTAACATGTTCTCAAGGTGTATCCATTTTCTTATGAATGACTCAAATTTATCCTTTTTTATAGCAGAGTAGTACTCCATTGTATAGAAGATATCTAGAAGAGAAATAACTTCCCCAGAGTCTCTCTATTCAATTGTGCCACAATAGTTTTACTGTATTTTCCAGTGGGCAAAAAATGTCTATTTTTTGTGTTTCTAAATTCTTTAGAAAGGTAAATTTTCCTTTTTCTCAGCCTGCATGTTTTCAGATAGAATAAATTCTCGTTTTAGATTTTAGCACAAGTGTATCAAAACCATAAAAGGTCATTTTTGAGTTAAGTGTCTAAAGTCATGTTGAGATTCCTTCTATCTACTTACATTATAGAGGGAAAACAGATGGATTCAAAGCAAATTTTAGTGCTGGAATATCAGAAAGCAAGGAGATGTTGGCAATCAGACAGGATTTTGTGAGAATAGCCCTTTGAGCCCATTTGATAAAATACTGAAGTTGCAAAGAATGACAGGCTTTGCAAGCATATCTGAAGAATGAGGTGCACTCTTGAAATACAAAGGAAAAATAGAATCCAAACATATCTGTATGGAGAGTAGACCTCAGTGCTTTTCTTAAAGATCTTATTTATTTATTTATTTCTTTTTGGTAAGCGGGTTACAACACAAGGTATGTTCCTCCCTGTTCAAAAACGGGTTTCCCAAATTGATTTTTAATTTTCTTTTCCAAGGTACATTCACCCATATGTTTCCAAACATCCATTTTGCCTATTTATAAAATCTGTGACAAGAGCAATATATAATTTTTGAAATGATACCAGTGATGATTTAAAAACATTCAGAATAAATGACCACATAGAAATTTATTAAGTTAATTGACGTCCCTGAGTGCATTTGTGGTCATGATGCATATTCTAGGAACCAAGTGATCCTCTTGTTTTGATTGCACATGGTAGGCTTGCCAGAAAATCTCGTCATGGGCAAATCTACAAACGTCTCCTTGGGATTCTGTGATGCTGGCCTGCCTGTAAGTAAGTTGCTTTATTTTTTCTTCTCTGTCTCTTTCTATTCCTTATTTTTTAACAGGTTGATTCTGCTATATATTAATGTTATTTTAAAAGTTCAAATCATTTGAAAGTAGAAGGGAGAGTGTTGGAAAAGAGGAACAGACTCAGGGGAGGGGGAAGAAAGGGGAGAGAAGCCATGGGGGAAACAATCAAAATATGTTCCATGTGTGTACAAATATACTAAGAGGAAACCCACGCTGTAGGGATAATATACATCAGTACAAATAAAAATGAATGAACAAACGATGAACAAAGCAAAAAATGTCACGTTGTCATGTTGTATGCCGATCGTTTAGATTTTCTCTAATGTATTCTAGAAGGAAATTCTCTTAGGAATTCTGTTTCCATTTTAATTGTTTCCTTTGAAGCTCCTTTAAAAGAACAAATATTAAAATGTTTCTTAATATATCTATTTTCATATCACTTATTGTCCCCTCTTTGTCTTATATTTTTTACTTATTCCTCCATAAAAAGTATACCACAGATAGCCCAAAGAGAGGGTCTCTATCACAAATGGCAGCAAAAGGCCTTCATCATTTAATTGCTCTCTAATGAGTCTCTCAGTTAAAGGATGTCTTTCTGAAGTCTCTTGCTCTAGGAACCTATGAGTTAACTTTCCTTAACAGACTTCCTGTTCTTCACATGTCGTATTTAGTCTTTTAGAAAAGATTTTGCTTCCTAAAATTGCAAACTGCTTAACTCCTATAGGGGCCTATTTCAAAATCTGTGTTTTATGTCCAAAAGTTTTGGCTTTTTGACATACAGTGACAACAGAAGAACGAGAGGCGAATCCCACTTGGGAATAATCTTACATGTAATGCTCAATTTATTTTTGCCAAATTATTCCACTATTACATTGTTTTCTTTTAATGTTAAATTAAGGAAGATTGTTTTGTTTTGTGTGTGTGTGTTTTTTTTTTTTTTGGTATTGGGGATCGAACTCTGGACCTTGCGCTTGCAAGGCAGGCGCAGGAACCACTGAGGTAAATCCCTGGCCCGAAGACTTTGTTTTGTTATTTCTTGTATTGATCTTATTGGAAATTCTTCATTCTACTTGTTGAGTGAATAGTATTTTATCTTAGGAAGATCTTGTGTGAAATAAGAAGACTTATTCAGTAGGAAAAACACAGTATTTCATTAGAAGACCTAGATTGCTATCTTCACTGTGTTATTTCTTTATTCAAGTGACCTTGGACAAATCAGTTAACCTTTGCTTATCTTAGCTTTTTCATCTGTAAAATAGAAATGATAATATCACCTCACAGAGTAATTCTGAGACTCAAATGGGAGAATATTTGTGAAGGTGCTTTATAGACTGTAAAGGGTGTACAGTATTACACCCTTTTTTTTTGGTACCGGGGATCAAACTCGGGACCTTGCGCTTGTGAGGCAGGTGGTAGAACCACTGAGCTAAATCCCCAGCCCTCAGTATCACACTTCTAAGTGCTCACATGTTATTTTACTTGTATTCTTGGTAAGCTGTTTTTATAGACTATGTTTTGAGGGGTAGTAAAGTCAAGTCATATTGCTGCAGGTCAAATTCCTCCACTGCCCTTTACTAGAGGTGGGACCTCATCTTCCTTGACTTCACTTTCTTGTTCCATAAAATGAGAATGACAATAATGTATATCTCATTGGGTGGCTGTGAAGATTAAATCAGCTAATCCACGTGAGGCACTTCCAGCAGAGTCAGCACATCCGACAAATGTAATCCCTCACCACCACTGCCATCATCACAGTCCTCAGATTTGAAAAGGGAACTCATTTCCTACATTAAACATTCATATTTAGTATTTATCAAATTGTTTCAAAGCAATTAATTTAATTCTTCCTTAGTGGTGAATATTTATGTAAATGTAAAGATATAGTTCTAAATCAAGAAAATTCATGGGTTAGGCACAGAGCTCAATGGTAGAGTGCTTGCCTAGTGTGTGTGATGTTCTGGGTTTGATCCCAGCACTGCAAAACCAAAACCCCAAACCCAAAAACCCCTACTCATTCACATTGTACTTATTTCAAAAGATAGTTATTCTTGATAAGTTGTGTGCATATGGCATTTTGGCAAATTTAATTATGTGTTGAGTACAGTAAGGAAATTCAGAAAGTAACTCCTGAAAATAAGTCTTGAATAACAAATGACCTTTTGAAAAGTGATCATTCACTGTATTATTCATTTTAAGATACATTTTAACAGTTTAAAAAAGAAATATGGTTATACTTGTGCATATTCATAATTTGTGAGAATTAATTAATGAATCTATTTTAAAGGAATCACTAAAATGATCAAAGCAGCAGCCTTGGGGATTAGTTTAAACATGCCAGAGATAATGGATTTAATCAAGTACTTCTTCAGGTAAATGCCTAATGTAAGGTTCTGATTAAAACAAAGACTGGGGTTTTGCAAACGTGAATAAGTAAAAGATTGTATGATTTGTGCTGTATACTGATAAACTTTGAAAGATCTAGGGCATTGTAGCAGTTGTGATTAACTTTTAATATTCAGGTTAAAAATTAGTGCTTTTTCTCTCTTCAGTGCAAGCCTTGGCTTACCCAACTCTTAGTTCAAGTATGATTGCTTTCACATTTTTTGTGTTAATACTTTGGTGAAGTGCACAACATGAAAGTGAATTAAATGATTGATGATTGCCACATAATCCAACCCTGATTTCAGTAAGTCAAATGTTACAGTTTTGGCTTCACTACAAGCAGAGTCTGAGGCTCCTGGTTTCTGTGACAACTCAAGGTCAGGTGACCTGGCTGTGTCTTGCCAAGCTGTTCCTGTGGAATAAATGGGCTGTTTGTAAACAGGATGGCAGAGCGTTCTCTCACAAGATTTCAAGTTCACAAAGTGTGAGACAGCTGGGCAGAGGGTCAAAGGTGAAAGGTAACAAGCCATTTTGGGCCTGTTCTTTGTGGAGATTTTGGCTGCCTTTCAGACCGAGGTCTTGGAAATAGTTCACACAAAGGCCTTTTGCCAACAGACTACTGAGAGCTGGCTCAGGCAGGATTCTGTTGCAAAATCCTCTCTCTTTCTTTCTCTCTATGTATTAGTGTCTGAAACTTATAAAAATGCAAGGAGTTTTATGAACACTAAGCCTATAAATGAAACAACAAAATACATTTATGCGGTATATAAAATAAATTTAGAACAACTATTCCCTTTCAGGACAGAGGTCCAAAGTTTGAATTTGTTATAGTGAATTCTTGCAAAATTGATTGCAAAATACATGTTAGAAAAAAGTATATTAAAGTAACAAAGAAGATTGATAATATTGGCAAAAAACCCTTGGATCAACTTTAGGCTTTTGAAAGAGGCAGTATATTTCTATTCTACCTGAGTTGCCAGAGGCTCTTTATAAACTATCTGCTGAGATATTTTAATTAAGGAGGTCATCTACTAGTGTATGTTATAATAATGAGTTTAATATTTGTTTTATATTATGAGGATAAAAGATAAAATTAGGCTTCCTCAACATTTCTTGTCTTTCTTTAGACCTATTGTGGTTGGTATTCTTTCATTGAGTAGGAATTCATTTCAGGAGTAGAAAAAACAAAGCAAATGTCAGATTTCTGTTTTCTGACATTAGAGCTTGGCTTCCAGGGCCTTCTTTAGTTGCTTGGCTATTACCTTTGTTTGTCCTACTTGTTTGTTTTCTCTCTCCTATTTGTGCTACCACAGGGTTATGATGATCTTGTTCAGTTTGGGTATATTTTCATTCCTGGCTATTTAATATTTTGTTAATAAATATGTGGGGCATTGGAATTTTTTCGGCCCTGGGAAGCCAAGACTTTTGCACTGTGCTACATCCTGAGCTTGCTTTATTCATCTATTTATTTATTTATTTATTTATTTATTTATTTATTTACTGGATCTCACGAAGTTGCTAAAGTGTTCCAGCTGGGCTCAACTTGTGATCTTCCTGTCTCATGCTCCCAGAGGGCTGGGATTATAGGCTCTATGCCACTGCATTTGTCTTAGAAATTCTAAAAGTAGAAAATGATGAGGTGAAGGGCAATGAGAAGACAGTAAATGAACCATTCCCAAACAAGAAACACGAGTCATTTGCTACTTTAACTGTAAATATATTTCTTTGGGACGGCAGCAATTACAAAAAAACCACCCTTGTTAAATGGGAAAATTAAAACATGTCATTTGAAAATTTACTTCCTCAAAGTGGAACCAAAGCATGCAGTTTGAATCACAGCTGGTGAGACCTTGACTTTCATTATTTTTCTCTACTAATGAGAGTAAGCACGAGGACGACGGTATTTCCCAATGTGCTTCACAATGTCTGAACAACCACATTCGTTTTGACTTTTAAACAGAATTTTCTGGTAATATCTTAGGGATAGGTGATCTAGTCTTTATTAACTTTCTCCATTAAACTCTTTTTTTTTTTTTTTTGGTACCAGGGATCGAACTCAGGTCCTTGCGCTTGCAAGGCAAGTGGTGGCACCACTGAGCTAAATCCCCGGCCCTCTCCATTAAACTCTTAAGGAAAAGGATTTCTTTGTTTTCTTTGTTTCTTTTTTTTTTTTTGCACTTTATTAAATTCTTTTATTGGTACATTGTAGGTATACAACACAATTACATTTCTCATTGGGAATTGTACCTTTACATAATCCATCTTGGTTCTTATTTTTTCCCCATTCCTAGCCCTCCCTTCACCCCCACCACCCTTCCCTATTTACAAAGACTTTATTTCCATTTTTCCATTTCTCATCATTTTTCCTTTCCCCTGCCTCTCCCACTACCCCTACACCTTTGGACCTTTAAAGAAAAGGATTTCCACGAAGCTTGGGCAGTCATTTGCCATTAATTTTTCTCTTAAACTTTTGATGCCATCGACACTGCTGCTGTATGAAATATTATATATGTCTTGGTAAACAGGGTTCTTTCTGTTTTTTCTTTATACACATAAGTTCCTTTTCCTTCATTTATCGCCTTCCAACTTACTAGAATGTGTTTGACAATTAGAAAATGGCAAATTTTATGATCATATATTTTAAGTTTGAGTATTTACTTCCTTTTCTGGTGTAAAAATTCTCAAAGAAAAAACTTGAATGAAAGTTTACTACTTAAAAAAAATTAAGAGACTTAACCTTGTGCAAGCACCAAACTTCTTTAAATCTGTTCTCTTTTATATTAGTTTTAGAATAGGACTTTAAGTTTCTGTCAGCTCCAAACTATCATGCATCTGACAAATCATGCTTCCAGCACTACAGAACTCTGCTATCAAATTCACTGCTTCCATCATTTTTTCTCAGTGAATGCAATGTTAGAAAGTAAATCAGGACTGTGAGGCATGATGCGGGTCATTAATCCATTTTAAGAGGGGGCAGTGAACTCTGCCCCTTCCCCACTGTTTCTCTTTGCCACTCTTCTTCCTAGTGAAGTCATTCTTGGGCTTGCTGTTGCCTCTTGGACGGGAGGCAAAGACTAAGCCGATAAGCCTGAAAAGTTAAGCCTCTCTCCAGCCTAAAGGGGGCAGCCAGAGGGCCCTTGGTGGAAACAGACTCAGGCTGCTGGCACAGAAATCTTTGGTTGAAATGACCATTTAAAACCCTCAAGTTTTGGGTGACAGGCAGGCTGTCTACTCTGAAACTAATGCATATTTCTGAGTGAGTCTGAGGGGGTCATAGAGGCAAGACCTTTGGGTCTGTATTTAGTCCTTTACCCTTTCCTTTCTGGCCTTATTCCCCTTCTCTGCTCCTGGTTGCCTTGAAGTGAGCCACTTTGCTCTTCCATACCCTTCTTCCATGATATTCCTGCCTTACAGATAGCTGACCATGGACTGAACCCTTTGAAACTGTGAGCCAAGTGAAATCTGCTGAGTTTCATATGTTGAATATTTTGTACCAGCAAAGAAAAAGTTGACTAATAAAACCATTTACCAACTTTCGTTTGCATTATTGAGAAACAAATATTTTTTAATTGATAATGCAAAATAGGAAGAAAAGGTCCAAAGGGGTAGGGGTAGTGGGAGGGGCAGGGGAAAGGAAAGAAGGGAAAGGAAAAATGATGAGAAATGGAAAAAATGGAAATAAAGCCTTTGTAAATAGGGAAGGGTGGAGGGGGTGAAGGGAGGGCTAGGAATGGGAAACAATAAGAACCAAGATGCATCATGTAAAGGTGCAATTCCCAATGAGAAATGTAATTGTGTTGTATACCTACAATGTACCAATAAAAGAATTTAACAAAAAAAAAGGAAAAAAAATAAATATTTTTTAACATAACTAATCCAGGGTAGCCAGCAGGTATTTAAGATTACACATAATATGTATTCCTCCTCTTCCTTCTTTTCTTCCTCCTTCATTACCCACATTCTATTTTGAACTGCACTCAATCAAAAATAAGAATTATACTGTTCATTTTTACTAATAATTATAGTTTCTCTAAGAGAATGAATTAATTAAACCCTCATTCTTTAAATTCATAAACAGTATAGAGCATTGCAAATTCATGATTTGTTTCTCTTCAGAGAATCCAAAAGGTAACAGATTTATAAGTATTACCTCATCTGTTTATTGATAAATTATTGTGACATTTCATTTCCAAACATTTGATTTTTTAATTTTCACTCTTCATTTGGTCAAAGAAATATAAAACTCACAGCCTTTTTTTTTTCTAAGTTGGACCATGTAGAAGCTTTATTTTTATTGCCATAGAAGTAGAGTACTGTGTCTTTCTAGTATTGCAGCTCTGACCATCATCACCTTTTGCTCATTTAAACAATTCCCTCCATTTTGTAAGAGTAGAGAATTGTTTTAGATTCAGTGGTGTCTCCATCACATCTGGTGCTACTCTTGGGAGATGTTGTTGGAGTATATAGACTGAAAATCTGATCCTAGATTAAATACTTTTTTTTGTTACTGGGGATTGAACTTGGGACCTTGTGCTTGCAAGTCAGGTGGTGGAATCACTGAGCTAAATCCCCAGCCCTAGATTAAATACTTTAATCAGGTTAAAGTGTCCTTCATTCAGTATGATGAATGAAAGAGAACATTAATTCAATAAAATCAATAAAATCAATTTCCTTTGTTTGGTCTTCTTAAAATTTCATTAATTTTCATTAATTAAGTACTTTTTTGGAATTTTCCTTTGGATAATTGAGCATTGTCTCTGTGTGAAAATGAGACTAGAATTGATAGCTTTTTCAAGTGATTTTGGCATTCTTCAGGAAGAGCAGAATATGGAAGTTTTCATTAACAAAAAAGTGTAGAGTAACCCAAACAAATCTACTTCCAAGCTTTAAAGAAGCAAAACTAGACAATTAGACTTGATTAATGAAAGCTAAAATTTTAAACAGTTCTTAGTATTGAAAATTGGAAACTATTTTAATAATTTATAGCACAGTATTAAATAGGTTGGTCATATTTTTCTTTTTGGTCTATGTAGTTAACATGGCGTTTACTAGATTGATATATTGCTATGATAGTCAATGTGAATTGTTACTTTAAAACTCTATGATTCCAATAGTTGAGACTGGCTACAGTAATGCTTAATTTCTCTTTCCATAAATAGAAAAGATTTTTCAAAACTCTCCTGTGAGAAATTTCAGTTTTTACTGAGTCATCATAGATGAGTAATATTCCAGAAATTCTTTATCTTAGTTTAGACTTCTTAAATTTTATTTTGTCTAGTTTTTTCAAACACGGTATATTATATTTTAAATGTTATGTTGGACAAAATATGTAGTAGAAGTTGTTGCCTCAAGAATCATAATACTGTGGGTAAAATAATCAGCTTTGATATCAATCCACTTACAACCCAGTCCAATTTCTTTACTGCTATCGTCTTCCACTGGTGTGTAAGATGGTTTTACTGTCGTGTAAGATGATTTTGTTTTGTTTTTTACATACTATCAAAGATACTTTCAAAGTGGATATAAATTAATCTTGCTTGTCATATGATCAATGATCTCTAAATATTTGAGGAATAATGAACAATTTTACACAGATATAATTGTCACCATTTGAAAGATAAAGAAACTGAAGTACAGATAGAGACAGATGTATTGTCTCAGGACTAGAAAATGTGGGTTCACGTGCATTTTGAAATTGTTTTATCTTTGGAAAATCCATAGCCTTTTAGATTTTGCTTTCTCATATGAAAAGTGGAGATCTATTCCCCAGATGGTTATAGAGAGGAGTGAATGATGTCATCCATGTAAAAATGCTTTCCAACTGTAAGGTTGCATGCAAATATAAAGCTCGGGTTACAGTTTTCCACACTATTTGTTGTAAGGCTATCATTTCAATGACATTGGGAAAAGGGATTTCAGTGCCATTTCTGTTGTTTTCATACATTCTGGAGTCCAGAGATGCCACCAGATCTGCTTACTACTAGGTCTGAATTACATTACTAATACTTATTACATAAGCAGTTTTGCAAAAACCTTATTCTCGTGAGCCCAAACCTCAAAAGTCACTTTATGACCTTGAATGATAATTTCAAAATTGCAGGTTATGAATATTCTTTTCTTTCTTCCTCCCAGTTGAAATTTCTTCACACTTGTAAACTATGAAAAGAGGTATACAATAGGTCACTGAGAGGGTCTCATTCTTCCTGCTTTAACCTGGTTTTCCCCAGAATGTAGAATAAAAGTCTGGTGACTGGTTTATTTTACCTGTCTTGACTGGAAAGAAGAATATAAAGAAACTTGATTAGTTATGACATTTAAATTTTATGGCATGAATGTATGGCTGATATGTTATCTGATTATTATTGCCAATGACATTCTAAATCTGTAAGAAAAGTAAGTACGTAGTCCATCCTTTTTAAATTTGTTTCCCTTTCTGGGGAGGTCTTCAAGAATCTTCTGCAATTACATATATGGATTTTTTGGTTTTAAGTACCTAATACAGTATACATTGGAGTAATGAGTTTACACTGTGAAATTTATTACAAACTTACCGAAATTAAACCATCAGAGAAAGTGTGGAAATGGAAGCATGTAATCTTCGATGAAAAAAGTTTTGACTAGGATCACAGAGGACTAACAGGAGCTATCACAGGTGAATTTCTGATTTGGTGGTGGTTTTCTTTCAGGGAAAGTCTTCTGGGGAGAACTACTCTTTTCTTTGAACTAAGCTCTAGTTTCTCTGAAATCAGATTTTGTATTCCCAGAGCTCCACTCTATAATGCCAACACAAACATACTTCAGCAGCTGTAGAGCACTTTAAAGAGTTAGCAAGGAGGCATCAAGCAATTACTTATTCCAGTTTAGGACCCCAACCATGACTCAAAAAAAAAAAAGTTCTGGAAAATTTGGGATAAAAGGAATAAGACTGAATAAATATACTTTATAAAAAGTTCTTATAAAACAATGATGTGAATTAATAAAAACATTACATTTTACCAGTGAGAGGTTCAGGAAAATATTCCCAGTATATTCTTTTGTAACAAACTACATAATGGATTGTATTAACTGTGTAATTGAGTGTAGCCACAAGCAGGTTTATTGTCTAGTCCAGTGTAAGTGCCAGTCTGGTGATTTTCTTGTTGGCTAGGGCAATGCACAATGGAAGAAATGTAATAATTGTAAATCAAATAGTGAGGCCTCTGTTTTGATGACATGAAAGTCTCAGGTTATTCTGTCCTAGTTTCTAAACTTCCCAAAGGTGTACTGCTGGCTATCAAGCTCATTGTGGCTGCTACACATTTTCAGTATCTAACTTTACTATTAGTGGTGCAATGAAAAGATAAAGAGTCAGAACATCTGCATTATGATTTGGCCTCTGCTTATTCCTTTTGTGTCTTTGATGATTCATTTAACTTCTCTTGACTTTAGTGTCCTCATTTATAAAATAGGGCTAATAGTACTTACTCACATAACTCACAGGGTTGATGTGTAGCTTAAATGAGAATTTATGTAAAAATGCCTTGTCAATTATATAGTACTACTGAACAGACCACCTAAATACTTGATTTAGAATGATAAGTGATGTGAGGAATAACAGATGTAAGTTATTCATTATTATTTCTCTTTACCTAACATCAATATGACAGACACTGAGCATAATCTTTTTTTTTTTTTTTTGGTACCGGGGATTGAACTCGGGTCCTTTTGTTTGTAGAGCAGGCTGTGGAACCACTGAGCTAAATCTCCGGCCCTGAGCATAATCTTTTTTAGGTAGGGTGGAAATACCCAGAAAAGTTGTCTGCTTTGTCTATTATTAGTAGAGGATTAGAAAGAAGTTAAACATTGGATATAGATTTCAGCTCTTGTATTTCCATATATTTAAAACCTTTAGAATCTAGTTATCTTATTTTTTAATTTGCTATTTACCCTCCATGAAAATACTCTGTGTGGGTATGTGTGTGTGTGTGTGTGTGTGCATGTTTGTATGTCATAGGCATACATATACTGCATATCATATACATTTTGTCTGAGTGTAGAAAAATACCGCAATAGGCAAATGAGAGATTCTTCTGAACTGAAAACCTTATTCATTCACTGATTTTTTCTGCAGCTTTTTGTATCCGGCACAAAATAGTTGCCTTTGGTCTAATATTTGACCATATGAAGTAGGAAAACTTGGCCACTGGATAGTCGGATTCATGATTAATTTTTGTTCATATCATGAACCTTTTTAGAAGATCCTTAAAATCCTCACTGGATATAGCTATAGTTGGGGTTGTACTCTGTGTTCAGTTTATTAATTTAAATTTAATCATAGATTAAAAGGTAAAAGTGGTATACAAAAATATAAAAGTGATATATTTCTTGAACACACAGCTGTTTGTTGAAGAATTTTTTGGGGACATCATTTCCACTTAATTACCTACTTTTTGAGGTCCAATTTTTGTATAGCAGGCTGGAGAAACTTTCTAAAAGTAAAGTAAACGAAACAATCAGTGTTTGTGGTTAACATCATCCATTGATTAGCTTGTATTTACCACCTACTCTACACCAGACACTCTGCTAGAGAAAAGAGTAAAAAGAGATATGGTTCCTATCATTGATTATCATTAGTGGAGGAGACAGTAATTAGTCAGTAATTTCAAAATTAAGTTTAAAATGAATAAAGTCATAAGTAATAAGAGAAAGGAAGTAGTTTTGTAAGAACATACAATAATTGAGAGAAATAGAAAAAGTAATAGGCACATATCTGAATGATAAAAAAAACTGGGATGCTTAGTAATCAGTAACAAAATTATCACATGTATCTTTTTTTTACATTAATTTTATCAGTACACTTTAGGTATACAATACAGATACATTTCATCATTGGGAATTTGTACCTTTACATGATGTACCTTGGTTCTTATTTTTTCCCCCTTCCCCTGCCCTCCCTTCAACCCCTCCAACCCTCCTTATTTACCCAGACTTTGTTTCCATTTTTTCTTTTCTCATATTTTTTCCTTTCCCTTCTTTCCTTCCCCTACCCCTTCCCACTTCCCCTTCCCATTTAGACCTTTTCTTCCTATTTCATATTATCAATTATATATTTTGATCCTTGTTTACATTTTTAGTTTCTCACACTAGAGAAACTATTCGGTATTTACACATGTGTGTCCTATTTATTTCAATTAAGAGTATGGCCACAATGTGCATCCATTTAGCTATAAATGTCTCCAGTTTCTCATTCTTTATGGCTGAGTAGTACTCCATTTTAGAAAAAAACCACATTTTCTTTATCCAGTCTCCACTCGGTGGGTAATTGGGCTGTTTCCAAGCCTTAGCTATTACGAACTGTATCACAAGTATCTTATGTATCAGAGTTATAGTGGTAAGAGTTTTGATAACATTATGGGTGGCTGTAATTTTCCATTGGGGAGATAAACTTAACATTTTTTGACATAATAAGAATTATTTGAAATAGACCATGTAAATATGATTAAATATAAAAAGTGGGCCATCAGAGAAAATCCCTGCAGTTTCAGATGCTTAGTCAGTGTGATACGTCCATATGCAAGATTATTATCTTTTTACACATGCCATTTTTGTATAGTGGTGTTTCTTCCTCTTGAAAAGTAGGAAAATAAAACTTTGTAACAACTACTCATACTGTTATTTGAGCTGTAGCTCATACAAAATTAAAAAAACCTTTAAACAAGAATTTTTAATGATAAGGCGTGATAATATTTTTTCTCTTAATTTTTTCAGAAGCAAGCCCCAAATCTAACTTTAAAGTTCCTTAACATTAATTGATTGACATTAACTGGTTGGTGCCTAATTATACTGTTGTGTGGTGTTAGATCTGCTTCACCTAAGTGTTTGATTCAATGCATCGACAAGAATTGGCTCAACTACTGGTGAAATGTTTTCCTTGCTTAAGTGGAGTAAAATGCTATTGTTAGATGGCAAGTACAAACAATGTCAAAGTTTATACACAGTCAGCTTTACCCGAGTTCAGATTTATGGACGAAGTTGGCCAGACTTTATGATGGCTTCTCTCACTTTGTCACTTGTAGAGCTCCTGGAATAAATTTCATTTTTTTTTTTTGATACCGGGGATCAAACTCAGGACATTGCACTTTTGAGGCAGGTGCGGTGTCACTGAGCCAAATACCTGACCCTGAATTTCATTTTTTCTTTCTTTTTTTTTTTTAGTACTGGGGATTGAGCTTAGGACCTTGCTCTTGTGAGGCAGCTTCGGTGCCACTGAGCTAAATCCCGAGCTCTTCATTTTTTTAATGTTAAAAATCCTTTGGTGGGTTGAAAGGTGAAGGAAGAAAAATGAGTTGTATGTTTTAGTCATGACCATAGTGTAACATGTTAATATTTCCTTTATTAAAGAAAGGAAAGGGAAAATTATGAGAAAAGAAAAAAAAAGGAAACTAAGTCTATGTAAATACGGAAGGGCGAATAGGTAATGGGGAAAAAATAAGAACCAAGATACATCATGTACAAGTACAAGCACCCAGTGATAAATGTAAATGTATTGTATACCTAAAATGTACCAATAAAAGAACTTAAGAAAAAAAGAATATTTCCTTGTTGTTTAGTTATTTTCAATTTGGATTTATTAAAGAGTAACAATTTATTCCATGTTTAGTAGTTGGTATGGAATATGCAGGACTGGATGCTACTCAAAATACCACCTGGAAATACATGTTCAGCATCTGCTATCCAAAATGCTTAGGATCAGAAGTGTTTTGGATTTCGAACTTTTTTTTTTTTTGGAATATTTACATATATACAGTGAGATATTTTGGGAGAGGGGACCAAAGCTTAAACACAAAATTTATTTGTTTCATCTGCACTTTACATAGGTAGCCTGAAAATAATTTTATACAGTATCTTTAGTGCGCCTGTATTCTGACTGACCTGTCATATGAGGCTAGATGTGAGATTCTTCATTGTGACATCATGTCTATGCTCAAAATATTTGGAGTTTGAAGTGTTTTGGACTTTGGATTTTCAGATTAGAGGTGTTCACCTTGTACATTTTTTGACTTTCTCTCTCAGTCCTTCCACTTGTACCTTTAAGTAGCTCTGTGTCTAACATCCAGTAGTGTTATGCTGACATATAACAGAACATGAAAGATAAGATGAGTGTTTCCAACTACATTGTAATTGTATGCTGAAATACACTGTAATCCTATCCATCAACTCCTGGCTAATGGTGGCCTCCATGAAGCCAACTGTTGTAATTAGGATTAATGAAGCATGAAATGCTTTTTTCCCCTCTCTGAGTAAGTAATATTCTGTTCTCTTGTATTTTCTGAGCTTAAATTTTCCCCTTTGCTAAAAATAGTTCTTATTTTCAGGAAGACGAACACGGTCACAGCAAGTTGGAAAGTTAATCACAGGAGACATTTGTTCATGATAGTAGGGTTCTTCAGAGAAATAAAACCAATAGGATCTATCTGTCTCTTGATCTGTCTATCTGTGAAGGTATTTAATCTGAGGAATTAGCTAGGAGGCTCTATGGTCTGCCGCCTCCAATCTGGAGATCTAGGAAAGCGGGTGGTGTATTTGTACTCCTCATCTGAAGGCCTGGGAGACAGGGAGCTGATGGTGTAAATCTCAGTCGAATGGCAGAAGACACTGTCCTAGCTCGGTCAGATGGAGAGGAAGCAACTGTGACAAATTCCTCCTTCCCCTGCATTTTGTTCTACTCAGGCTCTCAGTAGACTGGGTGCTGCCCAGCCACACTGGGGAGGGCAATGTACTCTACAGAGTCCCCCGCTTCCAATGCTGATCTCATGGGGTCTCCTTCATGGATACACCCAGAAAGCAGTGTATAATCTGAGCAGCCTGTGGCCACTCAAGGAGACACATAAAATCATCCATCGCATTAATTTAAGTTCTATGTATGCTTTATACAGGCAATAGAGGTCAGGAATGTCTCCATGATTTTGCCATAAAATAAATGAGAGATAATTATTGTCATTTTCTGCCATTTGTACCACAACTCAAAATAACTTCACTCAGAGCCTCCCCATTTAATAAGCCATGCATGTCAGTCAGAATAAGTCATAAACAATCAGACTTCTTGCCTTTGAGCTGGACATCTTTGTCATGCTCTGAGGGATATAATTAAAATTGTGTGGACGAGTAGCAGAGAGAGATCCTATCCTTCCACATTCTTTGACTGGTGGTAACTTGGGGAGAAAACTGAATACATTGTGATCTCAGCCATAGCAAAGATCTAGTGTTAGAAATGGGAGCAGTTGCATTTGGCTTTCTTTTCAAGATCTTCAACACTTTTTTTTTTTGGTACCCGGGATTGAACTCTGGTCCTTGCACTTTCGAGGCAGGCGGCACAACCACTGAGCTAAATCCCTGGCCCTCTTCAACACTTTTGTAAAATGAACCATAAATACCACTAGGACTGTGTATACATTTTGGATTTTTGTCTGCACAAATATGCAACTTATATAAAGAGTCAATTTTCTACTGAGGGTCTTGGGATGTCCACAAGCTAACAGCTTGAGAATTTTAAATGTTGATTGTAAGGCCTATTAAAAATCACTACAACTTCGTAGGAAATCTCTCTGAAAAGAGAGCTTCTCTGAGAGCTGTGGGTCACTGGCTCATCATATAATTTACATCCTTCTTTCTTTGTCTGTCTTCTATGGACATCTGGTAGATTCAAGTACAGTAGTAAGGGAATTTGGATTCTTGGTGTGTAGATTTTTAACACTTTGATATAAAGGAATGATTGTTGTCAATAACTTATTAAGTATGTATTTGAAGAAAGAAATGACTCTCAATTAAAAACTGTAAACTTAAAAAATTTAAAAATATCCCCAGAGATTGTCTAGTTCAGTGTATACAAATGAAAGAAACTTCAGTAAATAGAACTCAGAAAGTTACCATGAACTGATACCAGAAAGTTAGTAGACACTTCCCTGACCCTGGTCCAGTGCTATTTTCAGTATTTTGATCTATTTTCAATAGTTCTAATTTAGCCATAAGATAAACTTATAGTTCTTTCCATTTGTAACATTTAGAATCTAAGTAAAATAATACACTGTTGAAATATGTTTGATGATCTTTGAAAATTAATTGTATAAAAATCACATAATTTAGGAACTCTACAAAAGTATTATGTTACTTTTTTTTTTTTTGCTGTGCTGTATGCTTTTCTCAAAGCTCTATATGTTTATCAAGACTACACAGAAGATAGTTGTTATCCTGTGGTAGTTCCACAGGTATGATAATGAATCAAATCCTGTTTACTGTCAAAAAAGTATTTAAGGGACCAAGAATTTAGCTCAGTGGCACTGCGCCTGCCTTGCAAGCACAAGGTCTTGAGTTTGATCCCCAGCACAGTGGGGTGGGGGAGATTTAAATATTTAAATGAGGAGATACTTCAAAGAAATTGAAAGGAAACATTTAATGTAGGACATACTAGAAAAACTAAAAGTTTTCAAACATATTGAAGAAGGAGACTAACCAATTTCAACAATTTTAACGTATTTTCTTTGAGTGCATTTTTGTTGTTGTAAAGAAATAAAAGTTCAAAGCTGGGTGTGGTGGTACATGCCTATAATCCCAGCACTTGGGAGGCTGAGGCAGGAGGATCCTTCCAGTGCAGAACCATTTTAGGCTACAGAGTGAGTTCAAGGCCAGCCTGAACTACATAGTGAGACCTTGACTCAAGAAAAAAAAAATTACCAAAAAACAAAACAACAAAACAAAACAAAAAAAGAAAAAAAAATCACAGAAACATTTCATTCTGGCCCACTTCACTTCTCCAGAGGTAACCACCATCCTAAAGTTTGCATGTACTATTCTTCCATGTTTTTGTATTTATTTGTAAGAGCTGTGTGTACCTGATCTGCCAATATAGTATCCGCTATTTAAAGTTAAATTAATTAGAAAAATGAAGTACATTTGTCCCTCTCTCCCTCCCTCCCTCCCTCCCTCTCTCTTCTGCCCTCCCTGCCGCCTTTCTTTCTTTTTGGTGTTGGAGGTTGAACCCAGGGCTTTCACACTGAGCCCCAGCTCCAGCCCTGTTTTACATTTTAGTTCTGAGACAGAGTCTCAGTCAGTCACGAGTCGCCCAGGTTGGGTTTGAACTTGCCACCCTCCTGCCTGAGCCTGACAGTGTGTAATCACAGGCGTGCTCCACCACCCCAGGCCACAGTGTTTCGTAGAAGCACTAATCATATTGCAAGTTTCCGTATCCACAGATGGCTAAAGGCCACTCTGTTGGACAGTGCAGCTACGGAATATTTTCATCATTTTGGAAAGATCTGGTGGATACCATTGTTGGCAAATTCTTAAACTTCATATGAACTGCATTATACATATGACTCTGGAGCTGGCACTTGTTTCTCTGCTTAGTACAATGTTTTTGAGATTTATCTACAGTGTTACATGTAGCATCTTTTCCTCAGTATTTCACTGTGTAAATATACTGTAATTTATTTACTTATTCATTGATTTATGGACATTTAGTTTATTCTGAGTTATTAAATGTTAAAATACTACCACAGTGAGCACTTTTATGTTTATTCCTTTACACTTAATGTGTGAAAGATTCTTTAAGTGTGTATTTGTTGGTTGTAATCATTATCAGCTTTGCAGGATATGCTCAAATCATTCCCCAAAGTAGCAGTGTCAATTTGTGTTTCAATCAGTAGTGCCTAAGATTTCGTTTCCATTTATGCTTGCTGATTCTTAATATTATTAGGCTATCATACAAAATGTTATTTTGATTTAATTTGCATTTTGCTAGTGTTTAATGTGAACGAGCAACATTCAATGCATTTATTGGACGTTTGGATTTCCTTATCTAAGAATTGCCTATTTGCATTCCTTCTTTTGTTGTTTTAATTTATTTTGTGGTACTGGGGATTGAACCTAGAGCTTTTGGACTGAATTACATCTCCAGCCCTTTTTTAATAAAAGTGACCAAGAGATTGGGGAAGGTTAAAGGAGGGAAAGGGTCCATAAAAAAGAATTAAGATGTGTTTTGTGCATGTACCAACTCCTCATGATGAATGTAATCATTATTTTCTGCAAACATGTGCTAATGAAAATAAATAAATAAAAAGTAGTAAAAAGTAATAACTAAGTTGCTAAGTTATTCAGGCAGAGGTGAAATATGCAGTCTTCTCATTTTAGCCTCCCAGAGTGCTGGGATTACAGAAGTGCGCCACCATGCCAGGCTCCAATTGTCTTCTGAATTTAGGAGTTCTTTGCAATAATTCACTTTCAGTTATATGTGCTGTAAATTTGTTCCATTTTGTGACTTTTGTCTTTTTGTTTATGGTGCCTTCAGGTAGAGAAGTTGTAAAATTTGTCTTGTTATTATTTTCTGCCTTTACCTTGAAGGTGCATACTGTTCTGAGTCTTAAGAAAGCACTTTTTAGGTATTTACTCTTTTCCCTTCTAAAAGTGTTATGTTTGTTTTATAGATATAGGTTATTAAAATCCAACTGGAATTTATTCTGTGAGACAGTCTAATTTTATCTTCTATGTACACCTAATTTTCTCAGTATCATTTTTTGAATAATTTATCCCTTCCTGAGAGATTTGTTTTGTAAACATTCTCACCAAATTTTTATACATATATATGGGACTCCTGGATTTTTTGTTCTGTCTGGCTGATTTGTTTATCTTTGTGCCAATATAGTGCCATCTAAATGATGAAAGGTCATACTAGGATGAGGGCTGGAGAGTCTTCTCACATTGTTCATCTTCTTCAAAAGAGTCCCATTTCCAGGCTGTTCTCTTTTATGTGAATTAGAGGGTCATGTCAATTTCTGTTAACTCACATGGGGTTTCTCTCAGAATTGAATTTACGGAATAATTTAATAAGAATAGGTGTTTTTCAAGAAACAACACCAGGAATCAACAAATGAGATTGTGTCAAATTTAAAATATTCTGTGCAACAAAGGAAACAACCAACAGAGTAAATAGCCAACCTACAGAATGGGAAAATTTTTTTTGCTGGGTACTTGTTGGACAGAGAACTAATATTTAGAATATATAAAGAACTCAAAAATTAGATCCTCCATATAAGAGACCCAATTAAAAAGTGGGCAGTTGAAATGAATAGACACTTCTCAGAAGAAGTACAAATAGCCAATAAATACATGATAAAACGCTCAGTTTCTTTGGCCATTAGGAAAATGCAAATGAGACGAAACTGAGATTCCATTCTACTCCAAAAGGAATGGCTATCATCAAGATAGCAATAAACCAGAAATGCTGGCGAGGCTGTTGGTGTGTGTAGTAAGGGCAAGGATTGTTAGTTGGAATATAAACTAGTAGACCCACTATGGGAATCTGTAAGGAGATCTCAGAAAAATAAAAATAGAAATTTCATTTGACCCAACTGTTTTTCTTCTGGTTATCTTCTCAAAAGAGTTAAAGGCATGCTATTACGGTGATCCATGCACACTCATGTTTATAGCAGTACAATTCATAATAGCTAAATCTTGGAAGTGGCCTATATGTCCATCAACAAATGAATGAATGAAGAGAATATGGTATTTATACAAAAGAGAGTACTAGTCAGTTATAAAGAAGGATAAATCTGAGTAATCTGTAGGAAAATGGATGCACTTTGAGACCATAATGGTAAGTGAGAGAAATCAGACACAAAAAACTAAATATATTATGAGCTCTTTGGAGGAGGTATCTAGAGATGGAGGGAAAAGGAGGAAGGGGAGAAGAGGGGAAGTAAAAAGGGCTAACTTTTGATACATACAGACTAACTCCCCAGGATGCATATATTTTTATATATTGCAACACATACTAGAGAATGAACAGGTGTTTTTAGGAAACTAAGGTCTTTCATCTTCCTATTCATTTAGGTTTTCATTTATGTGCCTGACAATGAAGTTTTGTAATTTCTTCCATGTGTGGTTTTGAATATTTTTTTCTTTCCCTGTTTGTCATTGTAGTCAGAGGAGCTAAATAACATTAAACATTTATTAACTTTTAAAATAAGTTTTCCTTCCTTTGTGACCTGTGCAGTGTGTCGAGGAAGCCAGCTTGCTAGTCTGTCAAGTTCCTCACTGTCTTTGGGGCTCCTAAGACCAGGCTCATATTCTGTGATTCACTCGGAGGGCTCACAGAATGCTATACATAGTCTGTTGGCACACTCACAGCTAGGATTTGCTATAGCAGGAGTATACCAAGCAGTCTTAGTAAAGGAGGCAAATGGAGCTAAGCTGGAGAAGACCAGCCACAGCCTGTAAGAACCCTCTCATGCAGCCACGCAAGACAAACTTAATTCCTTCAGGAAAGAGTTGTGACAGGTGTGAAATGTCTATTAGGCATGTGCACCAGGGACTTGTTGCCCACCGTGTTTATTGGAGGCTGGTCATTTAGGCAATTCCAGATTCTGAGGAAGAGGTATTCAGCTTAAATCATGTTGTACAGTGCAGGCACAGCGAGCACTCTTTCCAGTTCTGGGGATGGCAGGAAACTTCCAGAAATCTAAATTTGCAGGGGTATCCTTGCAAACCAGGCATTAATAAGGAAGTTCTCTAATTCAAATATGCGATTCCAGACGTTTTTCTGAATTTTGTGGGTTTTGTGTTTGTGTTTGTCTTATGTTCAAAATGTTAGTTTCTGGTGACATTACATGAAATTTTTAAACCTTTCTGCATGGATATTACAATACCAATGGCATTACTAACAGTACAGCTACTGGAAACAGTTTACAATTTCTTTGCAGCTCTTTTGGTCTTTGCTAAAAAATTTACAATCAAATTACTCTAAAGTCACTTGAATCACTGCTCCCTGTGTGTTTAAGCAAGCTGCTTGATATATAGGTGAGTTTATTTCATTTTACTTTCAAATTGGGGGGGGGGATAGGTTTCGAAGTTCTTGATTCAATTTTGTTTGATAATTATGTTAAAAATTTATATAATTTATGTAGTTTCAGAGTCAAAACTAGAAAACCAGGTAAATCTGGAGAAGATTGGATTGCTTTTGTTCCTTTACCCTTTTCTCTTCCATAGCAAATAAATTAATTAGCTTATGTTTTATTATTTATTTATTTGGTACTGGGAATAGAACTCAGGACCTTGGCCTTGCCAGGCAGGTGCAGTGCCACTGAGCTACATCCTCGGCCCTCGTTTTTATTTTTTAATGGATCCAAATTTGTATATTTTTTCCCTTAGGAGAATAGCAGTATACTATTCCCAGTGTTTTTGACATCTAGTTTTTTTCATTTATGAATATTCCCTGGAGGACACACCATCACAGTTTATAAGAATTTCTTATTAAGATTTGTTTTATTGGACACCACATCACCATACCTTGCAGGCAATGTAAATTTATAACCCTCACCCATTTTTTTAGGTTGTTCTCTTTTCCAGGAAACTTTCCTATCCAGAGCCTTTGGCAGAAAACCAGCTTCCCTGCTGGAGTCCAGGGCTGGGGAGCACAGGTTTTAGTTTGTATATAAGCTCCTCCCTCCTTTAAATGGAATAAGCTTCTTTGGATGATCTGAAAATTTTTTTCAGGAGTCTCAGTTATTTCACTCTAGCTCTCTACTTGTGCGGGTCCCAGCTGCACAACCCTGCCTGCTCATGGATACCTTATGCCTTTAGCTACTGGTCCCTGCACTCAGTTTCTTCTTTATGATGCCTGAAATTGTCAGGCTGTCGTTTTATACACTGTACCTCTGCCTTTGAGTTCCCTCTTTGTTTCTGAAGTCTGATTATTTCAGAGCTACGTACTAATTTTTTTTGTCTGTATTTTATCCAGCATTTCTGGGTGTTTGGAGCAGGAGCAATTCACTTTGTCATGTTTCCAGAAGTAGATTAACTGTATTTACTTCTGTCACCCATGTGTCATCCTTTTCTGTAATTAACTAGATGAAGGAGTGTGTGTGTGTGTGTGTGTGTGTGTGTGCACGTGTTCCCACTGAATCTTTTCCCTTTTCTTTGAAAAGATTATTAATCTTGTTTTCAGCATATTTCCATCCTTTCCTCTCTGCCTGCTTCTTCTTCTTCTTTCTCTATATCAAACAAAAATTTGTTTGAGGGAATGCAGGTCAATTAATCTTAGCACTTCTTTCCAGAAAGCAACAAAGCCACAGGCTTTTAAACAACATTACAGTGAATATACAGTAAATAATAGAAAAAAAAATTTAAGTACAATGTGTCAGCTTTAAGGTAGTTTCTTAGTTCAGGGTATTTGGGGTCATTTAATTCCTGTTGATTTTATGTCTTTGTTTTACTCATGCTGTCCTCTAACTTGTCCCTTCACTGTGGCTTTCTTTTTATACTCCTTTACTTACAGTGTAGGTGTTTCATTAAAACTGTGACTGGTATTGGCATGCTGCATAGGGAAACTTTTGTATTTAATACTTTTTAACTGGATCTTTTTGCTCCATTCATTTTTGAGAGTTTAAATATAGAGGCAGTATGAATATGCTGTTAAATAGCTTGGAAGTATACAAGTCATAGTTTAATCTTCAGATCTATAGAAGACATTGGTAGTCTTCAGAAAAAAATTCTCCTTTAGAGATGCCCCAGGTACTTAAACTTTGAGCAGAGGTATGAATTTTGCAAAAACATGAGAAAAGTTGTTTCAACCAGTTTTTGGTGTGATATAAATAGTAATTTTGTTTTTACTTGTTTTTGTTAGCTCTTAATTCACATAAAATATTTAGGCAGAGAAGAAAACAATGGAAGAAAGACTATCAGCTCTTTCTTTACACTATATTAAGTGGCTCCAAGAAAAGTTAACTTTCAGCATCATTTAAAAGATGTTGTCATTGTTCTTAGCATTGTTTTGGCTATAAGACTTATTTTTTAAGAAACTAAACTGCTTATAATCAGCTTTCCATCACTATGACAAAATACCCGAGGTAAACAACTTATAAAGAGGAAAGGTTTATGTTGGTTTATGGTTTCAGTCTATGGTTGCTCGGTCCCATCGGCAGCACATCATGGCAGGAGGGTAAGATGGGGGGACCTGCTCACTGCATGCCAGTAGGGAAGCAAAGAGAGGAGCAGAGAGGGGAGCCAATGTCTCCTTCTAGGTTATGCCTCTCCTAGTGCCCCAGTTTCCTTTTCCTGGGACTAAAGCCTCCACTGCTCCCCAGTAACACCCTGAGCCAGGAAGAAGCCTTCAGCACAGAGGACCAGGGGTGGGGAGGCCGTTCAAGACCCAAAGGATGATAACACTTCTTTTTGAAAAGGAATGTTTAGAACATCTAATACAAATTGGCATGTGCTCTATTTAAAGCTATGCATCGATCAACAAACTTGAAAGTAAGTTGTTCCCTAATTGATTCAAATTTCATAAATCCACTCACTGTGGGCCTTCACTGGCATATTTAATGAAAACATGAGAAAGGCCAGAAAGCTAGGGAGAATCTTAGCTTGGATTTGTCCTGACGCTTCAGCTGTGGCGTGTGCCATCATTTTTTTCTTACCCATTTGTTATGTCACTGGTGTCTTAGGTATGTCCGCCTGGATGTAGACATGTATTATAAATATACTCTGAGAATTGTTAGCACGTTTAACTATGAGTTTATACGTAAACACAATTATACATCAATTAATAAACAAATCAAAGTTTAATGAGGTCACACTGCCACGTCGCCGTGGTCCCTCAAACTTTCCATCTACTGAAATTTGCCAAAGCAGTCTTTGAGCCACACGTTGAAAACAGAGTCTGTGAACCAAGCAGTTGAAAGACTGACAGCCGACTGAAGAGAACACAACCTTTTATTTGGCTTCAGGCAGCCAGAGTTTTAGTCACAGCTGTGGTGATGAGCGGAGGGGGGAAGGCTCAGCTTTCACACAGCAAGTTAAGAAAACATGGCCCAGGATCTCCGTGGCTCTCCCAGCCGTTTCCGGCTTCGGAATTCTTCATGGGCGTCCTTCACGTTGCATTAATAGAAACCCAACCAGAAAGCCAGGCTTTGAGTTATTTTGTGTCTATTACTGTCTGTGGGAATAACAAGATAAAGCTACTACTAATCACTGGAGGATTTGGAAGAATTATCTTTTTAAAAGGGGGCCTCTACCACATATATAAAAAATTATAGGGAGGATGACATTACAGAAGTCCACACATTTGAGCAGAGAATTTCGGTGTCGTTGGGTTTCTTCTCATGTAGTTTCCTCTGGATGTAGGCATTTTCTTGTTGATGAGTGACCCTATTTATTTAATAAACAATAAACAGCTAACTAAACACTTAGAAAGTGACCTTGTAGTTACATATGTCTTTCTTTTGCTAGCAATGTTATGCACATCTCTGTATTATGTATCCAAGGATCTTGAATCTTGTAAAGGGATCAGATTCAGGAGAAAATGTGTGCTTTCAAATACCAGATATGAATATTCAATTAGCAAGAACAACAAGAGAAAAATATTACAAAAGTCATGGTATGTAAATTAAGAATGACTGGGAGCAATTACTATACACACACACACACACACACACACACACACACACACACACACACACCAGGCACACATTAAGAACACCTGTATTTCTTTGTTGTCAACACATGAACAAATAAGAATATGTTAGTAGAGAATATGTTTAGCTGCTTAACAGTAAAAACAAATTGTTCCCATAATGTGTATACTAAAGAGGATGCCTGCTTCATAATACTCAAGGTAAGGAGACACGGTAGAGAGAAAAGGGAATAATAACATTAAGTCCTTAAATGAAAGCAATTCTGAAAAGGAAGGGGGTCTTTCTACAAGGAGAAGCCATGTCATATCCCACATGCTGATTTCTTGAATAGATTTCTTGCCAAGTTACATTTTCCCTGGACTCTAGAATTTATAAGATGTGCTTAAGCTGACATTAACAACACAGCAGTTTCTTTTTCTTACAGAGAAGTCAGCTTGGGCAGAGCAAGACATAAACAGAAAATATTGTTAATTATTTACACAAAGGCAAAGAAAGATGAAATGTGGGTTTTGCATTTATTTTGTATTACATTTTCTGGCCTAAGAATTAGTAAAGTAATGGAGAGATTCTTCTTGTTTGTTTCATTTTGCTTTTATTTACTTTCAGGGATATCTAACAACAATATTTGAAGATCAGTTGGATATGTAGTCCTGGAGAGGTAATCTATTTTTCTCACTTCTAATCTTCTATAATGGGGTACTGAGTTTCCTCTTTATACTAAGATCATAGTCATGATGTGTGGCAGCCTTACTGTCTCCTTTAACAGCATTTTGAGACATATATTCTGTTTTCAGTTTATAGTATCTGCAAAACATTCTTTTCCTGGTTTTAAAGTCATAAAATAAATTTGGAAAACTAGTTTGAGGAGAGGATTCCTGAAATTAACAATTAGTGATGTCACTGAAATCATTTTAAGAAGAATTTATTGTTTTTAAAACTAGATATCCATAAGTAGTCATATTTGTATGTACAAATAATACCTTACTGCAAGATTTTATTTAGTACACATATTTATATGTTAAAGATTTAAAAACTTTAGGAAATTTTTTACCAAATAGAATAAGACAGAAGTATTGGCTGGGTGTGGTGGCACATGCCTGTAATCCCAGCACTTGGGAGGCTGAGGCAGGAGGATTTCTGTGAGTTCAAGGCCAGCCTGGGCTACCTAGTGAGCCCAAGGGCTGACTGAATAGCATAGTGAGACCCTGTCTCAAAAAAACCAAAAAAACAAAACAATAAGTATTGTTTTTGGATCCATTGTGCGTGTGTGTGTGTGTGTGTGTGTGTGTGTGTGTTTGGTGTTGGGGATCAAATTCAGTGCCTTTCACTTGCTAGGCAAATGCTTTCCCACTGAACTAAATCTTCGGTGCTATCTCAGATTCTTAATTCACCTCCATAACATGGTCAAGGCTAAATGTCTTCTGTTACTTGACGAGACATCTGCAAACATTCACATTTCATTGCAGAAAATATGTTCTTCCTGTGGCTGATACCTTCGTGAGAAATTTGGCACGCTTCTCCATGCGCGTTTTTGCCTTGTACTTGATCTTATTTTGTCACTTGAAAAGAATTATAATTTAATGCTAGATTTGGACAAAAATCCAATATCAGGGAAGAAACTACACAAAGGATTGAAAAGAAGAGCGACATATCTGCAAACCCGATGGAGGATGTAGATTAAATCCATTTAAGTACAAGATCACTATTTGCAAAATTCATGATGTTTGCAAGGATCATAGAAAAATCCATGAAACCTTATAAGTAGTTATTTAGATGGACTGGTGCTCACAAGAATGCTGATTCTGTCTTGGAATTTTTGTTGCTTAGAGGGAATTATTATTATTATTTTTTTGTTTGGCAACCACTAATGTGCTTTCTGTCAGCATGGATTTGCTTATTCTATATATATATATGATGTAAAAAGAACCGTGTGCTGTGGTTGGCATGTAATTGGTCTCCTAAGGTTCATGCGCTGGAGTTTGGTTAGTGGGAGTGGTTAGGTCTTCGAGGGTGCTGCCCTTGGAAGGGGTTAATGTAGATTTCATGGAACCTTAGTTGGCTCCCACAAGAGGAAGTTTTTATAAAAGAGTAAGAATGATTCCTCCCAGCTCTGTGGCTTCCTGTCCTGCCACTTGATCCCTCTTGAGTGCTCTTCTGAGGCAAAGCCCTTGGTCCTGAAGTGCTCAGCAGAGGCTGAACAAATGGGGCTCACTGATCTTGGACTTTCAGCCTCCAAAACAGTGAGCTAAACAAACCCTTTAAAATGTATCTATCACCCAGTCTCAGGTATTTTGTTGTGGCAATGGGCAACGGACTAATAGATCATGTAATATGTGACTTTTTGTGTCTGCTTCTTTTCTCACCATGTTTTCAATGCACACACATACACAAATGCTCATAGACCTAAACCCTCCTATACTCCCCATCACAATTTATTCATCCATCGATGGGCATTTGGACTGTTTCCACCTTTTTATTATTATGAATAATACTGCTATAAACATCTGTGTATGAGTTTCTGTGTGAACATCTTTTCGTTCCTCTTGGGTACATATCTAGGAGCAGAATTTTCCGAGTTGTATAATAATGCTGTGTTTCACTTTATGAGGAATAGCCATACTTTTTGCACAGTGGCTGTACTATTTTACATGCCCACTGATAATGTATGAAAATTCCTACTTCTATATATTTTTGTTAACATTTACTATTTTTTACATTTTTTATTAAATATACACTAATGGATTTGAAATGGAATCTTATCTAGCATTTTCTTAATGACCAATAATGTTGTGCTTGTTAGACATTTCTTTTTGGAGAAATGTCTATTCAATTCCTTTACCCATCTTTACAGTATTTGAGCTGTTTGTCTATTTGTTAGGTTGTAAGGGTTCTTTATAGATTCTTGATATTAATCTCTTATCAGATATATGATTTGCAAAATTTTTCTCCCATTCTCTTCACATTCTTGGAAATATCCTTTGGTACACCAAATATCTTAATTTTTATGATGCCAAACATACCTATTTTTTCAATGTTCCAAACTTTTTATTTTTTACAACTGAGAAAAACAGATGTTTTAAAAATGAAACAGAAAATTGGGAAGGATAGGTAACTTTTCATATATAATTTAAGTTTTTTTCTTTTGATTTAACTTTAAGCTCTGGAAACTGCAGAGTGTAAAGTTTTTTTTTAATCATTTGAGGGTAACTTGCTAACACCAGCCCACATTAGCCCAGGCTGCTTTAGTTTGTAATTACTAACAATAAAGACATTGGCCTTCATGTTCAGAATACAAATATCACAATCAGGAAGTTAGAACAGTATCATCAGATCCACAGAACTCATTCAAGCTTTGCTGTTGGTCCCAGTTATGTCTTTTTTAGCAAAATAGTTTAATTGAGGTTGCAATTTTGCCTTTAGCTGTTGTGTCTCTTTGGCGTCTTTCAATCTGGAATAGTTCCTTAATGTGTCCTTACTTTTATGATCTTGGCAGTCAAACCTATCTTTTCCCTTTTGTTTTTGTGGTAGTGGGGATTGAACTCAGGCATAGTGTACCATTGAGTTATATCTCAAGCACTTTTTAGTTTTTAAACTGAACAGGGTCTCACTAAATTGCCCAGGAGAGATTCAAATTTATAATCTTCCTGTCTCAGCCTTCCTCAGGGCTAGATTACAAGTATGTGTAGTAAACCACTACTACCTCTATTTTTAATTTTTAACATTTTATGAAAAATCTAAGAATCCATTACCAAATCTGGGGTCATGAAGATTTAATTCTATGATTTCTTCTAACAGTTTTATAATTATAGCTTTTATATTAGGTCATTGATCCATTTTGAGTTAATTTTTGTATAAAGTATGAGGTGGGGGATTCAAATTCATGGTTTATAAAATTTATTTGCCAATATTTGCATTTTAATTGGTGAGTTTGATTTTTATTTAAAATGTTACTGATAGTTAATTTCTTTCATTGTGCTACTTGTTTTGTATATTTCATGTCTTGTTTTTACTCAATTCCTCCAATATTGTCTCTTTTGTTACGATTGATTTTTCTGGTATATTATATTAATTTCTTTATCTGTATGTTAAATTATTTTCTTAGAGATTACTGTGGGGATTACAATTGATGTCCTATATTTACAACAATCTAAAGTGATACCAATTTAGCTTTAGTAACATATGTTGACTCTGTTCCTAACTTCATTTTCCCCTTTATGTTGTTGCTGTTACAAATTACATCTTTATGCATTATGTAACCATTAATGTAGGTTTATATTTATTGTTTTATGCATTTATCTATTAAATCATACAGAAAATTAAAAAATGAATTATATACAAAGATATATTATTACTAGGTTTTATATTTACCTATATAGTTATCTTCACCAGTGATTTTTACTTTTTTGCATGATTTTAAGTTTCATTTTAGTGACTTTCCTCTTGAGTCTAAAGGACTCATTTCTTTTAGAACAAGTCTACTTGCAATGAACTCCCTTAGTTTTTGTTTATCTGGGAATGCCTTAGGTTTTTCTTTTCTTTTTTTTTTTTTGGTACTGGGGATTGAACTCGGGTCCTTCTGCTTGTGAGGCATGTGGCGGAACCACTGAGCTAAATCCCCAGCCCAGGTTTTTCATTTTTAAGGGATTGTTTTTCTGGATATAAATTCCTAATCGGTACTTTTCCCCTTTTTATATTTTAAATAGTTCACTCTATTTTCTTTTTCCCTCCATAGTTTCTGATGAGAACTAGTCAGTTAATCTTATTGAGGTTGAGTTGAATGTGATGAATTGCTTCTCTCCTGCACCTTTCAAGATTTTCTACAGCAGTTTGATTGTAATATATGTCGGTGTAGATCTCTTTGAGTCTGTTCCGCCTGAGTCCTGCCAATTCTATCTCTCATATACTGTAACTTCCATGATGTGTATGTTGGGGTGCTGGATCTTATCCCTTAGGTCTTTTAGTCTTGGTTCATTTTTCTTCACTAATTTTTTGTCTTTTCCCTAGATTACATAATTACCATTACCCTACTTACAGGTTTGATGATTCCTTCTTTTGCCTGTTCTAATTAGCTGTTGAATATGTCTTGTGATTTTTTTTAATATCATCTCTTCTACTTTTCAGCTCCAGGATTCTTACTTTTTTACAATAATTTCTATTCTCTTGTTGATATTCCTAATTTGTTCATGCATAGTTTGTGTAATTTATTTTAGTGATTTATGATTTACTTCAGCTCTTTGAATAAAATAATGAGAGTTAAAGATTTTTAGTAAGTTTAATGTTTGAGTTCCTTAGGAATGGTGTCTGTCAGTTATTTTCCCTGTGAATGGGTCATATTTTTCTATTTTGTATACTTTGTATTTTTTTTGAGAACTGGACATTTTGCATATTGTAATGTGATAATTCTGGAGATCAGATTCTGCTTTCTACATCAAGGGTTGTTGTTGCTTGAAAAAAACTTCAGTTGCTCATTCACTTATTGCCTGTTCCAAATTGTTTTGCAGAGAGTGTTTCCTGTTATCCACGGTGTCCTAGGTACATGTTCTGTTATCTTCATGGTCAGTCAGTGAGCTAACAGAGATTTCTTTAAATGTCTGGATCAATAGGAGAAGAGAGAATAAAGCGTGTTTTGTTTTTAACTTCCTCTTACGGATGGCAAGGAGTTTGTTTTTACCCATTAGGATTAGCATCTGTGCTGCAGCAGTCCACCCTGGCACCAGCAAGTCACGTGTTAGAGGACAGGCATTGTCCCATGGTTACAGTCCTATGGCTTCAATTGCTATGTGGAACACTGAAATTCATCAAAATTGACTTCTTTTTCTTCACCAATCACACCCTGAGCATTGCTCAGCTAGATTCCAGAGTTCTGAATGCTTGATTCTGATGGTTCTTGCCAACTCAGTAGTTGTATCAGAGGAGAGACTGATCATGAAGCTTCCTGCTCTATTCCACAATAGCACGCTCGCTCCTCTGTGTTCATTGTTAAAAGTTTTCCAGTTTGAGCAATGTTATATAACTTCTTGGCAATTGAATGAAATGAGCAAGAGAAAGATAAAAATATGTAAGCTCTTATAAGAAAATGTGGGCCATGAAGTTCACTAATAAATATTAATTAACTGCTCAAAGAGTATAGGTCCTCAGATGAATGCTACAGGGTATTCCTAATTTCAGATCAATACAGTTCTAGCCCTTTAGGAAGTTTTTACCCTAGTGCAGCCTTGCAGTAGTGAGTGGCTTTGTTAGAAGGATTGACAGCTCATACTGATTGCCATCGTGAGTTTAGATATGTGGTACTGTCAGTGTAACATGTGGACTTAAAAAGGTGGAGTCTGTTGAACAGCCTCATCTCTCGTTGCTGACATGGGTGCCATATTGTCTGTCTTTCTACTTGCTTCCCCTTCCCAAATCTGTGGGTGGGTCATGAACAATTGCTTCATGGCTGTGTGCAGTCTGCAGGCCTTATGTTGTGTAGGCCTGCTATAGACAATGCTCTTTAATTGGGCAGAAAAGTTGCCGCGTTGGCTTCTTTCCCATTTCGAAAAGCTGAGTACATGCTGTTACTGCAGCATTTCCAGTCTATGCCAGCTCGAGGAGCAAGATCCTAGGATTGGAAATCAAACGAGGGGCTCCACATGCTGGTAAACAACACTACATTTTGACTGGTGAGCCTGATCATGTTTATAATTAGAAGGAGGTGATTTATTGAGAGTGGATTAATATGCATTTATTCATTCTGAAAAATTGCTCGACTTCAGCTGCTTTTAGATTTCCACTTAAGATGATTTTCGTTAAAGTTTTTGGTAACTACTCAGAAAAGAATAATTGAGTACAGTTGGGAAAAAATTGCTTTCGATGAGAAATCTAGAGTTGGCTGGCTGGCAGGCCTCTTGCCTATCTTTCTCATACATACTTAGAAAGCTACAGGTGATAGCAAATTTCATCTTTTAAAAATGTTAGTGAATAGAAGTAGAATAGTGAAAATGACTTGCTTACCTTTTTTCTTGATCTGTATTAAACATAGTTTTGAAGAAGTAAAAATAATTTCCTTTTTGTACAAGGAGCTATATTTTATGGTTATGTTTTTGACACTAGAAAAAGGAGTTTGTACTAGAATGCCTATTAAAATATTAGCTATATCAGATCTGAGACTATAGTAGCGCACAAAAAACTTTCTTTAAAAATATTTTCATTATAATTAAAATAACTAAATTGTAATCATCTACTAAAAAACAAATCGTTTTAATCTTTTGCATAGTTCTCCATGTGATGTTAATGCCGTCTGCATTAGTATTGATGCTTCAGTTTAATATTACTTTCTCTAGCATGAAAATTGCTAACATCATAGCTTTGGTAATGCACATTTGAATATTTAATTATATTGCTATAAACAGCTCTAATGCTACATCTTCATAGAATATGATGGGCCTTCTGTTAGTGCTGGCATTTAAGTAAGCTTACTTTCTATTTTCCTGTTGTATACAATGCAAAGTGTTCCCACCTGAGATGTCCCCAAAGTTTCACCCGGGAAACAGATCATGATTTGAAAGATGTTTTTGTTGTATGTTGCTCAAATCAAGCTTTGCTTTGAAACAAGCCAAAGGATGAAAACATAGTCCAGACTTCTTTCCAGCAGAATGCAATTACGTCTAAGGCCTATAGTAAAAGACCAACTAATTGAGAACACTTGTCTTTGTTTTCAGTTACCAAAGATTCTTATTAAGAAATGTCCACTTTTTAAATTCAAAAAGGTGGGTTTATATTTAATGAACTCAGAGGTAGGAGCTCTGAAAATCTTCCTCCTCGAGGGGATATCTACTACTGCTGTGCTTGTGTGAAGTAATAATGAGATACCATAAGCAAACAGTGGATGATTCATGTCAGATGCTTCTCCAATAATGTTG